>NW_026912054.1:1549230-1859076 GCF_963662255.1 Cinclus cinclus | reverse complement strand
GAGCTCGCTACGCGTGCTTTTCTTCTCAACCCTGTGCGCCCTTGTGTTCTGCCTTTCTTGTCTCGTGAATGGAGACGGAAAGCTTCTCGGCTACAATCTCGCCTAGAACAACTGCGGCTACACATTAAGCTCGCCCGGAACGCCCTGCTGAAACTTGCCTTCTGGCACCACATTCACGGGGCAGCCGTCTTTCTTCTGCCAACTGCCAAGTGGCCCCATATCGCCGCGCTCGTTGCACTCCGCTTGTCAGATTGGCTTACCGTGGCGCTGATTTCAGCCTGGCCAAATACTTGCGCTGCGGAGAGCTGTCTCACAGACAATAATGTTCCAGCATAGGAATTTGTCCTGCAATGTTCCCTCCTCTTTTCCCACATTGTGTTGCTCTGATGAATGCCTTGAGCATGGAACGACTTAAGGCAGCAAGTATTCCTTGCCGGCCACCTCTCGCTGTGCAAGATATATGCCGTGGACCCTTTGAACGCTGCCAAGCAAAAAGCAGAGCAGTGACCATAACAGCGAGGAGAGAGCATGCACGAAGCACACTAATTCTGTCTAGTGCTTTCCGTGCAGAGAGGCAGCAAAGCTGAATGCCGTGTCCGAGCTTCACAACTCGCTGGAGCACAGAAAGCCAAGAATGAAGAGGCAGAACACAGCCTTGGTTTCAGCAGCTTCCGGGACTGCAAAAGTTCAGCAATAGCTCTGTCAAAGCAGAACTCAGCCGAGAATGCTCTCGCAGCTTGGGAAAGTTAGGCGCAGCTGTTGACCAGCTCTGCCTGTGGCCACAGGCTGCTTCTTCCACCTTCACTCTGGCAGAGCTTTTGCGGAACAGAGAGGGCATTCTTCCAGTGCGTGTTCTCCAAGGAGCTGTGAAACAGAGCCTAGCACGCTGTCTCGCTGATACTGGCTTTCGGCAAGCAGGCGTGCCGCACCGCCTACATTCTGCACTCTGGCAGCCTAGTTGCCAGCTTTCGGCAGCTGCTGTCCTAGCAAGGAAGCTCAGGAAGTCAAAGCCAGTGCCGGGCAGCACCTTTCTGCTTTGCCCGCCTAAGCGGCGTCACGCTCCCACGGATACGGTGTCCTTTCCCTCTGCACTGCGTCTGCCGAGTTGCTCTCTGCCTCTCGGAGCATAAGGGCAAAGGACAATGTTTTCCACAGCAGGGTAGAAATGGCATTGCTAGCAGGAAAGCTAGATGCCTTGGAACTGTCCCCTTAGCCCTTGCCACTCACTTCAGGCTCGTACGCTGAGCAGAACAGCCTGCTGTTCTGAAGCTTCGCTGGCTGCCGTTCGTGACCAGATGCGCTTTCTTACCCAAGGAGGCGAAGCGCCGTCTATTTCTCGCACCGAGCACGCTGCTCCTGGCTTTGGCTTCTGCCGCAACGAGCTCGCTACGCGCGCTTTTCTTCTCAACCCTGTGCGCCCTTGCGTTCTGCCTTTCTTGTCTCGTGAATGGAGACGGAAAGCTTCTCGGCTACAACTCGCCTAGAACAACTGCGGCTACACATTAAGCTCGCCCGGAACGCCCTGCTGAAACTTGCCTTCTGGCACCACATTCACGGGGCAGCCGTCTTTCTTCTGCCACCTGCCAAGTGGCCCCATATCGCCGCGCTCGTTGCACTCCGCTTGTCAGATTGGCTTACCGCGGCGCTGATTTCAGCCTGGCCAAATACTAGCGCTGCGGAGAGCTGTCTCGCAGACAAGAATGTTCCAGCATAGAAATTTGTCCTGCAATGTTCCCTCCTCTTTTCCCACATTGTGTTGCTCTGATGAATGCCTTGAGCATGGAACGACTTAAGCCAGCAAGTATTCCTCGCCGGCCACCTCTCGCTGTGCAAGATGTATGCCGTGGACCCTTTGAACGCTGCCAAGCAAAAAGCAGAGCAGTGACCATAAAAGCGAGGAGAGAGCATGCACGAAGCACACTAGTTCTGTCTAGTGCTTTCCGTGCAGAGAGGCGGCAAAGCTGAATGCCGTGTCCGAGCTTCACAACTCGCTGGAGCACAGAAAGCCAAGAATGAAGAGGCAGAACACAGCCTTGGTTTCAGCAGCTTCCGGGACTGCAAAAGTTCAGCAATAGCTCTGTCCAAGCAGAACTCGGCTGAGAATGCTCTCGCAGCTTGGGAAAGTTAGGCGCAGCCGTTGACCAGCTCTGCCCGTGGCCACAGGCTGCTTCTTCCACCTTCACTGTGGCAGAGCTTTTGCGGAACAGAGAGGGCATTCTTCCAGTGCGTGTTCTCCAAGGAGCTGTGAAACAGAGCCTAGCACGCTGTCTCGCTGATACTGGCTTTCGGCAAGCAGGCGTGCCGCACCGCCTACATTCTGCACTCTGGCAGCCTAGTTGCCAGCTTTCGGCAGCTGCTGTCCTAGCAAGGAAGCTCAGGAAGTCAAAGCCAGTGCCGGGCAGCACCTTTCTGCTTTGCCCGCCTAAGCAGCGTCACGCTCCCACGGATACGGTGTCCTTTCCCTCTGCACTGCGTCTGCCGAGTTGCTCTCTGCCTCTCGGAGCATAAGGGCAAAGGACAATGTTTTCCACAGCAGGGTAGAAATGGCATTGCTAGCAGGAAAGCTAGATGCCTTGCAACTGTCCCCTTAGCCCTTGCCACTCACTTCAGGCTCGTACGCTGAGCAGAACAGCCTGCTGTTCTGAAGCTTCGCTGGCTGCCGTTCGTGACCAGATGCGCTTTCTTACCCAAGGAGGCGAAGCGCCGTCTATTTCTCGCACCGAGCACGCTGCTCCTGGCTTTGGCTTCTGTCGCAACGAGCTTGCTATGCGTGCTTTTCTTCTCAACCCTGTGCGCCCTTGCGTTCTGCCTTTCTTGTCTCGTGAATGGAGACGGAAAGCTTCTCGGCTACAACTCGCCTAGAACAACTGCGGCTACACATTAAGCTCGCCCGGAACGCCCTGCTGAAACTTGCCTTCTGGCACCACATTCACGGGGCAGCCGTCTTTCTTCGGCCACCTGCCAAGTGGCCCCATATCGCCGCGCTCGTTGCACTCCGCTTGTCAGATTGGCTTACCGCGGCGCTGATTTCAGCCTGGCCAAATACTAGCGCTGCGGAGAGCTGTCTCGCAGACAATAATGTTCCAGCATAGGAATTTGTCCTGCAATGTTCCCTCCTCTTTTCCCACATTGTGTTGCTCTGATGAATGCCTTGAGCATGGAACGACTTAAGCCAGCAAGTATTCCTTGCCGGCCACCTCTCGCTGTGCAAGATGTATGCCGTGGACCCTTTGAATGCTGCCAAGCAAAAAGCAGAGCAGTGACCATAAAAGCGAGGAGAGAGTATGCACGAAGCACACTAGTTCTGTCTAGTGCTTTCCGTGCAGAGAGGCGGCAAAGCTGAATGCCGTGTCCGAGCTTCACAACTCGCTGGAGCACAGAAAGCCAAGAATGAAGAGGCAGAACACAGCCTTGGTTTCAGCAGCTTCCGGGACTGCAAAAGTTCAGCAATAGCTCTGTCAAAGCAGAACTTGGCTGAGAATGCTCTCGCAGCTTGGGAAAGTTAGGCGCAGCCCTTGACCAGATCTGCCCGTGGCCACAGGCTGCTTCTTCCACCTTCACTGTGGCAGAGCTTTTGCGGAACAGAGAGGGCATTCTTCCAGTGCGTGTTCTCCAAGGAGCTGTGAAACAGAGCCTAGCACGCTGTCTCGCTGATACTGGCTTTCGGCAAGCAGGCGTGCCGCACCGCCTACATTCTGCACTCTGGCAGCCTAGTTGCCAGCTTTCGGCAGCTGCTGTCCTAGCAAGGAAGCTCAGGAAGTCAAAGCCAGTGCCGGGCGGCACCTTTCTGCTTTGCCCGCCTAAGCGGCGTCACGCTCCCACGGATACGGTGTCCTTTCCCTCTGCACTGCGTCTGCCAAGTTGCTCTCTGCCTCTCGGAGCATAAGGGCAAAGGACAATGTTTTCCACAGCAGGGTAGAAATGGCATTGCTAGCAGGAAAGCTGGATGCCTTGGAACTGTCCCCTTAGCCCTTGCCACTCACTTCAGGCTCGTACGCTGAGCAGAACAGCCTGCTGTTCTGAAGCTTCGCTGGCTGCCGTTCGTGACCAGATGCACTTTCTTACCCAAGGAGGCGAAGCACCGTCTACTTCTCGCACCGAGCACGCTGCTCCTGGCTTTGGCTTCTGCCGCAACGAGCTCGCTACGCGCGCTTTTCTTCTCAACCCCGTGCGCCCTTGCGTTCTGCCTTTCTTGTCTCGTGAATGGAGACGGAAAGCTTCTCGGCTACAACTCGCCTAGAACAACTGCGGCTACACATTAAGCTCGCCCGGAACGCCCTGCCTAAACTTGCCTTCTGGCACCACATTCACGGGGCAGCCGTCTTTCTTCGGCCACCTGCCAAGTGGCCCCATATCGCCGCGCTCGTTGCACTCCGCTTGTCAGATTGGCTTACCGTGGTGCTGATTTCAGCCTGGCCAAATACTAGCGCTGCGGAGAGCTGTCTCGCAGACAATAATGTTCCAGCATAGGAATTTGTCCTGCAATGTTCCCTCCTCTTTTCCCACATTGTGTTGCTCTGATGAATGCCTTGAGCATGGAATGACTTAAGCCAGCAAGTATTCCTCGCCGGCCACCTCTCGCTGTGCAAGATGTATGCCGTGGACCCTTTGAACGCTGCCAAGCAAAAAGCAGAGCAGTGACCATAAAAGCGAGGAGAGAGCATGCACGAAGCACACTAGTTCTGTCTAGTGCTTTCCGTGCAGAGAGGCGGCAAAGCTGAATGCCGTGTCCGAGCTTCACAACTCGCTGGAGCACTGGAAGGCAAGAATGAAGAGGCAGAACACAGCCTTGGTTTCAGCAGCTTCCGGGACTGCAAAAGTTCAGCAATAGCTCTGTCCAAGCAGAACTCGGCTGAGAATGCTCTCGCAGCTTGGGAAAGTTAGGCGCAGCCCTTGACCAGATCTGCCCGTGGCCACAGGTTGCTTCTTCCACCTTCACTGTGGCAGAGCTTTTGCGGAACAGAGAGGGCATTCTTCCAGTGCGTGTTCTCCAAGGAGCTGTGAAAGAGAGCCTAGCACGCTGTCTCGCTGATACTGGCTTTCGGCAAGCAGGCGTGCCGCACCGCCTACATTCTGCACTCTGGCAGCCTAGTTGCCAGCTTTCGGCAGCTGCTGTCCTAGCAAGGAAGCTCAGGAAGTCAAAGCCAGTGCCGGGCGGCACCTTTCTGCTTTGCCCGCCTAAGCGGCGTCACGCTCCCACGGATACGGTGTCCTTTCCCTCTGCACTGCGTCTGCCGAGTTGCTCTCTGCCTCTCGGAGCATAAGGGCAAAGGACAATGTTTTCCACAGCAGGGTAGAAATGGCATTGCTAGCAGGAAAGCTGGATGCCTTGGAACTGTCCCCTTAGCCCTTGCCACTCACTTCAGGCTCGTGCGCTGAGCAGAACAGCCTGCTGTTCTGAAGCTTCGCTGGCTGCCGTTCGTGACCAGATGCGCTTTCTTACCCAAGGAGGCGAAGCGCTGTCTATTTCTCGCACCGAGCACGCTGCTCCTGGCTTTGGCTTCTGCCGCAACGAGCTCGCTACGCGCGCTTTTCTTCTCAACCCCGTGCGCCCTTGCGTTCTGCCTTTCTTGTCTCGTGAATGGAGACGGAAAGCTTCTCGGCTACAACTCGCCTAGAACAACTGCGGCTACACATTAAGCTCGCCCGGAACGCCCTGCTGAAACTTGCCTTCTGGCACCACATTCACGGGGCAGCCGTCTTTCTTCGGCCACCTGCCAAGTGGCCCCATATCGCCGCGCTCGTTGCACTCCGCTTGTCAGATTGGCTTACCGCGGCGCTGATTTCAGCCTGGCCAAATACTAGCGCTGCGGAGAGCTGTCTCGCAGACAATAATGTTCCAGCGTCGGAATTTGTCCGGCAATGTTCCCTCCTCTTTTCCCACATTGTGTTGCTCTGATGAATGCCTTGAGCATGGAATGACTTAAGCCAGCAAGTATTCCTCGCCGGCCACCTCTCGCTGTGCAAGATGTATGCCGTGGACCCTTTGAACGCTGCCAAGCAAAAAGCAGAGCAGTGACCATAAAAGCGAGGAGAGAGCATGCACGAAGCACACTAGTTCTGTCTAGTGCTTTCCGTGCAGAGAGGCGGCAAAGCTGAATGCCGTGTCCGAGCTTCACAACTCGCTGGAACACTGGAAGGCAAGAATGAAGAGGCAGAACACAGCCTTGGTTTCAGCAGCTTCCGGGACTGCAAAAGTTCAGCAATAGCTCTGTCCAAGCAGAACTCGGCTGAGAATGCTCTCGCAGCTTGGGAAAGTTAGGCGCAGCCGTGGACCAGCTCTGCCCGTGGCCACAGGTTGCTTCTTCCACCTTCACTCTGGCAGAGCTTTTGCGGAACAGAGAGGGCATTCTTCCAGTGCGTGTTCTCCAAGGAGCTGTGAAACAGAGCCTAGCACGCTGTCTCGCTGATACTGGCTTTCGGCAAGCAGGCGTGCCGCACCGCCTACATTCTGCACTCTGGCAGCCTAGTTGCCAGCTTTCGGCAGCTGCTGTCCTAGCAAGGAAGCTCAGGAAGTCAAAGCCAGTGCCGGGCGGCACCTTTCTGCTTTGCCCGCCTAAGCGGCGTCACGCACCCACGGATACCGTGTCCTTTCCCTCTGCACTGCGTCTGCCGAGTTGCTCTCTGCCTCTCGGAGCATAAGGGCAAAGGACAATGTTTTCCACAGCAGGGTAGAAATGGCATTGCTTGCAGGAAAGCTGGATGCCTTGGAACTGTCCCCTTAGCCCTTGCCACTCACTTCAGGCTCGTATGCTGAGCAGAACAGCCAGCTGTTCTGAAGCTTCGCTGGCTGCCGTTCATGACCAGATGCGCTTTCCTACCCAAGGAGGCGAAGCGCCGTCTACTTCTCGCACCGAGCACGCTGCTCCTGGCTTTGGCTTCTGCCGCAACGAGCTCGCTACGCGCACTTTTCTTCTCAACCCTGTGCGCCCTTGCGTTCTGCCTTTCTTGTCTCGTGAATGGAGACGGAAAGCTTCTCGGCTACAACTCGCCTAGAACAACTGCGGCTACTCATTAAGCTCGCCCGGAACGCCCTGCTGAAACTTGCCTTCTGGCACCACATTCACGGGGCAGCCGTCTTTCTTCGGCCACCTGCCCAGTGGCCCCATATCGCCGCGCTCGTTGCACTCCGCTTGTCAGATTGGCTTACCGCGGCGCTGATTTCAGCCTGGCCAAATACAAGCGCTGCGGAGAGCTGTCTCGCAGACAATAATGTTCCAGCATAGAAATTTGTCCTGCAATGTTCCCTCCTCTTTTCCCACATTGCGTTGCTCTGATGAATGCCTTGAGCTTGGAACGACTTAAGCCAGCTAGTACTCCTCGCCGGCCACCTCTCGCTGTGCAAGATGTATGCCGTGGACCCTTTGAACGCTGCCAAGCAAAAAGCAGAGCAGTGACCATAAAAGCGAGGAGAGAGCATGCACGAAGCACACTAGTTCTGTCTAGTGCTTTCCGTGCAGAGAGGCGGCAAAGCTGAATGCCGTGTCCGAGCTTCACAACTCGCTGGAGCACAGAAAGCCAAGAATGAAGAGGCAGAACACAGCCTTGGTTTCAGCAGCTTCCGGGACTGCAAAAGTTCAGCAATAGCTCTGTCCAAGCAGAACTCGGCTGAGAATGCTCTCGCAGCTTGGGAAAGTTAGGCGCAGCCCTTGACCAGATCTGCCCGTGGCCACAGGCTGCTTCTTCCACCTTCACTGTGGCAGAGCTTTTGCGGAACAGAGAGGGCATTCTTCCAGTGCGTGTTCTCCAAGGAGCTGTGAAACAGAGCCTAGCACGCTGTCTCGCTGATACTGGCTTTCGGCAAGCAGGCGTGCCGCACCGCCTACATTCTGCACTCTGGCAGCCTAGTTGCCAGCTTTCGGCAGCTGCTGTCCTAGCAAGGAAGCTCAGGAAGTCAAAGCCAGTGCCGGGCGGCACCTTTCTGCTTTGCCCGCCTAAGCGGCGTCACGCTCCCACGGATACGGTGTCCTTTCCCTCTGCACTGCGTCTGCCAAGTTGCTCTCTGCCTCTCGGAGCATAAGGGCAAAGGACAATGTTTTCCACAGCAGGGTAGAAATGGCATTGCTAGCAGGAAAGCTGGATGCCTTGGAACTGTCCCCTTAGCCCTTGCCACTCACTTCAGGCTCGTACGCTGAGCAGAACAGCCTGCTGTTCTGAAGCTTCGCTGGCTGCCGTTCGTGACCAGATGCACTTTCTTACCCAAGGAGGCGAAGCACCGTCTACTTCTCGCACCGAGCACGCTGCTCCTGGCTTTGGCTTCTGCCGCAACGAGCTCGCTACGCGCGCTTTTCTTCTCAACCCCGTGCGCCCTTGCGTTCTGCCTTTCTTGTCTCGTGAATGGAGACGGAAAGCTTCTCGGCTACAACTCGCCTAGAACAACTGCGGCTACACATTAAGCTCGCCCGGAACGCCCTGCCTAAACTTGCCTTCTGGCACCACATTCACGGGGCAGCCGTCTTTCTTCGGCCACCTGCCAAGTGGCCCCATATCGCCGCGCTCGTTGCACTCCGCTTGTCAGATTGGCTTACCGTGGTGCTGATTTCAGCCTGGCCAAATACTAGCGCTGCGGAGAGCTGTCTCGCAGACAATAATGTTCCAGCATAGGAATTTGTCCTGCAATGTTCCCTCCTCTTTTCCCACATTGTGTTGCTCTGATGAATGCCTTGAGCATGGAACGACTTAAGCCAGCAAGTATTCCTCGCCGGCCACCTCTCGCTGTGCAAGATGTATGCCGTGGACCCTTTGAACGCTGCCAAGCAAAAAGCAGAGCAGTGACCATAAAAGCGAGGAGAGAGCATGCACGAAGCACACTAGTTCTGTCTAGTGCTTTCCGTGCAGAGAGGCGGCAAAGCTGAATGCCGTGTCCGAGCTTCACAACTCGCTGGAGCACTGGAAGGCAAGAATGAAGAGGCAGAACACAGCCTTGGTTTCAGCAGCTTCCGGGACTGCAAAAGTTCAGCAATAGCTCTGTCCAAGCAGAACTCGGCTGAGAATGCTCTCGCAGCTTGGGAAAGTTAGGTGCAGCCCTTGACCAGATCTGCCCGTGGCCACAGGTTGCTTCTTCCACCTTCACTCTGGCAGAGCTTTTGCGGAACAGAGAGGGCATTCTTCCAGTGCGTGTTCTCCAAGGAGCTGTGAAACAGAGCCTAGCACGCTGTCTCGCTGATACTGGCTTTCGGCAAGCAGGCGTGCCGCACCGCCTACATTCTGCACTCTGGCAGCCTAGTTGCCAGCTTTCGGCAGCTGCTGTCCTAGCAAGGAAGCTCAGGAAGTCAAAGCCAGTGCCGGGTGGCACCTTTCTGCTTTGCCCGCCTAAGCGGCGTCGCGCACCCACGGATACGGTGTCCTTTCCCTCTGCACTGCGTCTGCCGAGTTGCTCTCTGCCTCTCGGAGCATAAGGGCAAAGGACAATGTTTTCCACAGCAGGGTAGAAATGGCATTGCTAGCAGGAAAGCTGGATGCCTTGGAACTGTCCCCTTAGCCCTTGCCACTCACTTCAGGCTCGTACGCTGAGCAGAACAGCCTGCTGTTCTGAAGCTTCGCTGGCTGCCGTTCGTGACCAGATGCGCTTTCCTACCCAAGGAGGCGAAGCGCCGTCTACTTCTCGCACCGAGCACGCTGCTCCTGGCTTTGGCTTCTGCCGCAACGAGCTCGCTACGCGCACTTTTCTTCTCAACCCTGTGCGCCCTTGCGTTCTGCCTTTCTTGTCTCGTGAATGGAGACGGAAAGCTTCTCGGCTACAACTCGCCTAGAACAACTGCGGCTACACATTAAGCTCGCCCGGAACGCCCTGCCTAAACTTGCCTTCTGGCACCACATTCATGGGGCAGCCGTCTTTCTTCGGCCACCTGCCAAGTGGCCCCATATCGCCTCGCTCGTTGCACTCCGCTTGTCAGATTGGCTTACCGCGGCGCTGATTTCAGCCTGGCCAAATACTAGCGCTGCGGAGAGCTGTCTCGCAGACAATAATGTTCCAGCATAGGAATTTGTCCTGCAATGTTCCCTCCTCTTTTCCCACATTGTGTTGCTCTGATGAATGCCTTGAGCATGGAACGACTTAAGCCAGCAAGTATTCCTCGCCGGCCACCTCTCGCTGTGCAAGATGTATGCCGTGGACCCTTTGAACGCTGCCAAGCAAAAAGCAGAGCAGTGACCATAAAAGCGAGGAGAGAGCATGCACGAAGCACACTACTTCTGTCTAGTGCTTTCCGTGCAGAGAGGCGGCAAAGCTGAATGCCGTGTCCGAGCTTCACAACTCGCTGGAGCACAGAAAGCCAAGAATGAAGAGGCAGAACACAGCCTTGGTTTCAGCAGCTTCCGGGACTGCAAAAGTTCAGCAATAGCTCTGTCCAAGCAGAACTCGGCTGAGAATGCTCTCGCAGCTTGGGAAAGTTAGGTGCAGCCCTTGACCAGATCTGCCCGTGGCCACAGGTTGCTTCTTCCACCTTCACTCTGGCAGAGCTTTTGCGGAACAGAGAGGGCATTCTTCCAGTGCGTGTTCTCCAAGGAGCTGTGAAACAGAGCCTAGCACGCTGTCTCGCTGATACTGGCTTTCGGCAAGCAGGCGTGCCGCACCGCCTACATTCTGCACTCTGGCAGCCTAGTTGCCAGCTTTCGGCAGCTGCTGTCCTAGCAAGGAAGCTCAGGAAGTCAAAGCCAGTGCCGGGCGGCACCTTTCTGCTTTGCCCGCCTAAGCGGCGTCACGCTCCCACGGATACGGTGTCCTTTCCCTCTGCACTGCGTCTGCCGAGTTGCTCTCTGCCTCTCGGAGCATAAGGGCAAAGGACAATGTTTTCCACAGCAGGGTAGAAATGGCATTGCTAGCAGGAAAGCTGGATGCCTTGGAACTGTCCCCTTAGCCCTTGCCACTCACTGCAGGCTCGTACGCTGAGCAGAACAGCCCGCTGTTCTGAAGCTTCGCTGGATGCCGTTCGTGACCAGATGCGCTTTCTTACCCAAGGAGGCGAAGCGCCGTCTATTTCTCGCACCGAGCACGCTGCTCCTGGCTTTGGCTTCTGCCGCAACGAGCTCGCTACGCGCGCTTTTCTTCTCAACCCTGTGCGCCCTTGCGTTCTGCCTTTCTTGTCTCGTGAATGGAGACGGAAAGCTTCTCGGCTACAACTCGCCTAGAACAACTGCGGGTACACATTAAGCTCGCCCGGAACGCCCTGCCTAAACTTGCCTTCTGGCACCACATTCACGGGGCAGCCGTCTTTCTTCGGCCACCTGCCAAGTGGCCCCATATCGCCGCGCTCGTTGCAATCCGCTTGTCAGATTGGCTTACCGCGGCGATGATTTCAGCCTGGCCAAATACTAGTGCTGCGGAGAGCTGTCTCGCAGACAATAATGTTCCAGCATAGGAATTTGTCCTGCAATGTTCCCTCCTCTTTTCCCACATTGTGTTGCTCTGATGAATGCCTTGAGCATGGAACGACTTAAGCCAGCAAGTATTCCTCGCCGGCCACCTCTCGCTGTGCAAGATGTATGCCGTGGACCCTTTGAACGCTGCCAAGCAAAAAGCAGAGCAGTGACCATAAAAGCGAGGAGAGAGCATGCACGAAGCACACTACTTCTGTCTAGTGCTTTCCGTGCAGAGAGGCGGCAAAGCTGAATGCCGTGTCCGAGCTTCACAACTCGCTGGAGCACAGAAAGCCAAGAATGAAGAGGCAGAACACAGCCTTGGTTTCAGCAGCTTCCGGGACTGCAAAAGTTCAGCAATAGCTCTGTCCAAGCAGAACTCGGCTGAGAATGCTCTCGCAGCTTGGGAAAGTTAGGCGCAGCCCTTGACCAGATCTGCCCGTGGCCACAGGCTGCTTCTTCCACCTTCACTGTGGCAGAGCTTTTGCGGAACAGAGAGGGCATTCTTCCAGTGCGTGTTCTCCAAGGAGCTGTGAAACAGAGCCTAGCACGCTGTCTCGCTGATACTGGCTTTCGGCAAGCAGGCGTGCCGCACCGCCTACATTCTGCACTCTGGCAGCCTAGTTGCCAGCTTTCGGCAGCTGCTGTCCTAGCAAGGAAGCTCAGGAAGTCAAAGCCAGTGCCGGGCGGCACCTTTCTGCTTTGCCCGCCTAAGCGGCGTCACGCTCCCACGGATACGGTGTCCTTTCCCTCTGCACTGCGTCTGCCAAGTTGCTCTCTGCCTCTCGGAGCATAAGGGCAAAGGACAATGTTTTCCACAGCAGGGTAGAAATGGCATTGCTAGCAGGAAAGCTGGATGCCTTGGAACTGTCCCCTTAGCCCTTGCCACTCACTTCAGGCTCGTACGCTGAGCAGAACAGCCTGCTGTTCTGAAGCTTCGCTGGCTGCCGTTCGTGACCAGATGCGCTTTCTTACCCAAGGAGGCGAAGCACCGTCTACTTCTCGCACCGAGCACGCTGCTCCTGGCTTTGGCTTCTGCCGCAACGAGCTCGCTACGCGCGCTTTTCTTCTCAACCCCGTGCGCCCTTGCGTTCTGCCTTTCTTGTCTCGTGAATGGAGACGGAAAGCTTCTCGGCTACAACTCGCCTAGAACAACTGCGGCTACACATTAAGCTCGCCCGGAACGCCCTGCCTAAACTTGCCTTCTGGCACCACATTCACGGGGCAGCCGTCTTTCTTCGGCCACCTGCCAAGTGGCCCCATATCGCCGCGCTCGTTGCACTCCGCTTGTCAGATTGGCTTACCGTGGTGCTGATTTCAGCCTGGCCAAATACTAGCGCTGCGGAGAGCTGTCTCGCAGACAATAATGTTCCAGCATAGGAATTTGTCCTGCAATGTTCCCTCCTCTTTTCCCACATTGTGTTGCTCTGATGAATGCCTTGAGCATGGAACGACTTAAGCCAGCAAGTATTCCTCGCCGGCCACCTCTCGCTGTGCAAGATGTATGCCGTGGACCCTTTGAACGCTGCCAAGCAAAAAGCAGAGCAGTGACCATAAAAGCGAGGAGAGAGCATGCACGAAGCACACTAGTTCTGTCTAGTGCTTTCCGTGCAGAGAGGCGGCAAAGCTGAATGCCGTGTCCGAGCTTCACAACTCGCTGGAGCACTGGAAGGCAAGAATGAAGAGGCAGAACACAGCCTTGGTTTCAGCAGCTTCCGGGACTGCAAAAGTTCAGCAATAGCTCTGTCCAAGCAGAACTCGGCTGAGAATGCTCTCGCAGCTTGGGAAAGTTAGGTGCAGCCCTTGACCAGATCTGCCCGTGGCCACAGGTTGCTTCTTCCACCTTCACTCTGGCAGAGCTTTTGCGGAACAGAGAGGGCATTCTTCCAGTGCGTGTTCTCCAAGGAGCTGTGAAACAGAGCCTAGCACGCTGTCTCGCTGATACTGGCTTTCGGCAAGCAGGCGTGCCGCACCGCCTACATTCTGCACTCTGGCAGCCTAGTTGCCAGCTTTCGGCAGCTGCTGTCCTAGCAAGGAAGCTCAGGAAGTCAAAGCCAGTGCCGGGCGGCACCTTTCTGCTTTGCCCGCCTAAGCGGCGTCACGCTCCCACGGATACGGTGTCCTTTCCCTCTGCACTGCGTCTGCCGAGTTGCTCTCTGCCTCTCGGAGCATAAGGGCAAAGGACAATGTTTTCCACAGCAGGGTAGAAATGGCATTGCTAGCAGGAAAGCTGGATGCCTTGGAACTGTCCCCTTAGCCCTTGCCACTCACTGCAGGCTCGTACGCTGAGCAGAACAGCCCGCTGTTCTGAAGCTTCGCTGGATGCCGTTCGTGACCAGATGCGCTTTCTTACCCAAGGAGGCGAAGCGCCGTCTATTTCTCGCACCGAGCACGCTGCTCCTGGCTTTGGCTTCTGCCGCAACGAGCTCGCTACGCGCGCTTTTCTTCTCAACCCTGTGCGCCCTTGCGTTCTGCCTTTCTTGTCTCGTGAATGGAGACGGAAAGCTTCTCGGCTACAACTCGCCTAGAACAACTGCGGCTACTCATTAAGCTCGCCCGGAACGCCCTGCCTAAACTTGCCTTCTGGCACCACATTCACGGGGCAGCCGTCTTTCTTCGGCCACCTGCCAAGTGGCCCCATATCGCCGCGCTCGTTGCAATCCGCTTGTCAGATTGGCTTACCGCGGCGATGATTTCAGCCTGGCCAAATACTAGCGCTGCGGAGAGCTGTCTCGCAGACAATAATGTTCCAGCATAGGAATTTGTCCTGCAATGTTCCCTCCTCTTTTCCCACATTGTGTTGCTCTGATGAATGCCTTGAGCATGGAACGACTTAAGCCAGCAAGTATTCCTCGCCGGCCACCTCTCGCTGTGCAAGATGTATGCCGTGGACCCTTTGAACGCTGCCAAGCAAAAAGCAGAGCAGTGACCATAACAGCGAGGAGAGAGCATGCACGAAGCACACTACTTCTGTCTAGTGCTTTCCGTGCAGAGAGGCGGCAAAGCTGAATGTCATGTCCGAGCTTCACAACTCGCTGGAGCACTGGAAGGCAAGAATGAAGAGGCAGAACACAGCCTTGGTTTCAGCAGCTTCCGGGACTGCAAAAGTTCAGCAATAGCTCTGTCCAAGCAGAACTCGGCTGAGAATGCTCTCGCAGCTTGGGAAAGTTAGGCGCAGCCGTTGACCAGCTCTGCCTGTGGCCACAGGTTGCTTCTTCCACCTTCACTCTGGCAGAGCTTCTGCGGAACAGAGAGGGCATTCTTCCAGTGCGTGTTCTCCAAGGAGCTGTGAAAGAGAGCCTAGCACGCTGTCTCGCTGATACTGGCTTTCGGCAAGCAGGCGTGCCGCACCGCCTACATTCTGCACTCTGGCAGCCTAGTTGCCAGCTTTCGGCAGCTGCTGTCCTAGCAAGGTAGCTCAGGAAGTCAAAGCCAGTGCCGGGCGGCACCTTTCTGCTTTGCCCGCCTAAGCGGCGTCACGCTCCCACGGATACGGTGTCCTTTCCCTCTGCACTGCGTCTGCCGAGTTGCTCTCTGCCTCTCGGAGCATAAGGGCAAAGGACAATGTTTTCCACAGCAGGGTAGAAATGGCATTGCTAGCAGGAAAGCTGGATGCCTTGGAACTGTCCCCCTAGCCCTTGCCACTCACTTCAGGCTCGTACGCTGAGCAGAACAGCCCGCTGTTCTCAAGCTTCGCTGTATGCCGTTCGTGACCAGATGCGCTTTCTTACCCAAGGAGGCGAAGCGCCGTCTATTTCTCGCACCGAGCACGCTGCTCCTGGCTTTGGCTTCTGCCGCAACGAGCTCGCTACGCGCGCTTTTCTTCTCAACCCTGTGCGCCCTTGCGTTCTGCCTTTCTTGTCTCGTGAATGGAGACGGAAAGCTTCTCGGCTACAACTCGCCTAGAACAACTGCGGCTACTCATTAAGCTCGCCCGGAACGCCCTGCCTAAACTTGCCTTCTGGCACCACATTCACGGGGCAGCCGTCTTTCTTCGGCCACCTGCCAAGTGGCCCCATATCGCCGCGCTCGTTGCAATCCGCTTGTCAGATTGGCTTACCGCGGCGATGATTTCAGCCTGGCCAAATACTAGCGCTGCGGAGAGCTGTCTCGCAGACAATAATGTTCCAGCATAGGAATTTGTCCTGCAATGTTCCCTCCTCTTTTCCCACATTGTGTTGCTCTGATGAATGCCTTGAGCATGGAACGACTTAAGCCAGCAAGTATTCCTCGCCGGCCACCTCTCGCTGTGCAAGATGTATGCCGTGGACCCTTTGAACGCTGCCAAGCAAAAAGCAGAGCAGTGACCATAACAGCGAGGAGAGAGCATGCACGAAGCACACTACTTCTGTCTAGTGCTTTCCGTGCAGAGAGGCGGCAAAGCTGAATGTCCTGTCCGAGCTTCACAACTCGCTGGAGCACTGGAAGGCAAGAATGAAGAGGCAGAACACAGCCTTGGTTTCAGCAGCTTCCGGGACTGCAAAAGTTCAGCAATAGCTCTGTCCAAGCAGAACTCGGCTGAGAATGCTCTCGCAGCTTGGGAAAGTTAGGCGCAGCCCTTGACCAGCTCTGCCTGTGGCCACAGGTTGCTTCTTCCACCTTCACTGTGGCAGAGCTTCTGCGGAACAGAGAGGGCATTCTTCCAGTGCGTGTTCTCCAAGGAGCTGTGAAAGAGAGCCTAGCACGCTGTCTCGCTGATACTGGCTTTCGGCAAGCAGGCGTGCCGCACCGCCTACATTCTGCACTCTGGCAGCCTAGTTGCCAGCTTTCGGCAGCTGCTGTCCTAGCAAGGTAGCTCAGGAAGTCAAAGCCAGTGCCGGGCGGCACCTTTCTGCTTTGCCCGCCTAAGCGGCGTCACGCTCCCACGGATACGGTGTCCTTTCCCTCTGCACTGCGTCTGCCGAGTTGCTCTCTGCCTCTCGGAGCATAAGGGCAAAGGACAATGTTTTCCACAGCAGGGTAGAAATGGCATTGCTAGCAGGAAAGCTGGATGCCTTGGAACTGTCCCCCTAGCCCTTGCCACTCACTTCAGGCTCGTACGCTGAGCAGAACAGCCCGCTGTTCTGAAGCTTCGCTGGATGCCGTTCGTGACCAGATGCGCTTTCTTACCCAAGGAGGCGAAGCGCCGTCTACTTCTCGCACCGAGCACGCTGCTCCTGGCTTTGGCTTCTGCCGCAACGAGCTCGCTACGCGCGCTTTTCTTCTCAACCCCGTGCGCCCTTGCGTTCTGCCTTTCTTGTCTCGTGAATGGAGACGGAAAGCTTCTCGGCTACAACTCGCCTAGAACAACTGCGGCTACACATTAAGCTCGCCCGGAACGCCCTGCTGAAACTTGCCTTCTGGCACCACATTCACGGGGCAGCCGTCTTTCTTCGGCCACCTGCCAAGTGGCCCCATATCGCCGCGCTCGTTGCACTCCGCTTGTCAGATTGGCTTACCGTGGTGCTGATTTCAGCCTGGCCAAATACTAGCGCTGCGGAGAGCTGTCTCGCAGACAATAATGTTCCAGCATAGGAATTTGTCCTGCAATGTTCCCTCCTCTTTTCCCACATTGTGTTGCTCTGATGAATGCCTTGAGCATGGAACGACTTAAGCCAGCAAGTATTCCTCGCCGGCCACCTCTCGCTGTGCAAGATGTATGCCGTGGACCCTTTGAACGCTGCCAAGCAAAAAGCAGAGCAGTGACCATAAAAGCGAGGAGAGAGCATGCACGAAGCACACTAGTTCTGTCTAGTGCTTTCCGTGCAGAGAGGCGGCAAAGCTGAATGCCGTGTCCGAGCTTCACAACTCGCTGGAGCACTGGAAGGCAAGAATGAAGAGGCAGAACACAGCCTTGGTTTCAGCAGCTTCCGGGACTGCAAAAGTTCAGCAATAGCTCTGTCCAAGCAGAACTCGGCTGAGAATGCTCTCGCAGCTTGGGAAAGTTAGGCGCAGCCGTGGACCAGCTCTGCCCGTGGCCACAGGCTGCTTCTTCCACCTTCACTGTGGCAGAGCTTTTGCGGAACAGAGAGGGCATTCTTCCAGTGCGTGTTCTCCAAGGAGCTGTGAAACAGAGCCTAGCACGCTGTCTCGCTGATACTGGCTTTCGGCAAGCAGGCGTGCCGCACCGCCTACATTCTGCACTCTGGCAGCCTAGTTGCCAGCTTTCGGCAGCTGCTGTCCTAGCAAGGAAGCTCAGGAAGTCAAAGCCAGTGCCGGGCGGCACCTTTCTGCTTTGCCCGCCTAAGCGGCGTCACGCACCCACGGATACGGTGTCCTTTTCCTCTGCACTGCGTCTGCCGAGTTGCTCTCTGCCTCTCGGAGCATAAGGGCAAAGGACAATGTTTTCCACAGCAGGGTAGAAATGGCATTGCTAGCAGGAAAGCTGGATGCCTTGGAACTGTCCCCCTAGCCCTTGCCACTCACTTCAGGCTCGTACGCTGAGCAGAACAGCCCGCTGTTCTCAAGCTTCGCTGTATGCCGTTCGTGACCAGATGCGCTTTCTTACCCAAGGAGGCGAAGCGCCGTCTATTTCTCGCACCGAGCACGCTGCTCCTGGCTTTGGCTTCTGCCGCAACGAGCTCGCTACGCGCGCTTTTCTTCTCAACCCTGTGCGCCCTTGCGTTCTGCCTTTCTTGTCTCGTGAATGGAGACGGAAAGCTTCTCGGCTACAACTCGCCTAGAACAACTGCGGCTACTCATTAAGCTCGCCCGGAACGCCCTGCCTAAACTTGCCTTCTGGCACCACATTCACGGGGCAGCCGTCTTTCTTCGGCCACCTGCCAAGTGGCCCCATATCGCCGCGCTCGTTGCAATCCGCTTGTCAGATTGGCTTACCGCGGCGATGATTTCAGCCTGGCCAAATACTAGTGCTGCGGAGAGCTGTCTCGCAGACAATAATGTTCCAGCATAGGAATTTGTCCTGCAATGTTCCCTCCTCTTTTCCCACATTGTGTTGCTCTGATGAATGCCTTGAGCATGGAACGACTTAAGCCAGCAAGTATTCCTCGCCGGCCACCTCTCGCTGTGCAAGATGTATGCCGTGGACCCTTTGAACGCTGCCAAGCAAAAAGCAGAGCAGTGACCATAAAAGCGAGGAGAGAGCATGCACGAAGCACACTACTTCTGTCTAGTGCTTTCCGTGCAGAGAGGCGGCAAAGCTGAATGCCGTGTCCGAGCTTCACAACTCGCTGGAGCACAGAAAGCCAAGAATGAAGAGGCAGAACACAGCCTTGGTTTCAGCAGCTTCCGGGACTGCAAAAGTTCAGCAATAGCTCTGTCCAAGCAGAACTCGGCTGAGAATGCTCTCGCAGCTTGGGAAAGTTAGGCGCAGCCCTTGACCAGATCTGCCCGTGGCCACAGGCTGCTTCTTCCACCTTCACTGTGGCAGAGCTTTTGCGGAACAGAGAGGGCATTCTTCCAGTGCGTGTTCTCCAAGGAGCTGTGAAACAGAGCCTAGCACGCTGTCTCGCTGATACTGGCTTTCGGCAAGCAGGCGTGCCGCACCGCCTACATTCTGCACTCTGGCAGCCTAGTTGCCAGCTTTCGGCAGCTGCTGTCCTAGCAAGGAAGCTCAGGAAGTCAAAGCCAGTGCCGGGCGGCACCTTTCTGCTTTGCCCGCCTAAGCGGCGTCACGCTCCCACGGATACGGTGTCCTTTCCCTCTGCACTGCGTCTGCCAAGTTGCTCTCTGCCTCTCGGAGCATAAGGGCAAAGGACAATGTTTTCCACAGCAGGGTAGAAATGGCATTGCTAGCAGGAAAGCTGGATGCCTTGGAACTGTCCCCTTAGCCCTTGCCACTCACTTCAGGCTCGTACGCTGAGCAGAACAGCCTGCTGTTCTGAAGCTTCGCTGGCTGCCGTTCGTGACCAGATGCGCTTTCTTACCCAAGGAGGCGAAGCACCGTCTACTTCTCGCACCGAGCACGCTGCTCCTGGCTTTGGCTTCTGCCGCAACGAGCTCGCTACGCGCGCTTTTCTTCTCAACCCCGTGCGCCCTTGCGTTCTGCCTTTCTTGTCTCGTGAATGGAGACGGAAAGCTTCTCGGCTACAACTCGCCTAGAACAACTGCGGCTACACATTAAGCTCGCCCGGAACGCCCTGCCTAAACTTGCCTTCTGGCACCACATTCACGGGGCAGCCGTCTTTCTTCGGCCACCTGCCAAGTGGCCCCATATCGCCGCGCTCGTTGCACTCCGCTTGTCAGATTGGCTTACCGTGGTGCTGATTTCAGCCTGGCCAAATACTAGCGCTGCGGAGAGCTGTCTCGCAGACAATAATGTTCCAGCATAGGAATTTGTCCTGCAATGTTCCCTCCTCTTTTCCCACATTGTGTTGCTCTGATGAATGCCTTGAGCATGGAACGACTTAAGCCAGCAAGTATTCCTCGCCGGCCACCTCTCGCTGTGCAAGATGTATGCCGTGGACCCTTTGAACGCTGCCAAGCAAAAAGCAGAGCAGTGACCATAAAAGCGAGGAGAGAGCATGCACGAAGCACACTAGTTCTGTCTAGTGCTTTCCGTGCAGAGAGGCGGCAAAGCTGAATGCCGTGTCCGAGCTTCACAACTCGCTGGAGCACTGGAAGGCAAGAATGAAGAGGCAGAACACAGCCTTGGTTTCAGCAGCTTCCGGGACTGCAAAAGTTCAGCAATAGCTCTGTCCAAGCAGAACTCGGCTGAGAATGCTCTCGCAGCTTGGGAAAGTTAGGTGCAGCCCTTGACCAGATCTGCCCGTGGCCACAGGTTGCTTCTTCCACCTTCACTCTGGCAGAGCTTTTGCGGAACAGAGAGGGCATTCTTCCAGTGCGTGTTCTCCAAGGAGCTGTGAAACAGAGCCTAGCACGCTGTCTCGCTGATACTGGCTTTCGGCAAGCAGGCGTGCCGCACCGCCTACATTCTGCACTCTGGCAGCCTAGTTGCCAGCTTTCGGCAGCTGCTGTCCTAGCAAGGAAGCTCAGGAAGTCAAAGCCAGTGCCGGGCGGCACCTTTCTGCTTTGCCCGCCTAAGCGGCGTCACGCTCCCACGGATACGGTGTCCTTTCCCTCTGCACTGCGTCTGCCGAGTTGCTCTCTGCCTCTCGGAGCATAAGGGCAAAGGACAATGTTTTCCACAGCAGGGTAGAAATGGCATTGCTAGCAGGAAAGCTGGATGCCTTGGAACTGTCCCCTTAGCCCTTGCCACTCACTGCAGGCTCGTACGCTGAGCAGAACAGCCCGCTGTTCTGAAGCTTCGCTGGATGCCGTTCGTGACCAGATGCGCTTTCTTACCCAAGGAGGCGAAGCGCCGTCTATTTCTCGCACCGAGCACGCTGCTCCTGGCTTTGGCTTCTGCCGCAACGAGCTCGCTACGCGCGCTTTTCTTCTCAACCCTGTGCGCCCTTGCGTTCTGCCTTTCTTGTCTCGTGAATGGAGACGGAAAGCTTCTCGGCTACAACTCGCCTAGAACAACTGCGGCTACTCATTAAGCTCGCCCGGAACGCCCTGCCTAAACTTGCCTTCTGGCACCACATTCACGGGGCAGCCGTCTTTCTTCGGCCACCTGCCAAGTGGCCCCATATCGCCGCGCTCGTTGCAATCCGCTTGTCAGATTGGCTTACCGCGGCGATGATTTCAGCCTGGCCAAATACTAGCGCTGCGGAGAGCTGTCTCGCAGACAATAATGTTCCAGCATAGGAATTTGTCCTGCAATGTTCCCTCCTCTTTTCCCACATTGTGTTGCTCTGATGAATGCCTTGAGCATGGAACGACTTAAGCCAGCAAGTATTCCTCGCCGGCCACCTCTCGCTGTGCAAGATGTATGCCGTGGACCCTTTGAACGCTGCCAAGCAAAAAGCAGAGCAGTGACCATAACAGCGAGGAGAGAGCATGCACGAAGCACACTACTTCTGTCTAGTGCTTTCCGTGCAGAGAGGCGGCAAAGCTGAATGTCATGTCCGAGCTTCACAACTCGCTGGAGCACTGGAAGGCAAGAATGAAGAGGCAGAACACAGCCTTGGTTTCAGCAGCTTCCGGGACTGCAAAAGTTCAGCAATAGCTCTGTCCAAGCAGAACTCGGCTGAGAATGCTCTCGCAGCTTGGGAAAGTTAGGCGCAGCCGTTGACCAGCTCTGCCTGTGGCCACAGGTTGCTTCTTCCACCTTCACTCTGGCAGAGCTTCTGCGGAACAGAGAGGGCATTCTTCCAGTGCGTGTTCTCCAAGGAGCTGTGAAAGAGAGCCTAGCACGCTGTCTCGCTGATACTGGCTTTCGGCAAGCAGGCGTGCCGCACCGCCTACATTCTGCACTCTGGCAGCCTAGTTGCCAGCTTTCGGCAGCTGCTGTCCTAGCAAGGAAGCTCAGGAAGTCAAAGCCAGTGCCGGGCGGCACCTTTCTGCTTTGCCCGCCTAAGCGGCGTCACGCTCCCACGGATACGGTGTCCTTTCCCTCTGCACTGCGTCTGCCGAGTTGCTCTCTGCCTCTCGGAGCATAAGGGCAAAGGACAATGTTTTCCACAGCAGGGTAGAAATGGCATTGCTAGCAGGAAAGCTGGATGCCTTGGAACTGTCCCCCTAGCCCTTGCCACTCACTTCAGGCTCGTACGCTGAGCAGAACAGCCCGCTGTTCTCAAGCTTCGCTGTATGCCGTTCGTGACCAGATGCGCTTTCTTACCCAAGGAGGCGAAGCGCCGTCTATTTCTCGCACCGAGCACGCTGCTCCTGGCTTTGGCTTCTGCCGCAACGAGCTCGCTACGCGCGCTTTTCTTCTCAACCCTGTGCGCCCTTGCGTTCTGCCTTTCTTGTCTCGTGAATGGAGACGGAAAGCTTCTCGGCTACAACTCGCCTAGAACAACTGCGGCTACTCATTAAGCTCGCCCGGAACGCCCTGCCTAAACTTGCCTTCTGGCACCACATTCACGGGGCAGCCGTCTTTCTTCGGCCACCTGCCAAGTGGCCCCATATCGCCGCGCTCGTTGCAATCCGCTTGTCAGATTGGCTTACCGCGGCGATGATTTCAGCCTGGCCAAATACTAGCGCTGCGGAGAGCTGTCTCGCAGACAATAATGTTCCAGCATAGGAATTTGTCCTGCAATGTTCCCTCCTCTTTTCCCACATTGTGTTGCTCTGATGAATGCCTTGAGCATGGAACGACTTAAGCCAGCAAGTATTCCTCGCCGGCCACCTCTCGCTGTGCAAGATGTATGCCGTGGACCCTTTGAACGCTGCCAAGCAAAAAGCAGAGCAGTGACCATAACAGCGAGGAGAGAGCATGCACGAAGCACACTACTTCTGTCTAGTGCTTTCCGTGCAGAGAGGCGGCAAAGCTGAATGTCCTGTCCGAGCTTCACAACTCGCTGGAGCACTGGAAGGCAAGAATGAAGAGGCAGAACACAGCCTTGGTTTCAGCAGCTTCCGGGACTGCAAAAGTTCAGCAATAGCTCTGTCCAAGCAGAACTCGGCTGAGAATGCTCTCGCAGCTTGGGAAAGTTAGGCGCAGCCCTTGACCAGCTCTGCCTGTGGCCACAGGTTGCTTCTTCCACCTTCACTGTGGCAGAGCTTCTGCGGAACAGAGAGGGCATTCTTCCAGTGCGTGTTCTCCAAGGAGCTGTGAAAGAGAGCCTAGCACGCTGTCTCGCTGATACTGGCTTTCGGCAAGCAGGCGTGCCGCACCGCCTACATTCTGCACTCTGGCAGCCTAGTTGCCAGCTTTCGGCAGCTGCTGTCCTAGCAAGGTAGCTCAGGAAGTCAAAGCCAGTGCCGGGCGGCACCTTTCTGCTTTGCCCGCCTAAGCGGCGTCACGCTCCCACGGATACGGTGTCCTTTCCCTCTGCACTGCGTCTGCCGAGTTGCTCTCTGCCTCTCGGAGCATAAGGGCAAAGGACAATGTTTTCCACAGCAGGGTAGAAATGGCATTGCTAGCAGGAAAGCTGGATGCCTTGGAACTGTCCCCCTAGCCCTTGCCACTCACTTCAGGCTCGTACGCTGAGCAGAACAGCCCGCTGTTCTGAAGCTTCGCTGGATGCCGTTCGTGACCAGATGCGCTTTCTTACCCAAGGAGGCGAAGCGCCGTCTACTTCTCGCACCGAGCACGCTGCTCCTGGCTTTGGCTTCTGCCGCAACGAGCTCGCTACGCGCGCTTTTCTTCTCAACCCCGTGCGCCCTTGCGTTCTGCCTTTCTTGTCTCGTGAATGGAGACGGAAAGCTTCTCGGCTACAACTCGCCTAGAACAACTGCGGCTACACATTAAGCTCGCCCGGAACGCCCTGCTGAAACTTGCCTTCTGGCACCACATTCACGGGGCAGCCGTCTTTCTTCGGCCACCTGCCAAGTGGCCCCATATCGCCGCGCTCGTTGCACTCCGCTTGTCAGATTGGCTTACCGTGGTGCTGATTTCAGCCTGGCCAAATACTAGCGCTGCGGAGAGCTGTCTCGCAGACAATAATGTTCCAGCATAGGAATTTGTCCTGCAATGTTCCCTCCTCTTTTCCCACATTGTGTTGCTCTGATGAATGCCTTGAGCATGGAACGACTTAAGCCAGCAAGTATTCCTCGCCGGCCACCTCTCGCTGTGCAAGATGTATGCCGTGGACCCTTTGAACGCTGCCAAGCAAAAAGCAGAGCAGTGACCATAAAAGCGAGGAGAGAGCATGCACGAAGCACACTAGTTCTGTCTAGTGCTTTCCGTGCAGAGAGGCGGCAAAGCTGAATGCCGTGTCCGAGCTTCACAACTCGCTGGAGCACTGGAAGGCAAGAATGAAGAGGCAGAACACAGCCTTGGTTTCAGCAGCTTCCGGGACTGCAAAAGTTCAGCAATAGCTCTGTCCAAGCAGAACTCGGCTGAGAATGCTCTCGCAGCTTGGGAAAGTTAGGCGCAGCCGTGGACCAGCTCTGCCCGTGGCCACAGGCTGCTTCTTCCACCTTCACTGTGGCAGAGCTTTTGCGGAACAGAGAGGGCATTCTTCCAGTGCGTGTTCTCCAAGGAGCTGTGAAACAGAGCCTAGCACGCTGTCTCGCTGATACTGGCTTTCGGCAAGCAGGCGTGCCGCACCGCCTACATTCTGCACTCTGGCAGCCTAGTTGCCAGCTTTCGGCAGCTGCTGTCCTAGCAAGGAAGCTCAGGAAGTCAAAGCCAGTGCCGGGCGGCACCTTTCTGCTTTGCCCGCCTAAGCGGCGTCACGCACCCACGGATACGGTGTCCTTTTCCTCTGCACTGCGTCTGCCGAGTTGCTCTCTGCCTCTCGGAGCATAAGGGCAAAGGACAATGTTTTCCACAGCAGGGTAGAAATGGCATTGCTAGCAGGAAAGCTGGATGCCTTGGAACTGTCCCCCTAGCCCTTGCCACTCACTTCAGGCTCGTACGCTGAGCAGAACAGCCCGCTGTTCTCAAGCTTCGCTGTATGCCGTTCGTGACCAGATGCGCTTTCTTACCCAAGGAGGCGAAGCGCCGTCTATTTCTCGCACCGAGCACGCTGCTCCTGGCTTTGGCTTCTGCCGCAACGAGCTCGCTACGCGCGCTTTTCTTCTCAACCCTGTGCGCCCTTGCGTTCTGCCTTTCTTGTCTCGTGAATGGAGACGGAAAGCTTCTCGGCTACAACTCGCCTAGAACAACTGCGGCTACTCATTAAGCTCGCCCGGAACGCCCTGCCTAAACTTGCCTTCTGGCACCACATTCACGGGGCAGCCGTCTTTCTTCGGCCACCTGCCAAGTGGCCCCATATCGCCGCGCTCGTTGCAATCCGCTTGTCAGATTGGCTTACCGCGGCGATGATTTCAGCCTGGCCAAATACTAGCGCTGCGGAGAGCTGTCTCGCAGACAATAATGTTCCAGCATAGGAATTTGTCCTGCAATGTTCCCTCCTCTTTTCCCACATTGTGTTGCTCTGATGAATGCCTTGAGCATGGAACGACTTAAGCCAGCAAGTATTCCTCGCCGGCCACCTCTCGCTGTGCAAGATGTATGCCGTGGACCCTTTGAACGCTGCCAAGCAAAAAGCAGAGCAGTGACCATAACAGCGAGGAGAGAGCATGCACGAAGCACACTACTTCTGTCTAGTGCTTTCCGTGCAGAGAGGCGGCAAAGCTGAATGTCCTGTCCGAGCTTCACAACTCGCTGGAGCACTGGAAGGCAAGAATGAAGAGGCAGAACACAGCCTTGGTTTCAGCAGCTTCCGGGACTGCAAAAGTTCAGCAATAGCTCTGTCCAAGCAGAACTCGGCTGAGAATGCTCTCGCAGCTTGGGAAAGTTAGGCGCAGCCCTTGACCAGCTCTGCCTGTGGCCACAGGTTGCTTCTTCCACCTTCACTGTGGCAGAGCTTCTGCGGAACAGAGAGGGCATTCTTCCAGTGCGTGTTCTCCAAGGAGCTGTGAAAGAGAGCCTAGCACGCTGTCTCGCTGATACTGGCTTTCGGCAAGCAGGCGTGCCGCACCGCCTACATTCTGCACTCTGGCAGCCTAGTTGCCAGCTTTCGGCAGCTGCTGTCCTAGCAAGGTAGCTCAGGAAGTCAAAGCCAGTGCCGGGCGGCACCTTTCTGCTTTGCCCGCCTAAGCGGCGTCACGCTCCCACGGATACGGTGTCCTTTCCCTCTGCACTGCGTCTGCCGAGTTGCTCTCTGCCTCTCGGAGCATAAGGGCAAAGGACAATGTTTTCCACAGCAGGGTAGAAATGGCATTGCTAGCAGGAAAGCTGGATGCCTTGGAACTGTCCCCCTAGCCCTTGCCACTCACTTCAGGCTCGTACGCTGAGCAGAACAGCCCGCTGTTCTGAAGCTTCGCTGGATGCCGTTCGTGACCAGATGCGCTTTCTTACCCAAGGAGGCGAAGCGCCGTCTACTTCTCGCACCGAGCACGCTGCTCCTGGCTTTGGCTTCTGCCGCAACGAGCTCGCTACGCGCGCTTTTCTTCTCAACCCCGTGCGCCCTTGCGTTCTGCCTTTCTTGTCTCGTGAATGGAGACGGAAAGCTTCTCGGCTACAACTCGCCTAGAACAACTGCGGCTACACATTAAGCTCGCCCGGAACGCCCTGCTGAAACTTGCCTTCTGGCACCACATTCACGGGGCAGCCGTCTTTCTTCGGCCACCTGCCAAGTGGCCCCATATCGCCGCGCTCGTTGCACTCCGCTTGTCAGATTGGCTTACCGTGGTGCTGATTTCAGCCTGGCCAAATACTAGCGCTGCGGAGAGCTGTCTCGCAGACAATAATGTTCCAGCATAGGAATTTGTCCTGCAATGTTCCCTCCTCTTTTCCCACATTGTGTTGCTCTGATGAATGCCTTGAGCATGGAACGACTTAAGCCAGCAAGTATTCCTCGCCGGCCACCTCTCGCTGTGCAAGATGTATGCCGTGGACCCTTTGAACGCTGCCAAGCAAAAAGCAGAGCAGTGACCATAAAAGCGAGGAGAGAGCATGCACGAAGCACACTAGTTCTGTCTAGTGCTTTCCGTGCAGAGAGGCGGCAAAGCTGAATGCCGTGTCCGAGCTTCACAACTCGCTGGAGCACTGGAAGGCAAGAATGAAGAGGCAGAACACAGCCTTGGTTTCAGCAGCTTCCGGGACTGCAAAAGTTCAGCAATAGCTCTGTCCAAGCAGAACTCGGCTGAGAATGCTCTCGCAGCTTGGGAAAGTTAGGCGCAGCCGTGGACCAGCTCTGCCCGTGGCCACAGGCTGCTTCTTCCACCTTCACTGTGGCAGAGCTTTTGCGGAACAGAGAGGGCATTCTTCCAGTGCGTGTTCTCCAAGGAGCTGTGAAACAGAGCCTAGCACGCTGTCTCGCTGATACTGGCTTTCGGCAAGCAGGCGTGCCGCACCGCCTACATTCTGCACTCTGGCAGCCTAGTTGCCAGCTTTCGGCAGCTGCTGTCCTAGCAAGGAAGCTCAGGAAGTCAAAGCCAGTGCCGGGCGGCACCTTTCTGCTTTGCCCGCCTAAGCGGCGTCACGCACCCACGGATACGGTGTCCTTTTCCTCTGCACTGCGTCTGCCGAGTTGCTCTCTGCCTCTCGGAGCATAAGGGCAAAGGACAATGTTTTCCACAGCAGGGTAGAAATGGCATTGCTAGCAGGAAAGCTGGATGCCTTGGAACTGTCCCCTTAGCCCTTGCCACTCACTTCAGGCTCGTACGCTGAGCAGAACAGCCTGCTGTTCTGAAGCTTCGCTGGCTGCCGTTCGTGACCAGATGCGCTTTCCTACCCAAGGAGGCGAAGCGCCGTCTACTTCTCGCACCGAGCACGCTGCTCCTGGCTTTGGCTTCTGCCGCAACGAGCTCGCTACGCGCACTTTTCTTCTCAACCCTGTGCGCCCTTGCGTTCTGCCTTTCTTGTCTCGTGAATGGAGACGGAAAGCTTCTCGGCTACAACTCGCCTAGAACAACTGCGGCTACACATTAAGCTCGCCCGGAACGCCCTGCCTAAACTTGCCTTCTGGCACCACATTCACGGGGCAGCCGTCTTTCTTCGGCCACCTGCCAAGTGGCCCCATATCGCCGCGCTCGTTGCAATCCGCTTGTCAGATTGGCTTACCGCGGCGCTGATTTCAGCCTGGCCAAATACTAGCGCTGCGGAGAGCTGTCTCGCAGACAATAATGTTCCAGCATAGGAATTTGTCCTGCAATGTTCCCTCCTCTTTTCCCACATTGTGTTGCTCTGATGAATGCCTTGAGCATGGAACGACTTAAGCCAGCAAGTATTCCTCGCCGGCCACCTCTCGCTGTGCAAGATGTATGCCGTGGACACTTTGAACGCTGCCAAGCAAAAAGCAGAGCAGTGACCATAAAAGCGAGGAGAGAGCATGCACGAAGCACACTAGTTCTGTCTAGTGCTTTCCGTGCAGAGAGGCGGCAAAGCTGAATGCCGTGTCCGAGCTTCACAACTCGCTGGAGCACTGGAAGGCAAGAATGAAGAGGCAGAACACAGCCTTGGTTTCAGCAGCTTCCGGGACTGCAAAAGTTCAGCAATAGCTCTGTCCAAGCAGAACTCGGCTGAGAATGCTCTCGCAGCTTGGGAAAGTTAGGCGCAGCCGTTGACCAGCTCTGCCTGTGGCCACATGTTGCTTCTTCCACCTTCACTGTGGCAGAGCTTTTGCGGAACAGAGAGGGCATTCTTCCAGTGCGTGTTCTCCAAGGAGCTGTGAAAGAGAGCCTAGCACGCTGTCTCGCTGATACTGGCTTTCGGCAAGCAGGCGTGCCGCACCGCCTACATTCTGCACTCTGGCAGCCTAGTTGCCAGCTTTCGGCAGCTGCTGTCCTAGCAAGGAAGCTCAGGAAGTCAAAGCCAGTGCCGGGCGGCACCTTTCTGCTTTGCCCGCCTAAGCAGCGCCACGCTCCCACGGATACCGTGTCCTTTCCCTCTGCACTGCGTCTGCCGAGTTGCTCTCTGCCTCTCGGAGCATAAGGGCAACGGACAATGTTTTCCACAGCAGGGTAGAAATGGCATTGCTAGCAGGAAAGCTGGATGCCTTGGAACTGTCCCCCTAGCCCTTGCCACTCACTTCAGGCTCGTACGCTGAGCAGAACAGCCCGCTGTTCTGAAGCTTCGCTGGATGCCGTTCGTGACCAGATGCGCTTTCTTACCCAAGGAGGCGAAGCGCTGTCTATTTCTCGCACCGAGCACGCTGCTCCTGGCTTTGGCTTCTTCCGCAACGAGCTCGCTACGTGCGCTTTTCTTCTCAACCCCGTGCGCCCTTGCGTTCTGCCTTTCTTGTCTCGTGAATGGAGACGGAAAGCTTCTCGGCTACAACTCGCCTAGAACAACTGCGGCTACACATTAAGCTCGCCCGGAACGCCCTGCTGAAACTTGCCTTCTGGCACCACATTCACGGGGCAGCCGTCTTTCTTCGGCCACCTGCCAAGTGGCCCCATATCGCCGCGCTCGTTGCACTCCGCTTGTCAGATTGGCTTACCGCGGCGCTGATTTCAGCCTGGCCAAATACTAGCGCTGCGGAGAGCTGTCTCGCAGACAATAATGTTCCAGCGTAGGAATTTGTCCGGCAATGTTCCCTCCTCTTTTCCCACATTGTGTTGCTCTGATGAATGCCTTGAGCATGGAAGGACTTAAGCCAGCAAGTATTCCTCGCCGGCCACCTCTCGCTGTGCAAGATGTATGCCGTGGACCCTTTGAACGCTGCCAAGCAAAAAGCAGAGCAGTGACCATAAAAGCGAGGAGAGAGCATGCACGAAGCACACTAGTTCTGTCTAGTGCTTTCCGTGCAGAGAGGCGGCAAAGCTGAATGCCGTGTCCGAGCTTCACAACTCGCTGGAGCACTGGAAGGCAAGAATGAAGAGGCAGAACACAGCCTTGGTTTCAGCAGCTTCCGGGACTGCAAAAGTTCAGCAATAGCTCTGTCCAAGCAGAACTCGGCTGAGAATGCTCTCGCAGCTTGGGAAAGTTAGGCGCAGCCCTTGACCAGATCTGCCCGTGGCCACAGGTTGCTTCTTCCACCTTCACTGTGGCAGAGCTTTTGCGGAACAGAGAGGGCATTCTTCCAGTGCGTGTTCTCCAAGGAGCTGTGAAACAGAGCCTAGCACGCTGTCTCGCTGATACTGGCTTTCGGCAAGCAGGCGTGCCGCACCGCCTACATTCTGCACTCTGGCAGCCTAGTTGCCAGCTTTCGGCAGCTGCTGTCCTAGCAAGGAAGCTCAGGAAGTCAAAGCCAGTGCCGGGCGGCACCTTTCTGCTTTGCCCGCCTAAGCGGCGTCACGCTCCCACGGATACGGTGTCCTTTCCCTCTGCACTGCGTCTGCCGAGTTGCTCTCTGCCTCTCGGAGCATAAGGGCAAAGGACAATGTTTTCCACAGCAGGGTAGAAATGGCATTGCTAGCAGGAAAGCTGGATGCCTTGGAACTGTCCCCTTAGCCCTTGCCACTCACTTCAGGCTCGTGCGCTGAGCAGAACAGCCTGCTGTTCTGAAGCTTCGCTGGCTGCCGTTCGTGACCAGATGCGCTTTCTTACCCAAGGAGGCGAAGCGCTGTCTATTTCTCGCACCGAGCACGCTGCTCCTGGCTTTGGCTTCTGCTGCAACGAGCTCGCTACGCGCGCTTTTCTTCTCAACCCCGTGCGCCCTTGCGTTCTGCCTTTCTTGTCTCGTGAATGGAGACGGAAAGCTTCTCGGCTACAACTCGCCTAGAACAACTGCGGCTACACATTAAGCTCGCCCGGAACGCCCTGCTGAAACTTGCCTTCTGGCACCACATTCACGGGGCAGCCGTCTTTCTTCGGCCACCTGCCAAGTGGCCCCATATCGCCGCGCTCGTTGCACTCCGCTTGTCAGATTGGCTTACCGCGGCGCTGATTTCAGCCTGGCCAAATACTAGCGCTGCGGAGAGCTGTCTCGCAGACAATAATGTTCCAGCGTCGGAATTTGTCCGGCAATGTTCCCTCCTCTTTTCCCACATTGTGTTGCTCTGATGAATGCCTTGAGCATGGAATGACTTAAGCCAGCAAGTATTCCTCGCCGGCCACCTCTCGCTGTGCAAGATGTATGCCGTGGACCCTTTGAACGCTGCCAAGCAAAAAGCAGAGCAGTGACCATAAAAGCGAGGAGAGAGCATGCACGAAGCACACTACTTCTGTCTAGTGCTTTCCGTGCAGAGAGGCGGCAAAGCTGAATGCCGTGTCCGAGCTTCACAACTCGCTGGAGCACTGGAAGGCAAGAATGAAGAGGCAGAACACAGCCTTGGTTTCAGCAGCTTCCGGGACTGCAAAAGTTCAGCAATAGCTCTGTCCAAGCAGAACTCGGCTGAGAATGCTCTCGCAGCTTGGGAAAGTTAGGCGCAGCCGTGGACCAGCTCTGCCCGTGGCCACAGGTTGCTTCTTCCACCTTCACTCTGGCAGAGCTTTTGCGGAACAGAGAGGGCATTCTTCCAGTGCGTGTTCTCCAAGGAGCTGTGAAACAGAGCCTAGCACGCTGTCTCGCTGATACTGGCTTTCGGCAAGCAGGCGTGCCGCACCGCCTACATTCTGCACTCTGGCAGCCTAGTTGCCAGCTTTCGGCAGCTGCTGTCCTAGCAAGGAAGCTCAGGAAGTCAAAGCCAGTGCCGGGCGGCACCTTTCTGCTTTGCCCGCCTAAGCGGCGTCACGCACCCACGGATACCGTGTCCTTTCCCTCTGCAGTGCGTCTGCCGAGTTGCTCTCTGCCTCTCGGAGCATAAGGGCAAAGGACAATGTTTTCCACAGCAGGGTAGAAATGGCATTGCTTGCAGGAAAGCTGGATGCCTTGGAACTGTCCCCTTAGCCCTTGCCACTCACTTCAGGCTCGTATGCTGAGCAGAACAGCCAGCTGTTCTGAAGCTTCGCTGGCTGCCGTTCATGACCAGATGCGCTTTCCTACCCAAGGAGGCGAAGCGCCGTCTACTTCTCGCACCGAGCACGCTGCTCCTGGCTTTGGCTTCTGCCGCAACGAGCTCGCTACGCGCACTTTTCTTCTCAACCCTGTGCGCCCTTGCGTTCTGCCTTTCTTGTCTCGTGAATGGAGACGGAAAGCTTCTCGGCTACAACTCGCCTAGAACAACTGCGGCTACACATTAAGCTCGCCCGGAACGCCCTGCTGAAACTTGCCTTCTGGCACCACATTCACGGGGCAGCCGTCTTTCTTCGGCCACCTGCCCAGTGGCCCCATATCGCCGCGCTCGTTGCACTCCGCTTGTCAGATTGGCTTACCGCGGCGCTGATTTCAGCCTGGCCAAATACAAGCGCTGCGGAGAGCTGTCTCGCAGACAATAATGTTCCAGCATAGAAATTTGTCCTGCAATGTTCCCTCCTCTTTTCCCACATTGCGTTGCTCTGATGAATGCCTTGAGCTTGGAACGACTTAAGCCAGCTAGTACTCCTCGCCGGCCACCTCTCGCTGTGCAAGATGTATGCCGTGGACCCTTTGAACGCTGCCAAGCAAAAAGCAGAGCAGTGACCATAAAAGCGAGGAGAGAGCATGCACGAAGCACACTAGTTCTGTCTAGTGCTTTCCGTGCAGAGAGGCGGCAAAGCTGAATGCCGTGTCCGAGCTTCACAACTCGCTGGAGCACAGAAAGCCAAGAATGAAGAGGCAGAACACAGCCTTGGTTTCAGCAGCTTCCGGGACTGCAAAAGTTCAGCAATAGCTCTGTCAAAGCAGAACTTGGCTGAGAATGCTCTCGCAGCTTGGGAAAGTTAGGCGCAGCCCTTGACCAGATCTGCCCGTGGCCACAGGCTGCTTCTTCCACCTTCACTGTGGCAGAGCTTTTGCGGAACAGAGAGGGCATTCTTCCAGTGCGTGTTCTCCAAGGAGCTGTGAAACAGAGCCTAGCACGCTGTCTCGCTGATACTGGCTTTCGGCAAGCAGGCGTGCCGCACCGCCTACATTCTGCACTCTGGCAGCCTAGTTGCCAGCTTTCGGCAGCTGCTGTCCTAGCAAGGAAGCTCAGGAAGTCAAAGCCAGTGCCGGGCGGCACCTTTCTGCTTTGCCCGCCTAAGCGGCGTCACGCTCCCACGGATACGGTGTCCTTTCCCTCTGCACTGCGTCTGCCAAGTTGCTCTCTGCCTCTCGGAGCATAAGGGCAAAGGACAATGTTTTCCACAGCAGGGTAGAAATGGCATTGCTAGCAGGAAAGCTGGATGCCTTGGAACTGTCCCCTTAGCCCTTGCCACTCACTTCAGGCTCGTACGCTGAGCAGAACAGCCTGCTGTTCTGAAGCTTCGCTGGCTGCCGTTCGTGACCAGATGCACTTTCTTACCCAAGGAGGCGAAGCACCGTCTACTTCTCGCACCGAGCACGCTGCTCCTGGCTTTGGCTTCTGCCGCAACGAGCTCGCTACGCGCGCTTTTCTTCTCAACCCCGTGCGCCCTTGCGTTCTGCCTTTCTTGTCTCGTGAATGGAGACGGAAAGCTTCTCGGCTACAACTCGCCTAGAACAACTGCGGCTACACATTAAGCTCGCCCGGAACGCCCTGCCTAAACTTGCCTTCTGGCACCACATTCACGGGGCAGCCGTCTTTCTTCGGCCACCTGCCAAGTGGCCCCATATCGCCGCGCTCGTTGCACTCCGCTTGTCAGATTGGCTTACCGTGGTGCTGATTTCAGCCTGGCCAAATACTAGCGCTGCGGAGAGCTGTCTCGCAGACAATAATGTTCCAGCATAGGAATTTGTCCTGCAATGTTCCCTCCTCTTTTCCCACATTGTGTTGCTCTGATGAATGCCTTGAGCATGGAATGACTTAAGCCAGCAAGTATTCCTCGCCGGCCACCTCTCGCTGTGCAAGATGTATGCCGTGGACCCTTTGAACGCTGCCAAGCAAAAAGCAGAGCAGTGACCATAAAAGCGAGGAGAGAGCATGCACGAAGCACACTAGTTCTGTCTAGTGCTTTCCGTGCAGAGAGGCGGCAAAGCTGAATGCCGTGTCCGAGCTTCACAACTCGCTGGAGCACTGGAAGGCAAGAATGAAGAGGCAGAACACAGCCTTGGTTTCAGCAGCTTCCGGGACTGCAAAAGTTCAGCAATAGCTCTGTCCAAGCAGAACTCGGCTGAGAATGCTCTCGCAGCTTGGGAAAGTTAGGCGCAGCCCTTGACCAGATCTGCCCGTGGCCACAGGTTGCTTCTTCCACCTTCACTGTGGCAGAGCTTTTGCGGAACAGAGAGGGCATTCTTCCAGTGCGTGTTCTCCAAGGAGCTGTGAAAGAGAGCCTAGCACGCTGTCTCGCTGATACTGGCTTTCGGCAAGCAGGCGTGCCGCACCGCCTACATTCTGCACTCTGGCAGCCTAGTTGCCAGCTTTCGGCAGCTGCTGTCCTAGCAAGGAAGCTCAGGAAGTCAAAGCCAGTGCCGGGCGGCACCTTTCTGCTTTGCCCGCCTAAGCGGCGTCACGCTCCCACGGATACGGTGTCCTTTCCCTCTGCACTGCGTCTGCCGAGTTGCTCTCTGCCTCTCGGAGCATAAGGGCAAAGGACAATGTTTTCCACAGCAGGGTAGAAATGGCATTGCTAGCAGGAAAGCTGGATGCCTTGGAACTGTCCCCTTAGCCCTTGCCACTCACTTCAGGCTCGTGCGCTGAGCAGAACAGCCTGCTGTTCTGAAGCTTCGCTGGCTGCCGTTCGTGACCAGATGCGCTTTCTTACCCAAGGAGGCGAAGCGCTGTCTATTTCTCGCACCGAGCACGCTGCTCCTGGCTTTGGCTTCTGCCGCAACGAGCTCGCTACGCGCGCTTTTCTTCTCAACCCCGTGCGCCCTTGCGTTCTGCCTTTCTTGTCTCGTGAATGGAGACGGAAAGCTTCTCGGCTACAACTCGCCTAGAACAACTGCGGCTACACATTAAGCTCGCCCGGAACGCCCTGCTGAAACTTGCCTTCTGGCACCACATTCACGGGGCAGCCGTCTTTCTTCGGCCACCTGCCAAGTGGCCCCATATCGCCGCGCTCGTTGCACTCCGCTTGTCAGATTGGCTTACCGCGGCGCTGATTTCAGCCTGGCCAAATACTAGCGCTGCGGAGAGCTGTCTCGCAGACAATAATGTTCCAGCGTCGGAATTTGTCCGGCAATGTTCCCTCCTCTTTTCCCACATTGTGTTGCTCTGATGAATGCCTTGAGCATGGAATGACTTAAGCCAGCAAGTATTCCTCGCCGGCCACCTCTCGCTGTGCAAGATGTATGCCGTGGACCCTTTGAACGCTGCCAAGCAAAAAGCAGAGCAGTGACCATAAAAGCGAGGAGAGAGCATGCACGAAGCACACTAGTTCTGTCTAGTGCTTTCCGTGCAGAGAGGCGGCAAAGCTGAATGCCGTGTCCGAGCTTCACAACTCGCTGGAGCACAGAAAGCCAAGAATGAAGAGGCAGAACACAGCCTTGGTTTCAGCAGCTTCCGGGACTGCAAAAGTTCAGCAATAGCTCTGTCCAAGCAGAACTCGGCTGAGAATGCTCTCGCAGCTTGGGAAAGTTAGGCGCAGCCCTTGACCAGATCTGCCCGTGGCCACAGGCTGCTTCTTCCACCTTCACTGTGGCAGAGCTTTTGCGGAACAGAGAGGGCATTCTTCCAGTGCGTGTTCTCCAAGGAGCTGTGAAACAGAGCCTAGCACGCTGTCTCGCTGATACTGGCTTTCGGCAAGCAGGCGTGCCGCACCGCCTACATTCTGCACTCTGGCAGCCTAGTTGCCAGCTTTCGGCAGCTGCTGTCCTAGCAAGGAAGCTCAGGAAGTCAAAGCCAGTGCCGGGCGGCACCTTTCTGCTTTGCCCGCCTAAGCGGCGTCACGCTCCCACGGATACGGTGTCCTTTCCCTCTGCACTGCGTCTGCCAAGTTGCTCTCTGCCTCTCGGAGCATAAGGGCAAAGGACAATGTTTTCCACAGCAGGGTAGAAATGGCATTGCTAGCAGGAAAGCTGGATGCCTTGGAACTGTCCCCTTAGCCCTTGCCACTCACTTCAGGCTCGTACGCTGAGCAGAACAGCCTGCTGTTCTGAAGCTTCGCTGGCTGCCGTTCGTGACCAGATGCACTTTCTTACCCAAGGAGGCGAAGCACCGTCTACTTCTCGCACCGAGCACGCTGCTCCTGGCTTTGGCTTCTGCCGCAACGAGCTCGCTACGCGCGCTTTTCTTCTCAACCCCGTGCGCCCTTGCGTTCTGCCTTTCTTGTCTCGTGAATGGAGACGGAAAGCTTCTCGGCTACAACTCGCCTAGAACAACTGCGGCTACACATTAAGCTCGCCCGGAACGCCCTGCCTAAACTTGCCTTCTGGCACCACATTCACGGGGCAGCCGTCTTTCTTCGGCCACCTGCCAAGTGGCCCCATATCGCCGCGCTCGTTGCACTCCGCTTGTCAGATTGGCTTACCGTGGTGCTGATTTCAGCCTGGCCAAATACTAGCGCTGCGGAGAGCTGTCTCGCAGACAATAATGTTCCAGCATAGGAATTTGTCCTGCAATGTTCCCTCCTCTTTTCCCACATTGTGTTGCTCTGATGAATGCCTTGAGCATGGAACGACTTAAGCCAGCAAGTATTCCTCGCCGGCCACCTCTCGCTGTGCAAGATGTATGCCGTGGACCCTTTGAACGCTGCCAAGCAAAAAGCAGAGCAGTGACCATAAAAGCGAGGAGAGAGCATGCACGAAGCACACTAGTTCTGTCTAGTGCTTTCCGTGCAGAGAGGCGGCAAAGCTGAATGCCGTGTCCGAGCTTCACAACTCGCTGGAGCACTGGAAGGCAAGAATGAAGAGGCAGAACACAGCCTTGGTTTCAGCAGCTTCCGGGACTGCAAAAGTTCAGCAATAGCTCTGTCCAAGCAGAACTCGGCTGAGAATGCTCTCGCAGCTTGGGAAAGTTAGGTGCAGCCCTTGACCAGATCTGCCCGTGGCCACAGGCTGCTTCTTCCACCTTCACTCTGGCAGAGCTTTTGCGGAACAGAGAGGGCATTCTTCCAGTGCGTGTTCTCCAAGGAGCTGTGAAACAGAGCCTAGCACGCTGTCTCGCTGATACTGGCTTTCGGCAAGCAGGCGTGCCGCACCGCCTACATTCTGCACTCTGGCAGCCTAGTTGCCAGCTTTCGGCAGCTGCTGTCCTAGCAAGGAAGCTCAGGAAGTCAAAGCCAGTGCCGGGCGGCACCTTTCTGCTTTGCCCGCCTAAGCGGCGTCACGCTCCCACGGATACGGTGTCCTTTCCCTCTGCACTGCGTCTGCCGAGTTGCTCTCTGCCTCTCGGAGCATAAGGGCAAAGGACAATGTTTTCCACAGCAGGGTAGAAATGGCATTGCTTGCAGGAAAGCTGGATGCCTTGGAACTGTCCCCTTAGCCCTTGCCACTCACTTCAGGCTCGTATGCTGAGCAGAACAGCCAGCTGTTCTGAAGCTTCGCTGGCTGCCGTTCATGACCAGATGCGCTTTCCTACCCAAGGAGGCGAAGCGCCGTCTACTTCTCGCACCGAGCACGCTGCTCCTGGCTTTGGCTTCTGCCGCAACGAGCTCGCTACGCGCACTTTTCTTCTCAACCCCGTGCGCCCTTGCGTTCTGCCTTTCTTGTCTCGTGAATGGAGACGGAAAGCTTCTCGGCTACAACTCGCCTAGAACAACTGCGGCTACACATTAAGCTCGCCCGGAACGCCCTGCCTAAACTTGCCTTCTGGCACCACATTCACGGGGCAGCCGTCTTTCTTCGGCCACCTGCCAAGTGGCCCCATATCGCCGCGCTCGTTGCACTCCGCTTGTCAGATTGGCTTACCGTGGTGCTGATTTCAGCCTGGCCAAATACTAGCGCTGCGGAGAGCTGTCTCGCAGACAATAATGTTCCAGCATAGGAATTTGTCCTGCAATGTTCCCTCCTCTTTTCCCACATTGTGTTGCTCTGATGAATGCCTTGAGCATGGAACGACTTAAGCCAGCAAGTATTCCTCGCCGGCCACCTCTCGCTGTGCAAGATGTATGCCGTGGACCCTTTGAACGCTGCCAAGCAAAAAGCAGAGCAGTGACCATAAAAGCGAGGAGAGAGCATGCACGAAGCACACTAGTTCTGTCTAGTGCTTTCCGTGCAGAGAGGCGGCAAAGCTGAATGCCGTGTCCGAGCTTCACAACTCGCTGGAGCACTGGAAGGCAAGAATGAAGAGGCAGAACACAGCCTTGGTTTCAGCAGCTTCCGGGACTGCAAAAGTTCAGCAATAGCTCTGTCCAAGCAGAACTCGGCTGAGAATGCTCTCGCAGCTTGGGAAAGTTAGGTGCAGCCCTTGACCAGATCTGCCCGTGGCCACAGGCTGCTTCTTCCACCTTCACTCTGGCAGAGCTTTTGCGGAACAGAGAGGGCATTCTTCCAGTGCGTGTTCTCCAAGGAGCTGTGAAACAGAGCCTAGCACGCTGTCTCGCTGATACTGGCTTTCGGCAAGCAGGCGTGCCGCACCGCCTACATTCTGCACTCTGGCAGCCTAGTTGCCAGCTTTCGGCAGCTGCTGTCCTAGCAAGGAAGCTCAGGAAGTCAAAGCCAGTGCCGGGCGGCACCTTTCTGCTTTGCCCGCCTAAGCGGCGTCACGCTCCCACGGATACGGTGTCCTTTCCCTCTGCACTGCGTCTGCCAAGTTGCTCTCTGCCTCTCGGAGCATAAGGGCAAAGGACAATGTTTTCCACAGCAGGGTAGAAATGGCATTGCTAGCAGGAAAGCTGGATGCCTTGGAACTGTCCCCTTAGCCCTTGCCACTCACTTCAGGCTCGTACGCTGAGCAGAACAGCCTGCTGTTCTGAAGCTTCGCTGGCTGCCGTTCGTGACCAGATGCGCTTTCTTACCCAAGGAGGCGAAGCACCGTCTACTTCTCGCACCGAGCACGCTGCTCCTGGCTTTGGCTTCTGCCGCAACGAGCTCGCTACGCGCGCTTTTCTTCTCAACCCCGTGCGCCCTTGCGTTCTGCCTTTCTTGTCTCGTGAATGGAGACGGAAAGCTTCTCGGCTACAACTCGCCTAGAACAACTGCGGCTACACATTAAGCTCGCCCGGAACGCCCTGCCTAAACTTGCCTTCTGGCACCACATTCACGGGGCAGCCGTCTTTCTTCGGCCACCTGCCAAGTGGCCCCATATCGCCGCGCTCGTTGCACTCCGCTTGTCAGATTGGCTTACCGTGGTGCTGATTTCAGCCTGGCCAAATACTAGCGCTGCGGAGAGCTGTCTCGCAGACAATAATGTTCCAGCATAGGAATTTGTCCTGCAATGTTCCCTCCTCTTTTCCCACATTGTGTTGCTCTGATGAATGCCTTGAGCATGGAACGACTTAAGCCAGCAAGTATTCCTCGCCGGCCACCTCTCGCTGTGCAAGATGTATGCCGTGGACCCTTTGAACGCTGCCAAGCAAAAAGCAGAGCAGTGACCATAAAAGCGAGGAGAGAGCATGCACGAAGCACACTAGTTCTGTCTAGTGCTTTCCGTGCAGAGAGGCGGCAAAGCTGAATGCCGTGTCCGAGCTTCACAACTCGCTGGAGCACTGGAAGGCAAGAATGAAGAGGCAGAACACAGCCTTGGTTTCAGCAGCTTCCGGGACTGCAAAAGTTCAGCAATAGCTCTGTCCAAGCAGAACTCGGCTGAGAATGCTCTCGCAGCTTGGGAAAGTTAGGTGCAGCCCTTGACCAGATCTGCCCGTGGCCACAGGTTGCTTCTTCCACCTTCACTCTGGCAGAGCTTTTGCGGAACAGAGAGGGCATTCTTCCAGTGCGTGTTCTCCAAGGAGCTGTGAAACAGAGCCTAGCACGCTGTCTCGCTGATACTGGCTTTCGGCAAGCAGGCGTGCCGCACCGCCTACATTCTGCACTCTGGCAGCCTAGTTGCCAGCTTTCGGCAGCTGCTGTCCTAGCAAGGAAGCTCAGGAAGTCAAAGCCAGTGCCGGGTGGCACCTTTCTGCTTTGCCCGCCTAAGCGGCGTCACGCACCCACGGATACGGTGTCCTTTCCCTCTGCACTGCGTCTGCCGAGTTGCTCTCTGCCTCTCGGAGCATAAGGGCAAAGGACAATGTTTTCCACAGCAGGGTAGAAATGGCATTGCTAGCAGGAAAGCTGGATGCCTTGGAACTGTCCCCTTAGCCCTTGCCACTCACTTCAGGCTCGTACGCTGAGCAGAACAGCCTGCTGTTCTGAAGCTTCGCTGGCTGCCGTTCGTGACCAGATGCGCTTTCCTACCCAAGGAGGCGAAGCGCCGTCTACTTCTCGCACCGAGCACGCTGCTCCTGGCTTTGGCTTCTGCCGCAACGAGCTCGCTACGCGCACTTTTCTTCTCAACCCTGTGCGCCCTTGCGTTCTGCCTTTCTTGTCTCGTGAATGGAGACGGAAAGCTTCTCGGCTACAACTCGCCTAGAACAACTGCGGCTACACATTAAGCTCGCCCGGAACGCCCTGCCTAAACTTGCCTTCTGGCACCACATTCACGGGGCAGCCGTCTTTCTTCGGCCACCTGCCAAGTGGCCCCATATCGCCTCGCTCGTTGCACTCCGCTTGTCAGATTGGCTTACCGCGGCGCTGATTTCAGCCTGGCCAAATACTAGCGCTGCGGAGAGCTGTCTCGCAGACAATAATGTTCCAGCATAGGAATTTGTCCTGCAATGTTCCCTCCTCTTTTCCCACATTGTGTTGCTCTGATGAATGCCTTGAGCATGGAACGACTTAAGCCAGCAAGTATTCCTCGCCGGCCACCTCTCGCTGTGCAAGATGTATGCCGTGGACCCTTTGAACGCTGCCAAGCAAAAAGCAGAGCAGTGACCATAAAAGCGAGGAGAGAGCATGCACGAAGCACACTACTTCTGTCTAGTGCTTTCCGTGCAGAGAGGCGGCAAAGCTGAATGCCGTGTCCGAGCTTCACAACTCGCTGGAGCACAGAAAGCCAAGAATGAAGAGGCAGAACACAGCCTTGGTTTCAGCAGCTTCCGGGACTGCAAAAGTTCAGCAATAGCTCTGTCCAAGCAGAACTCGGCTGAGAATGCTCTCGCAGCTTGGGAAAGTTAGGTGCAGCCCTTGACCAGATCTGCCCGTGGCCACAGGTTGCTTCTTCCACCTTCACTCTGGCAGAGCTTTTGCGGAACAGAGAGGGCATTCTTCCAGTGCGTGTTCTCCAAGGAGCTGTGAAACAGAGCCTAGCACGCTGTCTCGCTGATACTGGCTTTCGGCAAGCAGGCGTGCCGCACCGCCTACATTCTGCACTCTGGCAGCCTAGTTGCCAGCTTTCGGCAGCTGCTGTCCTAGCAAGGAAGCTCAGGAAGTCAAAGCCAGTGCCGGGCGGCACCTTTCTGCTTTGCCCGCCTAAGCGGCGTCACGCTCCCACGGATACGGTGTCCTTTCCCTCTGCACTGCGTCTGCCGAGTTGCTCTCTGCCTCTCGGAGCATAAGGGCAAAGGACAATGTTTTCCACAGCAGGGTAGAAATGGCATTGCTAGCAGGAAAGCTGGATGCCTTGGAACTGTCCCCTTAGCCCTTGCCACTCACTGCAGGCTCGTACGCTGAGCAGAACAGCCCGCTGTTCTGAAGCTTCGCTGGATGCCGTTCGTGACCAGATGCGCTTTCTTACCCAAGGAGGCGAAGCGCCGTCTATTTCTCGCACCGAGCACGCTGCTCCTGGCTTTGGCTTCTGCCGCAACGAGCTCGCTACGCGCGCTTTTCTTCTCAACCCTGTGCGCCCTTGCGTTCTGCCTTTCTTGTCTCGTGAATGGAGACGGAAAGCTTCTCGGCTACAACTCGCCTAGAACAACTGCGGCTACACATTAAGCTCGCCCGGAACGCCCTGCCTAAACTTGCCTTCTGGCACCACATTCACGGGGCAGCCGTCTTTCTTCGGCCACCTGCCAAGTGGCCCCATATCGCCGCGCTCGTTGCAATCCGCTTGTCAGATTGGCTTACCGCGGCGATGATTTCAGCCTGGCCAAATACTAGTGCTGCGGAGAGCTGTCTCGCAGACAATAATGTTCCAGCATAGGAATTTGTCCTGCAATGTTCCCTCCTCTTTTCCCACATTGTGTTGCTCTGATGAATGCCTTGAGCATGGAACGACTTAAGCCAGCAAGTATTCCTCGCCGGCCACCTCTCGCTGTGCAAGATGTATGCCGTGGACCCTTTGAACGCTGCCAAGCAAAAAGCAGAGCAGTGACCATAAAAGCGAGGAGAGAGCATGCACGAAGCACACTACTTCTGTCTAGTGCTTTCCGTGCAGAGAGGCGGCAAAGCTGAATGCCGTGTCCGAGCTTCACAACTCGCTGGAGCACAGAAAGCCAAGAATGAAGAGGCAGAACACAGCCTTGGTTTCAGCAGCTTCCGGGACTGCAAAAGTTCAGCAATAGCTCTGTCCAAGCAGAACTCGGCTGAGAATGCTCTCGCAGCTTGGGAAAGTTAGGCGCAGCCCTTGACCAGATCTGCCCGTGGCCACAGGCTGCTTCTTCCACCTTCACTGTGGCAGAGCTTTTGCGGAACAGAGAGGGCATTCTTCCAGTGCGTGTTCTCCAAGGAGCTGTGAAACAGAGCCTAGCACGCTGTCTCGCTGATACTGGCTTTCGGCAAGCAGGCGTGCCGCACCGCCTACATTCTGCACTCTGGCAGCCTAGTTGCCAGCTTTCGGCAGCTGCTGTCCTAGCAAGGAAGCTCAGGAAGTCAAAGCCAGTGCCGGGCGGCACCTTTCTGCTTTGCCCGCCTAAGCGGCGTCACGCTCCCACGGATACGGTGTCCTTTCCCTCTGCACTGCGTCTGCCAAGTTGCTCTCTGCCTCTCGGAGCATAAGGGCAAAGGACAATGTTTTCCACAGCAGGGTAGAAATGGCATTGCTAGCAGGAAAGCTGGATGCCTTGGAACTGTCCCCTTAGCCCTTGCCACTCACTTCAGGCTCGTACGCTGAGCAGAACAGCCTGCTGTTCTGAAGCTTCGCTGGCTGCCGTTCGTGACCAGATGCGCTTTCTTACCCAAGGAGGCGAAGCACCGTCTACTTCTCGCACCGAGCACGCTGCTCCTGGCTTTGGCTTCTGCCGCAACGAGCTCGCTACGCGCGCTTTTCTTCTCAACCCCGTGCGCCCTTGCGTTCTGCCTTTCTTGTCTCGTGAATGGAGACGGAAAGCTTCTCGGCTACAACTCGCCTAGAACAACTGCGGCTACACATTAAGCTCGCCCGGAACGCCCTGCCTAAACTTGCCTTCTGGCACCACATTCACGGGGCAGCCGTCTTTCTTCGGCCACCTGCCAAGTGGCCCCATATCGCCGCGCTCGTTGCACTCCGCTTGTCAGATTGGCTTACCGTGGTGCTGATTTCAGCCTGGCCAAATACTAGCGCTGCGGAGAGCTGTCTCGCAGACAATAATGTTCCAGCATAGGAATTTGTCCTGCAATGTTCCCTCCTCTTTTCCCACATTGTGTTGCTCTGATGAATGCCTTGAGCATGGAACGACTTAAGCCAGCAAGTATTCCTCGCCGGCCACCTCTCGCTGTGCAAGATGTATGCCGTGGACCCTTTGAACGCTGCCAAGCAAAAAGCAGAGCAGTGACCATAAAAGCGAGGAGAGAGCATGCACGAAGCACACTAGTTCTGTCTAGTGCTTTCCGTGCAGAGAGGCGGCAAAGCTGAATGCCGTGTCCGAGCTTCACAACTCGCTGGAGCACTGGAAGGCAAGAATGAAGAGGCAGAACACAGCCTTGGTTTCAGCAGCTTCCGGGACTGCAAAAGTTCAGCAATAGCTCTGTCCAAGCAGAACTCGGCTGAGAATGCTCTCGCAGCTTGGGAAAGTTAGGTGCAGCCCTTGACCAGATCTGCCCGTGGCCACAGGTTGCTTCTTCCACCTTCACTCTGGCAGAGCTTTTGCGGAACAGAGAGGGCATTCTTCCAGTGCGTGTTCTCCAAGGAGCTGTGAAACAGAGCCTAGCACGCTGTCTCGCTGATACTGGCTTTCGGCAAGCAGGCGTGCCGCACCGCCTACATTCTGCACTCTGGCAGCCTAGTTGCCAGCTTTCGGCAGCTGCTGTCCTAGCAAGGAAGCTCAGGAAGTCAAAGCCAGTGCCGGGCGGCACCTTTCTGCTTTGCCCGCCTAAGCGGCGTCACGCTCCCACGGATACGGTGTCCTTTCCCTCTGCACTGCGTCTGCCGAGTTGCTCTCTGCCTCTCGGAGCATAAGGGCAAAGGACAATGTTTTCCACAGCAGGGTAGAAATGGCATTGCTAGCAGGAAAGCTGGATGCCTTGGAACTGTCCCCTTAGCCCTTGCCACTCACTGCAGGCTCGTACGCTGAGCAGAACAGCCCGCTGTTCTGAAGCTTCGCTGGATGCCGTTCGTGACCAGATGCGCTTTCTTACCCAAGGAGGCGAAGCGCCGTCTATTTCTCGCACCGAGCACGCTGCTCCTGGCTTTGGCTTCTGCCGCAACGAGCTCGCTACGCGCGCTTTTCTTCTCAACCCTGTGCGCCCTTGCGTTCTGCCTTTCTTGTCTCGTGAATGGAGACGGAAAGCTTCTCGGCTACAACTCGCCTAGAACAACTGCGGCTACTCATTAAGCTCGCCCGGAACGCCCTGCCTAAACTTGCCTTCTGGCACCACATTCACGGGGCAGCCGTCTTTCTTCGGCCACCTGCCAAGTGGCCCCATATCGCCGCGCTCGTTGCAATCCGCTTGTCAGATTGGCTTACCGCGGCGATGATTTCAGCCTGGCCAAATACTAGCGCTGCGGAGAGCTGTCTCGCAGACAATAATGTTCCAGCATAGGAATTTGTCCTGCAATGTTCCCTCCTCTTTTCCCACATTGTGTTGCTCTGATGAATGCCTTGAGCATGGAACGACTTAAGCCAGCAAGTATTCCTCGCCGGCCACCTCTCGCTGTGCAAGATGTATGCCGTGGACCCTTTGAACGCTGCCAAGCAAAAAGCAGAGCAGTGACCATAACAGCGAGGAGAGAGCATGCACGAAGCACACTACTTCTGTCTAGTGCTTTCCGTGCAGAGAGGCGGCAAAGCTGAATGTCATGTCCGAGCTTCACAACTCGCTGGAGCACTGGAAGGCAAGAATGAAGAGGCAGAACACAGCCTTGGTTTCAGCAGCTTCCGGGACTGCAAAAGTTCAGCAATAGCTCTGTCCAAGCAGAACTCGGCTGAGAATGCTCTCGCAGCTTGGGAAAGTTAGGCGCAGCCGTTGACCAGCTCTGCCTGTGGCCACAGGTTGCTTCTTCCACCTTCACTCTGGCAGAGCTTCTGCGGAACAGAGAGGGCATTCTTCCAGTGCGTGTTCTCCAAGGAGCTGTGAAAGAGAGCCTAGCACGCTGTCTCGCTGATACTGGCTTTCGGCAAGCAGGCGTGCCGCACCGCCTACATTCTGCACTCTGGCAGCCTAGTTGCCAGCTTTCGGCAGCTGCTGTCCTAGCAAGGTAGCTCAGGAAGTCAAAGCCAGTGCCGGGCGGCACCTTTCTGCTTTGCCCGCCTAAGCGGCGTCACGCTCCCACGGATACGGTGTCCTTTCCCTCTGCACTGCGTCTGCCGAGTTGCTCTCTGCCTCTCGGAGCATAAGGGCAAAGGACAATGTTTTCCACAGCAGGGTAGAAATGGCATTGCTAGCAGGAAAGCTGGATGCCTTGGAACTGTCCCCCTAGCCCTTGCCACTCACTTCAGGCTCGTACGCTGAGCAGAACAGCCCGCTGTTCTCAAGCTTCGCTGTATGCCGTTCGTGACCAGATGCGCTTTCTTACCCAAGGAGGCGAAGCGCCGTCTATTTCTCGCACCGAGCACGCTGCTCCTGGCTTTGGCTTCTGCCGCAACGAGCTCGCTACGCGCGCTTTTCTTCTCAACCCTGTGCGCCCTTGCGTTCTGCCTTTCTTGTCTCGTGAATGGAGACGGAAAGCTTCTCGGCTACAACTCGCCTAGAACAACTGCGGCTACTCATTAAGCTCGCCCGGAACGCCCTGCCTAAACTTGCCTTCTGGCACCACATTCACGGGGCAGCCGTCTTTCTTCGGCCACCTGCCAAGTGGCCCCATATCGCCGCGCTCGTTGCAATCCGCTTGTCAGATTGGCTTACCGCGGCGATGATTTCAGCCTGGCCAAATACTAGCGCTGCGGAGAGCTGTCTCGCAGACAATAATGTTCCAGCATAGGAATTTGTCCTGCAATGTTCCCTCCTCTTTTCCCACATTGTGTTGCTCTGATGAATGCCTTGAGCATGGAACGACTTAAGCCAGCAAGTATTCCTCGCCGGCCACCTCTCGCTGTGCAAGATGTATGCCGTGGACCCTTTGAACGCTGCCAAGCAAAAAGCAGAGCAGTGACCATAACAGCGAGGAGAGAGCATGCACGAAGCACACTACTTCTGTCTAGTGCTTTCCGTGCAGAGAGGCGGCAAAGCTGAATGTCCTGTCCGAGCTTCACAACTCGCTGGAGCACTGGAAGGCAAGAATGAAGAGGCAGAACACAGCCTTGGTTTCAGCAGCTTCCGGGACTGCAAAAGTTCAGCAATAGCTCTGTCCAAGCAGAACTCGGCTGAGAATGCTCTCGCAGCTTGGGAAAGTTAGGCGCAGCCCTTGACCAGCTCTGCCTGTGGCCACAGGTTGCTTCTTCCACCTTCACTGTGGCAGAGCTTCTGCGGAACAGAGAGGGCATTCTTCCAGTGCGTGTTCTCCAAGGAGCTGTGAAAGAGAGCCTAGCACGCTGTCTCGCTGATACTGGCTTTCGGCAAGCAGGCGTGCCGCACCGCCTACATTCTGCACTCTGGCAGCCTAGTTGCCAGCTTTCGGCAGCTGCTGTCCTAGCAAGGTAGCTCAGGAAGTCAAAGCCAGTGCCGGGCGGCACCTTTCTGCTTTGCCCGCCTAAGCGGCGTCACGCTCCCACGGATACGGTGTCCTTTCCCTCTGCACTGCGTCTGCCGAGTTGCTCTCTGCCTCTCGGAGCATAAGGGCAAAGGACAATGTTTTCCACAGCAGGGTAGAAATGGCATTGCTAGCAGGAAAGCTGGATGCCTTGGAACTGTCCCCCTAGCCCTTGCCACTCACTTCAGGCTCGTACGCTGAGCAGAACAGCCCGCTGTTCTGAAGCTTCGCTGGATGCCGTTCGTGACCAGATGCGCTTTCTTACCCAAGGAGGCGAAGCGCCGTCTACTTCTCGCACCGAGCACGCTGCTCCTGGCTTTGGCTTCTGCCGCAACGAGCTCGCTACGCGCGCTTTTCTTCTCAACCCCGTGCGCCCTTGCGTTCTGCCTTTCTTGTCTCGTGAATGGAGACGGAAAGCTTCTCGGCTACAACTCGCCTAGAACAACTGCGGCTACACATTAAGCTCGCCCGGAACGCCCTGCTGAAACTTGCCTTCTGGCACCACATTCACGGGGCAGCCGTCTTTCTTCGGCCACCTGCCAAGTGGCCCCATATCGCCGCGCTCGTTGCACTCCGCTTGTCAGATTGGCTTACCGTGGTGCTGATTTCAGCCTGGCCAAATACTAGCGCTGCGGAGAGCTGTCTCGCAGACAATAATGTTCCAGCATAGGAATTTGTCCTGCAATGTTCCCTCCTCTTTTCCCACATTGTGTTGCTCTGATGAATGCCTTGAGCATGGAACGACTTAAGCCAGCAAGTATTCCTCGCCGGCCACCTCTCGCTGTGCAAGATGTATGCCGTGGACCCTTTGAACGCTGCCAAGCAAAAAGCAGAGCAGTGACCATAAAAGCGAGGAGAGAGCATGCACGAAGCACACTAGTTCTGTCTAGTGCTTTCCGTGCAGAGAGGCGGCAAAGCTGAATGCCGTGTCCGAGCTTCACAACTCGCTGGAGCACTGGAAGGCAAGAATGAAGAGGCAGAACACAGCCTTGGTTTCAGCAGCTTCCGGGACTGCAAAAGTTCAGCAATAGCTCTGTCCAAGCAGAACTCGGCTGAGAATGCTCTCGCAGCTTGGGAAAGTTAGGCGCAGCCGTGGACCAGCTCTGCCCGTGGCCACAGGCTGCTTCTTCCACCTTCACTGTGGCAGAGCTTTTGCGGAACAGAGAGGGCATTCTTCCAGTGCGTGTTCTCCAAGGAGCTGTGAAACAGAGCCTAGCACGCTGTCTCGCTGATACTGGCTTTCGGCAAGCAGGCGTGCCGCACCGCCTACATTCTGCACTCTGGCAGCCTAGTTGCCAGCTTTCGGCAGCTGCTGTCCTAGCAAGGAAGCTCAGGAAGTCAAAGCCAGTGCCGGGCGGCACCTTTCTGCTTTGCCCGCCTAAGCGGCGTCACGCACCCACGGATACGGTGTCCTTTTCCTCTGCACTGCGTCTGCCGAGTTGCTCTCTGCCTCTCGGAGCATAAGGGCAAAGGACAATGTTTTCCACAGCAGGGTAGAAATGGCATTGCTAGCAGGAAAGCTGGATGCCTTGGAACTGTCCCCCTAGCCCTTGCCACTCACTTCAGGCTCGTACGCTGAGCAGAACAGCCCGCTGTTCTCAAGCTTCGCTGTATGCCGTTCGTGACCAGATGCGCTTTCTTACCCAAGGAGGCGAAGCGCCGTCTATTTCTCGCACCGAGCACGCTGCTCCTGGCTTTGGCTTCTGCCGCAACGAGCTCGCTACGCGCGCTTTTCTTCTCAACCCTGTGCGCCCTTGCGTTCTGCCTTTCTTGTCTCGTGAATGGAGACGGAAAGCTTCTCGGCTACAACTCGCCTAGAACAACTGCGGCTACTCATTAAGCTCGCCCGGAACGCCCTGCCTAAACTTGCCTTCTGGCACCACATTCACGGGGCAGCCGTCTTTCTTCGGCCACCTGCCAAGTGGCCCCATATCGCCGCGCTCGTTGCAATCCGCTTGTCAGATTGGCTTACCGCGGCGATGATTTCAGCCTGGCCAAATACTAGCGCTGCGGAGAGCTGTCTCGCAGACAATAATGTTCCAGCATAGGAATTTGTCCTGCAATGTTCCCTCCTCTTTTCCCACATTGTGTTGCTCTGATGAATGCCTTGAGCATGGAACGACTTAAGCCAGCAAGTATTCCTCGCCGGCCACCTCTCGCTGTGCAAGATGTATGCCGTGGACCCTTTGAACGCTGCCAAGCAAAAAGCAGAGCAGTGACCATAACAGCGAGGAGAGAGCATGCACGAAGCACACTACTTCTGTCTAGTGCTTTCCGTGCAGAGAGGCGGCAAAGCTGAATGTCCTGTCCGAGCTTCACAACTCGCTGGAGCACTGGAAGGCAAGAATGAAGAGGCAGAACACAGCCTTGGTTTCAGCAGCTTCCGGGACTGCAAAAGTTCAGCAATAGCTCTGTCCAAGCAGAACTCGGCTGAGAATGCTCTCGCAGCTTGGGAAAGTTAGGCGCAGCCCTTGACCAGCTCTGCCTGTGGCCACAGGTTGCTTCTTCCACCTTCACTGTGGCAGAGCTTCTGCGGAACAGAGAGGGCATTCTTCCAGTGCGTGTTCTCCAAGGAGCTGTGAAAGAGAGCCTAGCACGCTGTCTCGCTGATACTGGCTTTCGGCAAGCAGGCGTGCCGCACCGCCTACATTCTGCACTCTGGCAGCCTAGTTGCCAGCTTTCGGCAGCTGCTGTCCTAGCAAGGTAGCTCAGGAAGTCAAAGCCAGTGCCGGGCGGCACCTTTCTGCTTTGCCCGCCTAAGCGGCGTCACGCTCCCACGGATACGGTGTCCTTTCCCTCTGCACTGCGTCTGCCGAGTTGCTCTCTGCCTCTCGGAGCATAAGGGCAAAGGACAATGTTTTCCACAGCAGGGTAGAAATGGCATTGCTAGCAGGAAAGCTGGATGCCTTGGAACTGTCCCCCTAGCCCTTGCCACTCACTTCAGGCTCGTACGCTGAGCAGAACAGCCCGCTGTTCTCAAGCTTCGCTGTATGCCGTTCGTGACCAGATGCGCTTTCTTACCCAAGGAGGCGAAGCGCCGTCTATTTCTCGCACCGAGCACGCTGCTCCTGGCTTTGGCTTCTGCCGCAACGAGCTCGCTACGCGCGCTTTTCTTCTCAACCCCGTGCGCCCTTGCGTTCTGCCTTTCTTGTCTCGTGAATGGAGACGGAAAGCTTCTCGGCTACAACTCGCCTAGAACAACTGCGGCTACACATTAAGCTCGCCCGGAACGCCCTGCTGAAACTTGCCTTCTGGCACCACATTCACGGGGCAGCCGTCTTTCTTCGGCCACCTGCCAAGTGGCCCCATATCGCCGCGCTCGTTGCACTCCGCTTGTCAGATTGGCTTACCGTGGTGCTGATTTCAGCCTGGCCAAATACTAGCGCTGCGGAGAGCTGTCTCGCAGACAATAATGTTCCAGCATAGGAATTTGTCCTGCAATGTTCCCTCCTCTTTTCCCACATTGTGTTGCTCTGATGAATGCCTTGAGCATGGAACGACTTAAGCCAGCAAGTATTCCTCGCCGGCCACCTCTCGCTGTGCAAGATGTATGCCGTGGACCCTTTGAACGCTGCCAAGCAAAAAGCAGAGCAGTGACCATAAAAGCGAGGAGAGAGCATGCACGAAGCACACTAGTTCTGTCTAGTGCTTTCCGTGCAGAGAGGCGGCAAAGCTGAATGCCGTGTCCGAGCTTCACAACTCGCTGGAGCACTGGAAGGCAAGAATGAAGAGGCAGAACACAGCCTTGGTTTCAGCAGCTTCCGGGACTGCAAAAGTTCAGCAATAGCTCTGTCCAAGCAGAACTCGGCTGAGAATGCTCTCGCAGCTTGGGAAAGTTAGGCGCAGCCGTGGACCAGCTCTGCCCGTGGCCACAGGCTGCTTCTTCCACCTTCACTGTGGCAGAGCTTTTGCGGAACAGAGAGGGCATTCTTCCAGTGCGTGTTCTCCAAGGAGCTGTGAAACAGAGCCTAGCACGCTGTCTCGCTGATACTGGCTTTCGGCAAGCAGGCGTGCCGCACCGCCTACATTCTGCACTCTGGCAGCCTAGTTGCCAGCTTTCGGCAGCTGCTGTCCTAGCAAGGAAGCTCAGGAAGTCAAAGCCAGTGCCGGGCGGCACCTTTCTGCTTTGCCCGCCTAAGCGGCGTCACGCACCCACGGATACGGTGTCCTTTTCCTCTGCACTGCGTCTGCCGAGTTGCTCTCTGCCTCTCGGAGCATAAGGGCAAAGGACAATGTTTTCCACAGCAGGGTAGAAATGGCATTGCTAGCAGGAAAGCTGGATGCCTTGGAACTGTCCCCTTAGCCCTTGCCACTCACTTCAGGCTCGTACGCTGAGCAGAACAGCCTGCTGTTCTGAAGCTTCGCTGGCTGCCGTTCGTGACCAGATGCGCTTTCCTACCCAAGGAGGCGAAGCGCCGTCTACTTCTCGCACCGAGCACGCTGCTCCTGGCTTTGGCTTCTGCCGCAACGAGCTCGCTACGCGCACTTTTCTTCTCAACCCTGTGCGCCCTTGCGTTCTGCCTTTCTTGTCTCGTGAATGGAGACGGAAAGCTTCTCGGCTACAACTCGCCTAGAACAACTGCGGCTACACATTAAGCTCGCCCGGAACGCCCTGCCTAAACTTGCCTTCTGGCACCACATTCACGGGGCAGCCGTCTTTCTTCGGCCACCTGCCAAGTGGCCCCATATCGCCGCGCTCGTTGCAATCCGCTTGTCAGATTGGCTTACCGCGGCGCTGATTTCAGCCTGGCCAAATACTAGCGCTGCGGAGAGCTGTCTCGCAGACAATAATGTTCCAGCATAGGAATTTGTCCTGCAATGTTCCCTCCTCTTTTCCCACATTGTGTTGCTCTGATGAATGCCTTGAGCATGGAACGACTTAAGCCAGCAAGTATTCCTCGCCGGCCACCTCTCGCTGTGCAAGATGTATGCCGTGGACACTTTGAACGCTGCCAAGCAAAAAGCAGAGCAGTGACCATAAAAGCGAGGAGAGAGCATGCACGAAGCACACTAGTTCTGTCTAGTGCTTTCCGTGCAGAGAGGCGGCAAAGCTGAATGCCGTGTCCGAGCTTCACAACTCGCTGGAGCACTGGAAGGCAAGAATGAAGAGGCAGAACACAGCCTTGGTTTCAGCAGCTTCCGGGACTGCAAAAGTTCAGCAATAGCTCTGTCCAAGCAGAACTCGGCTGAGAATGCTCTCGCAGCTTGGGAAAGTTAGGCGCAGCCGTTGACCAGCTCTGCCTGTGGCCACATGTTGCTTCTTCCACCTTCACTGTGGCAGAGCTTTTGCGGAACAGAGAGGGCATTCTTCCAGTGCGTGTTCTCCAAGGAGCTGTGAAAGAGAGCCTAGCACGCTGTCTCGCTGATACTGGCTTTCGGCAAGCAGGCGTGCCGCACCGCCTACATTCTGCACTCTGGCAGCCTAGTTGCCAGCTTTCGGCAGCTGCTGTCCTAGCAAGGAAGCTCAGGAAGTCAAAGCCAGTGCCGGGCGGCACCTTTCTGCTTTGCCCGCCTAAGCAGCGCCACGCTCCCACGGATACCGTGTCCTTTCCCTCTGCACTGCGTCTGCCGAGTTGCTCTCTGCCTCTCGGAGCATAAGGGCAACGGACAATGTTTTCCACAGCAGGGTAGAAATGGCATTGCTAGCAGGAAAGCTGGATGCCTTGGAACTGTCCCCCTAGCCCTTGCCACTCACTTCAGGCTCGTACGCTGAGCAGAACAGCCCGCTGTTCTGAAGCTTCGCTGGATGCCGTTCGTGACCAGATGCGCTTTCTTACCCAAGGAGGCGAAGCGCTGTCTATTTCTCGCACCGAGCACGCTGCTCCTGGCTTTGGCTTCTTCCGCAACGAGCTCGCTACGTGCGCTTTTCTTCTCAACCCCGTGCGCCCTTGCGTTCTGCCTTTCTTGTCTCGTGAATGGAGACGGAAAGCTTCTCGGCTACAACTCGCCTAGAACAACTGCGGCTACACATTAAGCTCGCCCGGAACGCCCTGCTGAAACTTGCCTTCTGGCACCACATTCACAGGGCAGCCGTCTTTCTTCGGCCACCTGCCAAGTGGCCCCATATCGCCGCGCTCGTTGCACACCGCTTTTCAGATTGGCTTACCGTGGTGCTGATTTCAGCCTGGCCAAATACTAGCGCTGCGGAGAGCTGTCTCGCAGACAATAATGTTCCAGCATAGGAATTTGTCCTGCAATGTTCCCTCCTCTTTTCCCACATTGTGTTGCTCTGATGAATGCCTTGAGCATGGAACGACTTAAGCCAGCAAGTATTCCTCGCCGGCCACCTCTCGCTGTGCAAGATGTATGCCGTGGACCCTTTGAACGCTGCCAAGCAAAAAGCAGAGCAGTGACCATAAAAGCGAGGAGAGAGCATGCACGAAGCACACTACTTCTGTCTAGTGCTTTCCGTGCAGAGAGGCGGCAAAGCTGAATGTCATGTCCGAGCTTCACAACTCGCTGGAGCACTGGAAGGCAAGAATGAAGAGGCAGAACACAGCCTTGGTTTCAGCAGCTTCTGGGACTGCAAAAGTTCAGCAATAGCTCTGTCCAAGCAGAACTCAGCTGAGAATGCTCTCGCAGCTTGGGAAAGTTAGGCGCAGCCGTTGACCAGCTCTGCCCGTGGCCACAGGTTGCTTCTTCCACCTTCACTCTGGCAGAGCTTCTGCGGAACAGAGAGGGCATTCTTCCAGTGCGTGTTCTCCAAGGAGCTGTGAAAGAGAGCCTAGCACGCTGTCTCGCTGATACTGGCTTTCGGCAAGCAGGCGTGCCGCACCGCCTACATTCTGCACTCTGGCAGCCTAGTTGCCAGCTTTCGGCAGCTGCTGTCCTAGCAAGGAAGCTCAGGAAGTCAAAGCCAGTGCCGGGCGGCACCTTTCTGCTTTGCCCGCCTAAGCGGCGCCACGCTCCCACGGATACGGTGTCCTTTCCCTCTGCACTGCGTCTGCCGAGTTGCTCTCTGCCTCTCGGAGCATAAGGGCAAAGGACAATGTTTTCCACAGCAGGGTAGAAATGGCATTGCTAGCAGGAAAGCTGGATGCCTTGGAACTGTCCCCTTAGCCCTTGCCACTCACTTCAGGCTCGTACGCTGAGCAGAACAGCCTGCTGTTCTGAAGCTTCGCTGGCTGCCGTTCGTGACCAGCTGCGCTTTCCTACCCAAGGAGGCGAAGCGCCGTCTACTTCTCGCACCGAGCACGCTGCTCCTGGCTTTGGCTTCTGCCGCAACGAGCTCGCTACGCGCGCTTTTCTTCTCAACCCCGTGCGCCCTTGCGTTCTGCCTTTCTTGTCTCGTGAATGGAGACGGAAAGCTTCTCGGATACAACTCGCCTAGAACAACTGCGGCTACACATTAAGCTCGCCCGGAACGCCCTGCCTAAACTTGCCTTCTGGCACCACATTCACGGGGCAGCCGTCTTTCTTCGGCCACCTGCCAAGTGGCCCCATATCGCCTCGCTCGTTGCACTCCGCTTGTCAGATTGGCTTACCGCGGCGCTGATTTCAGCCTGGCCAAATACTAGCGCTGCGGAGAGCTGTCTCGCAGACAATAATGTTCCAGCATCGGAATTTGTCCTGCAATGTTCCCTCCTCTTTTCCCACATTGTGTTGCTCTGATGAATGCCTTGAGCATGGAACGACTTAAGCCAGCAAGTATTCCTCGCCGGCCACCTCTCGCTGTGCAAGATGTATGCCGTGGACCCTTTGAACGCTGCCAAGCAAAAAGCAGAGCAGTGACCATAAAAGCGAGGAGAGAGCATGCACGAAGCACACTAGTTCTGTCTAGTGCTTTCCGTGCAGAGAGGCGGCAAAGCTGAATGTCGTGTCCGAGCTTCACAACTCGCTGGAGCACTGGAAGGCAAGAATGAAGAGGCAGAACACAGCCTTGGTTTCAGCAGCTTCCGGGACTGCAAAAGTTCAGCAATAGCTCTGTCCAAGCAGAACTCGGCTGAGAATGCTCTCGCAGCTTGGGAAAGTTAGGCGCAGCCGTGGACCAGCTCTGCCCGTGGCCACAGGCTGCTTCTTCCACCTTCACTGTGGCAGAGCTTTTGCGGAACAGAGAGGGCATTCTTCCAGTGCGTGTTCTCCAAGGAGCTGTGAAACAGAGCCTAGCACGCTGTCTCGCTGATACTGGCTTTCGGCAAGCAGGCGTGCCGCACCGCCTACATTCTGCACTCTGGCAGCCTAGTTGCCAGCTTTCGGCAGCTGCTGTCCTAGCAAGGAAGCTCAGGAAGTCAAAGCCATTGCAGGGCGGCACCTTTCTGCTTTGCCTGCCTAAGCGGCGTCACGCTCCCACGGATACGGTGTCCTTTCCCTCTGCACTGCGTCTGCCGAGTTGCTCTCTGCCTCTCGGAGCATAAGGGCAAAGGACAATGTTTTCCACAGCAGGGTAGAAATGGCATTGCTAGCAGGAAAGCTGGATGCCTTGGAACTGTCCCCTTAGCCCTTGCCACTCACTTCAGGCTCGTACGCTGAGCAGAACGGCCTGCTGTTCTGAAGCTTCGCTGGCTGCCGTTCGTGACCAGATGCGCTTTCTTACCCAAGCAGGCGAAGCGCTGTCTATTTCTCGCACCGAGCACGCTGCTCCTGGCTTTGGCTTCTTCCGCAACGAGCTCGCTACGTGCGCTTTTCTTCTCAACCCCGTGCGCCCTTGCGTTCTGCCTTTCTTGTCTCGTGAATGGAGACGGAAAGCTTCTCGGCTACAACTCGCCTAGAACAACTGCGGCTACACATTAAGCTCGCCCGGAACGCCCTGCTGAAACTTGCCTTCTGGCACCACATTCACGGGGCAGCCGTCTTTCTTCGGCCACCTGCCAAGTGGCCCCATATCGCCGCGCTCGTTGCACACCGCTTGTCAGATTGGCTTACCGTGGTGCTGATTTCAGCCTGGCCAAATACTAGCGCTGCGGAGAGCTGTCTCGCAGACAATAATGTTCCAGCATAGGAATTTGTCCTGCAATGTTCCCTCCTCTTTTCCCACATTGTGTTGCTCTGATGAATGCCTTGAGCATGGAACGACTTAAGCCAGCAAGTATTCCTCGCCGGCCACCTCTCGCTGTGCAAGATGTATGCCGTGGACCCTTTGAACGCTGCCAAGCAAAAAGCAGAGCAGTGACCATAAAAGCGAGGAGAGAGCATGCACGAAGCACACTAGTTCTGTCTAGTGCTTTCCGTGCAGAGAGTCGGCAAAGCTGAATGCCGTGTCCGAGCTTCACAACTCGCTGGAGCACTGGAAGGCAAGAATGAAGAGGCAGAACACAGCCTTGGTTTCAGCAGCTTCCGGGACTGCAAAAGTTCAGCAATAGCTCTGTCCAAGCAGAACTCGGCTGAGAATGCTCTCGCAGCTTGGGAAAGTTAGGCGCAGCCGTGGACCAGCTCTGCCCGTGGCCACAGGCTGCTTCTTCCACCTTCACTCTGGCAGAGCTTTTGCGGAACAGAGAGGGCATTCTTCCAGTGCGTGTTCTCCAAGGAGCTGTGAAACAGAGCCTAGCACGCTGTCTCGCTGATACTGGCTTTCGGCAAGCAGGCGTGCCGCACCGCCTACATTCTGCACTCTGGCAGCCTAGTTGCCAGCTTTCGGCAGCTGCTGTCCTAGCAAGGAAGCTCAGGAAGTCAAAGCCAGTGCCGGGCGGCACCTTTCTGCTTTGCCTGCCTAAGCGGCGTCACGCTCCCACGGATACGGTGTCCTTTCCCTCTGCACTGCGTCTGCCGAGTTGCTCTCTGCCTCTCGGAGCATAAGGGCAAAGGACAATGTTTTCCACAGCAGGGTAGAAATGGCATTGCTAGCAGGAAAGCTGGATGCCTTGGAACTGTCCCCTTAGCCCTTGCCACTCACTTCAGGCTCGTACGCTGAGCAGAACGGCCTGCTGTTCTGAAGTTTCGCTGGCTGCCGTTCGTGACCAGCTGCGCTTTCTTACCCAAGGAGGCGAAGCGCTGTCTATTTCTCGCACCGAGCACGCTGCTCCTGGCTTTGGCTTCTGCCGCAACGAGCTCGCTACGCGCGCTTTTCTTCTCAACCCTGTGCGCCCTTGCGTTCTGCCTTTCTTGTCTCGTGAATGGAGACGGAATGCTTCTCGGCTACAACTCGCCTAGAACAACTGCGGCTACACATTAAGCTCGCCCGGAACGCCCTGCCTAAACTTGCCTTCTGGCACCACATTCACGGGGCAGCCGTCTTTCTTCGGCCACCTGCCAAGTGGCCCCATATCGCCGCGCTCGTTGCACTCCGCTTGTCAGATTGGCTTACCGCGGCGATGATTTCAGCCTGGCCACATACTAGCGCTGCGGAGAGCTGTCTCGCAGACAAGAATGTTCCAGCATAGGAATTTGTCCTGCAATGTTCCCTCCTCTTTTCCCACATTGTGTTGCTCTGATGAATGCCTTGAGCATGGAACGACTTAAGCCAGCAAGTATTCCTCGCCGGCCACCTCTCGCTGTGCAAGATGTATGCCGTGGACCCTTTGAACGCTGCCAAGCAAAAAGCAGAGCAGTGACCATAAAAGCGAGGAGAGAGCATGCACGAAGCACACTAGTTCTGTCTAGTGCTTTCCGTGCAGAGAGGCGGCAAAGCTGAATGCCGTGTCCGAGCTTCACAACTCGCTGGAGCACAGAAAGCCAAGAATGAAGAGGCAGAACACAGCCTTGGTTTCAGCAGCTTCCGGGACTGCAAAAGTTCAGCAATAGCTCTGTCCAAGCAGAACTCGGCTGAGAATGCTCTCGCAGCTTGGGAAAGTTAGGCGCAGCCGTTGACCAGCTCTGCCCGTGGCCACAGGTTGCTTCTTCCACCTTCACTCTGGCAGAGCTTTTGCGGAACAGAGAGGGCATTCTTCCAGTGCGTGTTCTCCAAGGAGCTGTGAAACAGAGCCTAGCACGCTGTCTCGCTGATACTGGCTTTCGGCAAGCAGGCGTGCCGCACCGCCTACATTCTGCACTCTGGCAGCCTAGTTGCCAGCTTTCGGCAGCTGCTATCCTAGCAAGGAAGCTCAGGAAGTCAAAGCCAGTGCCGGGCGGCACCTTTCTGCTTTGCCCGCCTAAGCGGCGTCACGCTCCCACGGATACGGTGTCCTTTCCCTCTGCACTGCGTCTGCCGAGTTGCTCTCTGCCTCTCGGAGCATAAGGGCAAAGGACAATGTTTTCCACAGCAGGGTAGAAATGGCATTGCTAGCAGGAAAGCTGGATGCCTTGGAACTGTCCCCTTAGCCCTTGCCACTCACTTCAGGCTCGTACGCTGAGCAGAACAGCCTGCTGTTCTGAAGCTTCGCTGGCTGCCGTTCGTGACCAGATGCGCTTTCTTACCCAAGGAGGCGAAGCGCCGTCTACTTCTCGCACCGAGCACGCTGCTCCTGGCTTTGGCTTCTGCCGCAACGAGCTCGCTACGCGCACTTTTCTTCTCAACCCTGTGCGCCCTTGCGTTCTGCCTTTCTTGTCTCGTGAATGGAGACGGATAGCTTCTCGGCTACAACTCGCCTAGAACAACTGCGGCTACACATTAAGCTCGCCCGGAACGCCCTGCTGAAACTTGCCTTCTGGCACCACATTCACGGGGCAGCCGTCTTTCTTCGGCCACCTGCCAAGTGGCCCCATATCGCCGCACTCGTTGCACACCGCTTGTCAGATTGGCTTACCGTGGTGCTGATTTCAGCCTGGCCAAATACTAGCGCTGCGGAGAGCTGTCTCGCAGACAATAATGTTCCAGCATAGGAATTTGTCCTGCAATGTTCCCTCCTCTTTTCCCACATTGTGTTGCTCTGATGAATGCCTTGAGCATGGAACGACTTAAGCCAGCAAGTATTCCTCGCCGGCCACCTCTCGCTGTGCAAGATGTATGCCGTGGACCCTTTGAACGCTGCCAAGCAAAAAGCAGAGCAGTGACCATAAAAGCGAGGAGAGAGCATGCACGAAGCACACTAGTTCTGTCTAGTGCTTTCCGTGCAGAGAGTCGGCAAAGCTGAATGCCGTGTCCGAGCTTCACAACTCGCTGGAGCACTGGAAGGCAAGAATGAAGAGGCAGAACACAGCCTTGGTTTCAGCAGCTTCCGGGACTGCAAAAGTTCAGCAATAGCTCTGTCCAAGCAGAACTCGGCTGAGAATGCTCTCGCAGCTTGGGAAAGTTAGGCGCAGCCGTGGACCAGCTCTGCCCGTGGCCACAGGCTGCTTCTTCCACCTTCACTCTGGCAGAGCTTTTGCGGAACAGAGAGGGCATTCTTCCAGTGCGTGTTCTCCAAGGAGCTGTGAAACAGAGCCTAGCACGCTGTCTCGCTGATACTGGCTTTCGGCAAGCAGGCGTGCCGCACCGCCTACATTCTGCACTCTGGCAGCCTAGTTGCCAGCTTTCGGCAGCTGCTGTCCTAGTAAGGAAGCTCAGGAAGTCAAAGCCAGTGCCGGGCGGCACCTTTCTGCTTTGCCTGCCTAAGCGGCGTCACGCTCCCACGGATACGGTGTCCTTTCCCTCTGCACTGCGTCTGCCGAGTTGCTCTCTGCCTCTCGGAGCATAAGGGCAAAGGACAATGTTTTCCACAGCAGGGTAGAAATGGCATTGCTAGCAGGAAAGCTGGATGCCTTGGAACTGTCCCCTTAGCCCTTGCCACTCACTTCAGGCTCGTACGCTGAGCAGAACGGCCTGCTGTTCTGAAGCTTCGCTGGCTGCCGTTCGTGACCAGCTGCGCTTTCTTACCCAAGGAGGCGAAGCGCTGTCTATTTCTCGCACCGAGCACGCTGCTCCTGGCTTTGGCTTCTGCCGCAACGAGCTCGCTACGCGCGCTTTTCTTCTCAACCCTGTGCGCCCTTGCGTTCTGCCTTTCTTGTCTCGTGAATGGAGACGGAAAGCTTCTCGGCTACAACTCGCCTAGAACAACTGCGGCTACACATTAAGCTCGCCCGGAACGCCCTGCCTAAACTTGCCTTCTGGCACCACATTCACGGGGCAGCCGTCTTTCTTCGGCCACCTGCCAAGTGGCCCCATATCGCCGCGCTCGTTGCACTCCGCTTGTCAGATTGGCTTACCGCGGCGATGATTTCAGCCTGGCCACATACTAGCGCTGCGGAGAGCTGTCTCGCAGACAATAATGTTCCAGCATAGGAATTTGTCCTGCAATGTTCCCTCCTCTTTTCCCACATTGTGTTGCTCTGATGAATGCCTTGAGCATGGAACGACTTAAGCCAGCAAGTATTCCTCGCCGGCCACCTCTCGCTGTGCAAGATGTATGCCGTGGACCCTTTGAACGCTGCCAAGCAAAAAGCAGAGCAGTGACCATAAAAGCGAGGAGAGAGCATGCACGAAGCACACTAGTTCTGTCTAGTGCTTTCCGTGCAGAGAGTCGGCAAAGCTGAATGCCGTGTCCGAGCTTCACAACTCGCTGGAGCACTGGAAGGCAAGAATGAAGAGGCAGAACACAGCCTTGGTTTCAGCAGCTTCCGGGACTGCAAAAGTTCAGCAATAGCTCTGTCCAAGCAGAACTCGGCTGAGAATGCTCTCGCAGCTTGGGAAAGTTAGGCGCAGCCCTTGACCAGATCTGCCCGTGGCCACAGGTTGCTTCTTCCACCTTCACTCTGGCAGAGCTTTTGCGGAACAGAGAGGGCATTCTTCCAGTGCGTGTTCTCCAAGGAGCTGTGAAACAGAGCCTAGCACGCTGTCTCGCTGATACTGGCTTTCGGCAAGCAGGCGTGCCGCACCGCCTACATTCTGCACTCTGGCAGCCTAGTTGCCAGCTTTCGGCAGCTGCTATCCTAGCAAGGAAGCTCAGGAAGTCAAAGCCAGTGCCGGGCGGCACCTTTCTGCTTTGCCCGCCTAAGCGGCGTCACGCTCCCACGGATACGGTGTCCTTTCCCTCTGCACTGCGTCTGCCGAGTTGCTCTCTGCCTCTCGGAGCATAAGGGCAAAGGACAATGTTTTCCACAGCAGGGTAGAAATGGCATTGCTAGCAGGAAAGCTGGATGCCTTGGAACTGTCCCCTTAGCCCTTGCCACTCACTTCAGGCTCGTACGCTGAGCAGAACAGCCTGCTGTTCTGAAGCTTCGCTGGCTGCCGTTCGTGACCAGATGCGCTTTCTTACCCAAGGAGGCGAAGCGCCGTCTACTTCTCGCACCGAGCACGCTGCTCCTGGCTTTGGCTTCTGCCGCAACGAGCTCGCTACGCGCACTTTTCTTCTCAACCCTGTGCGCCCTTGCGTTCTGCCTTTCTTGTCTCGTGAATGGAGACGGATAGCTTCTCGGCTACAACTCGCCTAGAACAACTGCGGCTACACATTAAGCTCGCCCGGAACGCCCTGCTGAAACTTGCCTTCTGGCACCACATTCACGGGGCAGCCGTCTTTCTTCGGCCACCTGCCCAGTGGCCCCATATCACCGCGCTCGTTGCACTCCGCTTGTCAGATTGGCTTACCGCGGCGCTGATTTCAGCCTGGCCAAATACAAGCGCTGCGGAGAGCTGTCTCGCAGACAAGAATGTTCCAGCATAGAAATTTGTCCTGCAATGTTCCCTCCTCTTTTCCCACATTGTGTTGCTCTGATGAATGCCTTGAGCATGGAACGACTTAAGCCAGCAAGTATTCCTCGCCGGCCACCTCTCGCTGTGCAAGATGTATGCCGTGGACCCTTTGAACGCTGCCAAGCAAAAAGCAGAGCAGTGACCATAAAAGCGAGGAGAGACATGCACGAAGCACACTAGTTCTGTCTAGTGCTTTCCGTGCAGAGAGGCGGCAAAGCTCAATGCCGTGTCCGAGCTTCACAACTCGCTGGAGCACTGGAAGGCAAGAATGAAGAGGCAGAACACAGCCTTGGTTTCAGCAGCTTCCGGGACTGCAAAAGTTCAGCAATAGCTCTGTCCAAGCAGAACTCGGCTGAGAATGCTCTCGCAGCTTGGGAAAGTTAGGCGCAGCCGTTGACCAGCTCTGCCCGTGGCCACAGGTTGCTTCTTCCACCTTCACTCTGGCAGAGCTTTTGCGGAACAGAGAGGGCATTCTTCCAGTGCGTGTTCTCCAAGGAGCTGTGAAAGAGAGCCTAGCACGCTGTCTCGCTGATACTGGCTTTCGGCAAGCAGGCGTGCCGCACCGCCTACATTCTGCACTCTGGCAGCCTAGTTGCCAGCTTTCGGCAGCTGCTGTCCTAGCAAGGAAGCTCAGGAAGTCAAAGCCAGTGCCGGGCGGCACCTTTCTGCTTTGCCCGCCTAAGCGGCGCCACGCTCCCACGGATACGGTGTCCTTTCCCTCTGCACTGCGTCTGCCGATTTGCTCTCTGCCTCTCGGAGCATAAGGGCAAAGGACAATGTTTTCCACAGCAGGGTAGAAATGGCATTGCTAGCAGGAAAGCTGGATGCCTTGGAACTGTCCCCTTAGCCCTTGCCACTCACTTCAGGCTCGTACGCTGAGCAGAACAGCCTGCTGTTCTGAAGCTTCGCTGGCTGCCGTTCGTGACCAGATGCGCTTTCTTACCCAAGGAGGCGAAGCGCTGTCTATTTCTCGCACCGAGCACGCTGCTCCTGGCTTTGGCTTCTGCCGCAACGAACTCGCTACGCGCGCATTTCTTCTCAACCCCGTGCGCCCTTGCGTTCTGCCTTTCTTGTCTCGTGAATGGAGACGGAATGCTTCTCGGCTACAACTCGCCTAGAACAACTGCGGCTACACATTAAGCTCGCGCGGAACGCCCTGCCTAAACTTGCCTTCTGGCACCACATTCATGGGGCAGCCGTCTTTCTTCGGCCACCTGCCAAGTGGCCCCATATCGCCGCGCTCGTTGCACTCCGCTTGTCAGATTGGCTTACCGCGGTGCTGATTTCAGCCTGGCCAAATACAAGCGCTGCGGAGAGCTGTCTCGCAGACAATAATGTTCCAGCATAGGAATTTGTCCTGCAATGTTCCCTCCTCTTTTCCCACATTGTGTTGCTCTGATGAATGCCTTGAGCATGGAACGACTTAAGCCAGCAAGTATTCCTCGCCGGCCACCTCTCGCTGTGCAAGATGTATGCCGTGGACCCTTTGAACGCTGCCAAGCAAAAAGCAGAGCAGTGACCATAAAAGCGAGGAGAGAGCATGCACGAAGCACACTAGTTCTGTCTAGTGCTTTCCGTGCAGAGAGGCGGCAAACCTCAATGCCGTGTCCGAGCTTCACAACTCGCTGGAGCACAGAAAGCCAAGAATGAAGAGGCAGAACACAGCCTTGGTTTCAGCAGCTTCCGGGACTGCAAAAGTTCAGCAATAGCTCTGTCCAAGCAGAACTCGGCTGAGAATGCTCTCGCAGCTTGGGAAAGTTAGGCGCAGCCCTTGACCAGCTCTGCCCGTGGCCACAGGCTGCTTCTTCCACCTTCACTGTGGCAGAGCTTTTGCGGAACAGAGAGGGCATTCTTCCAGTGCGTGTTCTCCAAGGAGCTGTGAAACAGAGCCTAGCACGCTGTCTCGCTGATACTGGCTTTCGGCAAGCAGGCGTGCCGCACCGCCTACATTCTGCACTCTGGCAGCCTAGTTGCCAGCTTTCGGCAGCTGCTGTCCTAGCAAGGAAGCTCAGGAAGTCAAAGCCAGTGCCGGGCGGCACCTTTCTGCTTTGCCCGCCTAAGCGGCGCCACGCTCCCACGGATACGGTGTCCTTTCCCTCTGCACTGCGTCTGCCGAGTTGCTCTCTGCCTCTCGGAGCATAAGGGCAAAGGACAATGTTTTCCACAGCAGGGTAGAAATGGCATTGATAGCAGGAAAGCTGGATGCCTTGGAACTGTCCCCCTAGCCCTTGCCACTCACTTCAGGCTCGTACGCTGAGCAGAACAGCCCGCTGTTCTGAAGCTTCGCTGGATGCCGTTCGTGACCAGATGCGCTTTCTTACCCAAGGAGGCGAAGCGCCGTCTACTTCTCGCACCGAGCACGCTGCTCCTGGCTTTGGCTTCTGCCGCAACGAGCTCGCTACGCGCGCTTTTCTTCTCAACCCCGTGCGCCCTTGCGTTCTGCCTTTCTTGTCTCGTGAATGGAGACGGAAAGCTTCTCGGCTACAACTCGCCTAGAACAACTGCGGCTACACATTAAGCTCGCCTGGAACGCCCTGCCTAAACTTGCCTTCTGGCACCACATTCACGGGGCAGCCGTCTTTCTTCGGCCACCTGCCAAGTGGCCCCATATCGCCGCGCTCGTTGCACTCCGCTTGTCAGATTGGCTTACCGTGGCGCTGATTTCAGCCTGGCCAAATACTAGCGCTGCGGAGAGCTGTCTCGCAGACAATAATGTTCCAGCGTCGGAATTTGTCCTGCAATGTTCCCTCCTCTTTTCCCACATTGTGTTGCTCTGATGAATGCCTTGAGCATGGAACGACTTAAGCCAGCAAGTATTCCTCGCCGGCCACCTCTCGCTGTGCAAGATGTATGCCGTGGACCCTTTGAACGCTGCCAAGCAAAAAGCAGAGCAGTGACCATAAAAGCGAGGAGAGAGCATGCACGAAGCACACTAGTTCTGTCTAGTGCTTTCCGTGCAGAGAGGCGGCAAAGCTGAATGCCGTGTCCGAGCTTCACAACTCGCTGGAGCACTGGAAGGCAAGAATGAAGAGGCAGAACACAGCCTTGGTTTCAGCAGCTTCCGGGACTGCAAAAGTTCAGCAATAGCTCTGTCCAAGCAGAACTCGGCTGAGAATGCTCTCGCAGCTTGGGAAAGTTAGGCGCAGCCCTTGACCAGCTCTGCCCGTGGCCACAGGCTGCTTCTTCCACCTTCACTGTGGCAGAGCTTTTGCGGAACAGAGAGGGCATTCTTCCAGTGCGTGTTCTCCAAGGAGCTGTGAAACAGAGCCTAGCACGCTGTCTCGCTGATACTGGCTTTCGGCAAGCAGGCGTGCCGCACCGCCTACATTCTGCACTCTGGCAGCCTAGTTGCCAGCTTTCGGCAGCTGCTGTCCTAGCAAGGAAGCTCAGGAAGTCAAAGCCAGTGCTGGGCGGCACCTTTCTGCTTTGCCTGCCTAAGCGGCGTTACGCTCCCACGGATACGGTGTCCTTTCCCTCTGCACTGCGTCTGCCGAGTTGCTCTCTGCCTCTCGGAGCATAAGGGCAAAGGACAATGTTTTCCACAGCAGGGTAGAAATGGCATTGATAGCAGGAAAGCTGGATGCCTTGGAACTGTCCCCTTAGCCCTTGCCACTCACTTCAGGCTCGTACGCTGAGCAGAACAGCATGCTGTTCTGAAGCTTCGCTGGCTGCCGTTCGTGACCAGATGCGCTTTCTTACCCAAGGAGGCGAAGCGCTGTCTATTTCTCGCACCGAGCACGCTGCTCCTGGCTTTGGCTTCTGCCGCAACGAGCTCGCTACGCGCGCTTTTCTTCTCAACCCTGTGCGCCCTTGCGTTCTGCCTTTCTTGTCTCGTGAATGGAGACGGAAAGCTTCTCGGCTACAACTCGCCTAGAACAACTGCGGCTACACATTAAGCTCGCCCGGAACGCCCTGCCTAAACTTGCCTTCTGGCACCACATTCACGGGGCAGCCGTCTTTCTTCGGCCACCTGCCAAGTGGCCCCATATCGCCGCGCTCGTTGCACTCCGCTTGTCAGATTGGCTTACCGCGGCGATGATTTCAGCCTGGCCACATACTAGCGCTGCGGAGAGCTGTCTCGCAGACAATAATGTTCCAGCATAGGAATTTGTCCTGCAATGTTCCCTCCTCTTTTCCCACATTGTGTTGCTCTGATGAATGCCTTGAGCATGGAACGACTTAAGCCAGCAAGTATTCCTCGCCGGCCACCTCTCGCTGTGCAAGATGTATGCCGTGGACCCTTTGAACGCTGCCAAGCAAAAAGCAGAGCAGTGACCATAAAAGCGAGGAGAGAGCATGCACGAAGCACACTAGTTCTGTCTAGTGCTTTCCGTGCAGAGAGGCGGCAAAGCTGAATGCCGTGTCCGAGCTTCACAACTCGCTGGAGCACAGAAAGCCAAGAATGAAGAGGCAGAACACAGCCTTGGTTTCAGCAGCTTCCGGGACTGCAAAAGTTCAGCAATAGCTCTGTCCAAGCAGAACTCGGCTGAGAATGCTCTCGCAGCTTGGGAAAGTTAGGCGCAGCCCTTGACCAGATCTGCCCGTGGCCACAGGTTGCTTCTTCCACCTTCACTCTGGCAGAGCTTTTGCGGAACAGAGAGGGCATTCTTCCAGTGCGTGTTCTCCAAGGAGCTGTGAAACAGAGCCTAGCACGCTGTCTCGCTGATACTGGCTTTCGGCAAGCAGGCGTGCCGCACCGCCTACATTCTGCACTCTGGCAGCCTAGTTGCCAGCTTTCGGCAGCTGCTGTCCTAGCAAGGAAGCTCAGGAAGTCAAAGCCAGTGCCGGGCGGCACCTTTCTGCTTTGCCCGCCTAAGCGGCGTCACGCTCCCATGGATACGGTGTCCTTTCCCTCTGCACTGCGTCTGCCGAGTTGCTCTCTGCCTCTCGGAGCATAAGGGCAAAGGACAATGTTTTCCACAGCAGGGTAGAAATGGCATTGCTAGCAGGAAAGCTGGATGCCTTGGAACTGTCCCCCTAGCCCTTGCCACTCACTGCAGGCTCGTACGCTGAGCAGAACAGCCCGCTGTTCTGAAGCTTCGCTGGATGCCGTTCGTGACCAGATGCGCTTTCTTACCCAAGGAGGCGAAGCGCCGTCTACTTCTCGCACCGAGCACGCTGCTCCTGGCTTTGGCTTCTGCCGCAACGAGCTCGCTACGCGCGCTTTTCTTCTCAACCCTGTGCGCCCTTGCGTTCTGCCTTTCTTGTCTCGTGAATGGAGACGGAAAGCTTCTCGGCTACAACTCGCCTAGAACAACTGCGGCTACACATTAAGCTCGCCTGGAACGCCCTGCCTAAACTTGCCTTCTGGCACCACATTCACGGGGCAGCCGTCTTTCTTCGGCCACCTGCCAAGTGGCCCCATATCGCCGCGCTCGTTGCACTCCGCTTGTCAGATTGGCTTACCGTGGCGCTGATTTCAGCCTGGCCAAATACTAGCGCTGCGGAGAGCTGTCTCGCAGACAATAATGTTCCAGCGTCGGAATTTGTCCTGCAATGTTCCCTCCTCTTTTCCCACATTGTGTTGCTCTGATGAATGCCTTGAGCATGGAACGACTTAAGCCAGCAAGTATTCCTCGCCGGCCACCTCTCGCTGTGCAAGATGTATGCCGTGGACCCTTTGAACGCTGCCAAGCAAAAAGCAGAGCAGTGACCATAAAAGCGAGGAGAGAGCATGCACGAAGCACACTAGTTCTGTCTAGTGCTTTCCGTGCAGAGAGGCGGCAAAGCTGAATGCCGTGTCCGAGCTTCACAACTCGCTGGAGCACTGGAAGGCAAGAATGAAGAGGCAGAACACAGCCTTGGTTTCAGCAGCTTCCGGGACTGCAAAAGTTCAGCAATAGCTCTGTCCAAGCAGAACTCGGCTGAGAATGCTCTCGCAGCTTGGGAAAGTTAGGCGCAGCCCTTGACCAGCTCTGCCCGTGGCCACAGGCTGCTTCTTCCACCTTCACTGTGGCAGAGCTTTTGCGGAACAGAGAGGGCATTCTTCCAGGGCGTGTTCTCCAAGGAGCTGTGAAACAGAGCCTAGCACGCTGTCTCGCTGATACTGGCTTTCGGCAAGCAGGCGTGCCGCACCGCCTACATTCTGCACTCTGGCAGCCTAGTTGCCAGCTTTCGGCAGCTGCTGTCCTAGCAAGGAAGCTCAGGAAGTCAAAGCCAGTGCTGGGCGGCACCTTTCTGCTTTGCCTGCCTAAGCGGCGTTACGCTCCCACGGATACGGTGTCCTTTCCCTCTGCACTGCGTCTGCCGAGTTGCTCTCTGCCTCTCGGAGCATAAGGGCAAAGGACAATGTTTTCCACAGCAGGGTAGAAATGGCATTGATAGCAGGAAAGCTGGATGCCTTGGAACTGTCCCCTTAGCCCTTGCCACTCACTTCAGGCTCGTACGCTGAGCAGAACAGCATGCTGTTCTGAAGCTTCGCTGGCTGCCGTTCGTGACCAGATGCGCTTTCTTACCCAAGGAGGCGAAGCGCTGTCTATTTCTCGCACCGAGCACGCTGCTCCTGGCTTTGGCTTCTGCCGCAACGAGCTCGCTACGCGCGCTTTTCTTCTCAACCCTGTGCGCCCTTGCGTTCTGCCTTTCTTGTCTCGTGAATGGAGACGGAAAGCTTCTCGGCTACAACTCGCCTAGAACAACTGCGGCTACACATTAAGCTCGCCCGGAACGCCCTGCCTAAACTTGCCTTCTGGCACCACATTCACGGGGCAGCCGTCTTTCTTCGGCCACCTGCCAAGTGGCCCCATATCGCCGCGCTCGTTGCACTCCGCTTGTCAGATTGGCTTACCGCGGCGATGATTTCAGCCTGGCCACATACTAGCGCTGCGGAGAGCTGTCTCGCAGACAATAATGTTCCAGCATAGGAATTTGTCCTGCAATGTTCCCTCCTCTTTTCCCACATTGTGTTGCTCTGATGAATGCCTTGAGCATGGAACGACTTAAGCCAGCAAGTATTCCTCGCCGGCCACCTCTCGCTGTGCAAGATGTATGCCGTGGACCCTTTGAACGCTGCCAAGCAAAAAGCAGAGCAGTGACCATAAAAGCGAGGAGAGAGCATGCACGAAGCACACTAGTTCTGTCTAGTGCTTTCCGTGCAGAGAGGCGGCAAAGCTGAATGCCGTGTCCGAGCTTCACAACTCGCTGGAGCACAGAAAGCCAAGAATGAAGAGGCAGAACACAGCCTTGGTTTCAGCAGCTTCCGGGACTGCAAAAGTTCAGCAATAGCTCTGTCCAAGCAGAACTCGGCTGAGAATGCTCTCGCAGCTTGGGAAAGTTAGGCGCAGCCCTTGACCAGATCTGCCCGTGGCCACAGGTTGCTTCTTCCACCTTCACTCTGGCAGAGCTTTTGCGGAACAGAGAGGGCATTCTTCCAGTGCGTGTTCTCCAAGGAGCTGTGAAACAGAGCCTAGCACGCTGTCTCGCTGATACTGGCTTTCGGCAAGCAGGCGTGCCGCACCGCCTACATTCTGCACTCTGGCAGCCTAGTTGCCAGCTTTCGGCAGCTGCTGTCCTAGCAAGGAAGCTCAGGAAGTCAAAGCCAGTGCCGGGCGGCACCTTTCTGCTTTGCCCGCCTAAGCGGCGTCACGCTCCCATGGATACGGTGTCCTTTCCCTCTGCACTGCGTCTGCCGAGTTGCTCTCTGCCTCTCGGAGCATAAGGGCAAAGGACAATGTTTTCCACAGCAGGGTAGAAATGGCATTGCTAGCAGGAAAGCTGGATGCCTTGGAACTGTCCCCTTAGCCCTTGCCACTCACTGCAGGCTCGTACGCTGAGCAGAACAGCCCGCTGTTCTGAAGCTTCGCTGGATGCCGTTCGTGACCAGATGCGCTTTCTTACCCAAGGAGGCGAAGCACCGTCTATTTCTCGCACCGAGCACGCTGCTCCTGGCTTTGGCTTCTGCCGCAACGAGCTCGCTACGCGCGCTTTTCTTCTCAACCCTGTGCGCCCTTGCGTTCTGCCTTTCTTGTCTCGTGAATGGAGACGGAAAGCTTCTCGGCTACAACTCGCCTAGAACAACTGCGGCTACACATTAAGCTCGCCCGGAACGCCCTGCTGAAACTTGCCTTCTGGCACCACATTCACGGGGCAGCCGTCTTTCTTCGGCCACCTGCCAAGTGGCCCCATATCGCCGCGCTCGTTGCACTCCGCTTGTCAGATTGGCTTACCGCGGCGATGATTTCAGCCTGGCCAAATACTAGCGCTGCGGAGAGCTGTCTCGCAGACAAGAATGTTCCAGCATAGGAATTTGTCCTGCAATGTTCCCTCCTCTTTTCCCACATTGTGTTGCTCTGATGAATGCCTTGAGCATGGAACGACTTAAGCCAGCAAGTATTCCTCGCCGGCCACCTCTCGCTGTGCAAGATGTATGCCGTGGACCCTTTGAACGCTGCCAAGCAAAAAGCAGAGCAGTGACCATAAAAGCGAGGAGAGAGCATGCACGAAGCACACTACTTCTGTCTAGTGCTTTCCGTGCAGAGAGGCGGCAAAGCTGAATGCCGTGTCCGAGCTTCACAACTCGCTGGAGCACAGAAAGCCAAGAATGAAGAGGCAGAACACAGCCTTGGTTTCAGCAGCTTCCGGGACTGCAAAAGTTCAGCAATAGCTCTGTCCAAGCAGAACTCGGCTGAGAATGCTCTCGCAGCTTGGGAAAGTTAGGCGCAGCCGTTGACCAGATCTGCCCGTGGCCACAGGTTGCTTCTTCCACCTTCACTCTGGCAGAGCTTTTGCGGAACAGAGAGGGCATTCTTCCAGTGCGTGTTCTCCAAGGAGCTGTGAAAGAGAGCCTAGCACGCTGTCTCGCTGATACTGGCTTTCGGCAAGCAGGCGTGCCGCACCGCCTACATTCTGCACTCTGGCAGCCTAGTTGCCAGCTTTCGGCAGCTGCTGTCCTAGCAAGGAAGCTCAGGAAGTCAAAGCCAGTGCCGGGCGGCACCTTTCTGCTTTCCCCGCCTAAGCGGCGTTACGCTCCCACGGATACGGTGTCCTTTCCCTCTGCACTGCGTCTGCCGAGTTGCTCTCTGCCTCTCGGAGCATAAGGGCAAAGGACAATGTTTTCCACAGCAGGGTAGAAATGGCATTGATAGCAGGAAAGCTGGATGCCTTGGAACTGTCCCCTTAGCCCTTGCCACTCACTTCAGGCTCGTACGCTGAGCAGAACAGCCTGCTGTTCTGAAGCTTCGCTGGCTGCCGTTCGTGACCAGATGCGCTTTCTTACCCAAGGAGGCGAAGCGCTGTCTATTTCTCGCACCGAGCACGCTGCTCCTGGCTTTCGCTTCTGCCGCAACGAACTCGCTACGCGCGCTTTTCTTCTCAACCCCGTGCGCCCTTGCGTTCTGCCTTTCTTGTCTCGTGAATGGAGACGGAAAGCTTCTCGGCTACAACTCGCCTAGAACAACTGCGGCTACACATTAAGCTCGCCCGGAACGCCCTGCCTAAACTTGCCTTCTGGCACCACGTTCATGGGGCAGCCGTCTTTCTTCGGCCACCTGCCAAGTGGCCCCATATCGCCTCGCTCGTTGCACTCCGCTTGTCAGATTGGCTTACCGCGGTGCTGATTTCAGCCTGGCCAAATACTAGCGCTGCGGAGAGCTGTCTCGCAGACAATAATGTTCCAGCATAGGAATTTGTCCTGCAATGTTCCCTCCTCTTTTCCCACATTGTGTTGCTCTGATGAATGCCTTGAGCATGGAACGACTTAAGCCAGCAAGTATTCCTCGCCGGCCACCTCTCGCTGTGCAAGATGTATGCCGTGGACCCTTTGAACGCTGCCAAGCAAAAAGCAGAGCAGTGACCATAAAAGCGAGGAGAGAGCATGCACGAAGCACACTAGTTCTGTCTAGTGCTTTCCGTGCAGAGAGGCGGCAAAGCTGAATGCCGTGTCCGAGCTTCACAACTCGCTGGAGCACAGAAAGCCAAGAATGAAGAGGCAGAACACAGCCTTGGTTTCAGCAGCTTCCGGGACTGCAAAAGTTCAGCAATAGCTCTGTCCAAGCAGAACTCAGCTGAGAATGCTCTCGCAGCTTGGGAAAGTTAGGCGCAGCCGTTGACCAGCTCTGCCCGTGGCCACAGGTTGCTTCTTCCACCTTCACTCTGGCAGAGCTTTTGCGGAACAGAGAGGGCATTCTTCCAGTGCGTGTTCTCCAAGGAGCTGTGAAAGAGAGCCTAGCACGCTGTCTCGCTGATACTGGCTTTCGGCAAGCAGGCGTGCCGCACCGCCTACATTCTGCACTCTGGCAGCCTAGTTGCCAGCTTTCGGCAGCTGCTGTCCTAGCAAGGAAGCTCAGGAAGTCAAAGCCAGTGCCGGGCGGCACCTTTCTGCTTTGCCCGCCTAAGCGGCGTCACGCTCCCACGGATACGGTGTCCTTTCCCTCTGCACTGCGTCTGCCGAGTTGCTCTCTGCCTCTCGGAGCATAAGGGCAAAGGACAATGTTTTCCACAGCAGGGTAGAAATGGCATTGATAGCAGGAAAGCTGGATGCCTTGGAACTGTCCCCTTAGCCCTTGCCACTCACTTCAGGCTCGTACGCTGAGCAGAACAGCCTGCTGTTCTGAAGCTTCGCTGGCTGCCGTTCGTGACCAGATGCGCTTTCTTACCCAAGGAGGCGAAGCGCTGTCTATTTCTCGCACCGAGCACGCTGCTCCTGGCTTTCGCTTCTGCCGCAACGAACTCGCTACGCGCGCTTTTCTTCTCAACCCCGTGCGCCCTTGCGTTCTGCCTTTCTTGTCTCGTGAATGGAGACGGAAAGCTTCTCGGCTACAACTCGCCTAGAACAACTGCGGCTACACATTAAGCTCGCCCGGAACGCCCTGCCTAAACTTGCCTTCTGGCACCACGTTCATGGGGCAGCCGTCTTTCTTCGGCCACCTGCCAAGTGGCCCCATATCGCCTCGCTCGTTGCACTCCGCTTGTCAGATTGGCTTACCGCGGTGCTGATTTCAGCCTGGCCAAATACTAGCGCTGCGGAGAGCTGTCTCGCAGACAATAATGTTCCAGCATAGGAATTTGTCCTGCAATGTTCCCTCCTCTTTTCCCACATTGTGTTGCTCTGATGAATGCCTTGAGCATGGAACGACTTAAGCCAGCAAGTATTCCTCGCCGGCCACCTCTCGCTGTGCAAGATGTATGCCGTGGACCCTTTGAACGCTGCCAAGCAAAAAGCAGAGCAGTGACCATAAAAGCGAGGAGAGAGCATGCACGAAGCACACTAGTTCTGTCTAGTGCTTTCCGTGCAGAGAGGCGGCAAAGCTCAATGCCGTGTCCGAGCTTCACAACTCGCTGGAGCACAGAAAGCCAAGAATGAAGAGGCAGAACACAGCCTTGGTTTCAGCAGCTTCCGGGACTGCAAAAGTTCAGCAATAGCTCTGTCCAAGCAGAACTCAGCTGAGAATGCTCTCGCAGCTTGGGAAAGTTAGGCGCAGCCGTTGACCAGCTCTGCCCGTGGCCACAGGTTGCTTCTTCCACCTTCACTCTGGCAGAGCTTTTGCGGAACAGAGAGGGCATTCTTCCAGTGCGTGTTCTCCAAGGAGCTGTGAAAGAGAGCCTAGCACGCTGTCTCGCTGATACTGGCTTTCGGCAAGCAGGCGTGCCGCACCGCCTACATTCTGCACTCTGGCAGCCTAGTTGCCAGCTTTCGGCAGCTGCTGTCCTAGCAAGGAAGCTCAGGAAGTCAAAGCCAGTGCCGGGCGGCACCTTTCTGCTTTGCCCGCCTAAGCGGCGTCACGCTCCCACGGATACGGTGTCCTTTCCCTCTGCACTGCGTCTGCCGAGTTGCTCTCTGCCTCTCGGAGCATAAGGGCAAAGGACAATGTTTTCCACAGCAGGGTAGAAATGGCATTGCTAGCAGGAAAGCTGGATGCCTTGGAACTGTCCCCTTAGCCCTTGCCACTCACTGCAGGCTCGTACGCTGAGCAGAACAGCCCGCTGTTCAGAAGCTTGGCTGGATGCCGTTCGTGACCAGATGCGCTTTCTTACCCAAAGAGGCGAAGCGCCGTCTATTTCTCGCACCGAGCACGCTGCTCCTGGCTTTGGCTTCTGCCGCAACGAGCTCGCTACGCGCGCTTTTCTTCTCAACCCTGTGCGCCCTTGCGTTCTGCCTTTCTTTTCTCGTGAATGGAGACGGAAAGCTTCTCGGCTACAACTCGCCTAGAACAACTGCGGCTACACATTAAGCTCGCCCGGAACGCCCTGCCTAAACTTGCCTTCTGGCACCACATTCATGGGGCAGCCGTCTTTCTTCGGCCACCTGCCAAGTGGCCCCATATCGCCGCGCTCGTTGCACTCCGCTTGTCTGATTGGCTTACCGCGGCGATGATTTCAGCCTGGCCAAATACTAGCGCTGCGGAGAGCTGTCTCGCAGACAATAATGTTCCAGCATAGGAATTTGTCCTGCAATGTTCCCTCCTCTTTTCCCACATTGTGTTGCTCTGATGAATGCCTTGAGCATGGAACGACTTAAGCCAGCAAGTATTCCTCGCCGGCCACCTCTCGCTGTGCAAGATGTATGCCGTGGACCCTTTGAACGCTGCCAAGCAAAAAGCAGAGCAGTGACCATAAAAGCGAGGAGAGAGCATGCACGAAGCACACTAGTTCTGTCTAGTGCTTTCCGTGCAGAGAGGCGGCAAAGCTGAATGCCGTGTCCGAGCTTCACAACTCGCTGGAGCACTGGAAGGCAAGAATGAAGAGGCAGAACACAGCCTTGGTTTCAGCAGCTTCCGGGACTGCAAAAGTTCAGCAATAGCTCTGTCCAAGCAGAACTCGGCTGAGAATGCTCTCGCAGCTTGGGAAAGTTAGGCGCAGCCCTTGACCAGATCTGCCCGTGGCCACAGGTTGCTTCTTCCACCTTCACTGTGGCAGAGCTTTGGCGGAACAGAGAGGGCATTCTTCCAGTGCGTGTTCTCCAAGGAGCTGTGAAACAGAGCCTAGCACGCTGTCTCGCTGATACTGGCTTTCGGCAAGCAGGCGTGCCGCACCGCCTACATTCTGCACTCTGGCAGCCTAGTTGCCAGCTTTCGGCAGCTGCTGTCCTAGCAAGGAAGCTCAGGAAGTCAAAGCCAGTGCCGGGCGGCACCTTTCTGCTTTGCCCGCCTAAGCGGCGTCACGCTCCCACGGATACGGTGTCCTTTCCCTCTGCACTGCGTCTGCCGAGTTGCTCTCTGCCTCTCGGAGCATAAGGGCAAAGGACAATGTTTTCCACAGCAGGGTAGAAATGGCATTGCTAGCAGGAAAGCTGGATGCCTTGGAACTGTCCCCTTAGCCCTTGCCACTCACTTCAGGCTCGTGCGCTGAGCAGAACAGCCTGCTGTTCTGAAGCTTCGCTGGCTGCCGTTCGTGACCAGATGCGCTTTCTTACCCAAGGAGGCGAAGCGCCGTCTACTTCTCGCACCGAGCACGCTGCTCCTGGCTTTGGCTTCTGCCGCAACGAGCTCGCTACGCGCACTTTTCTTCTCAACCCTGTGCGCCCTTGCGTTCTGCCTTTCTTGTCTCGTGAATGGAGACGGAAAGCTTCTCGGCTACAACTCGCCTAGAACAACTGCGGGTACACATTAAGCTCGCCCGGAACGCCCTGCTGAAACTTGCCTTCTGGCACCACATTCACGGGGCAGCCGTCTTTCTTCGGCCACCTGCCCAGTGGCCCCATATCACCGCGCTCGTTGCACTCCGCTTGTCAGATTGGCTTACCGCGGCGCTGATTTCAGCCTGGCCAAATACAAGCGCTGCGGAGAGCTGTCTCGCAGACAAGAATGTTCCAGCATCGGAATTTGTCCTGCAATGTTCCCTCCTCTTTTCCCACATTGTGTTGCTCTGATGAATGCCTTGAGCATGGAACGACTTAAGCCAGCAAGTATTCCTCGCCGGCCACCTCTCGCTGTGCAAGATGTATGCCGTGGACCCTTTGAACGCTGCCAAGCAAAAAGCAGAGCAGTGACCATAAAAGCGAGGAGAGAGCATGCACGAAGCACACTAGTTCTGTCTAGTGCTTTCCGTGCAGAGAGGCGGCAAAGCTGAATGCCGTGTCCGAGCTTCACAACTCGCTGGAGCACAGAAAGCCAAGAATGAAGAGGCAGAACACAGCCTTGGTTTCAGCAGCTTCCGGGACTGCAAAAGTTCAGCAATAGCTCTGTCCAAGCAGAACTCGGCTGAGAATGCTCTCGCAGCTCAGGGAAGTTAGGCGCAGCCGTTGACCTGCTCTGCCCGTGGCCACAGGCTGCTTCTTCCACCTTCACTCTGGCAGAGCTTTTGCGGAACAGAGAGGGCATTCTTCCAGTGCGTGTTCTCCAAGGAGCTGTGAAAGAGAGCCTAGCACGCTGTCTCGCTGATACTGGCTTTCGGCAAGCAGGCGTGCCGCACCGCCTACATTCTGCACTCTGGCAGCCTAGTTGCCAGCTTTCGGCAGCTGCTGTCCTAGCAAGGAAGCTCAGGAAGTCAAAGCCAGTGCCGGGCGGCACCTTTCTGCTTTGCCCGCCTAAGCGGCGTCACGCTCCCACGGATACGGTGTCCTTTCCCTCTGCAGTGCGTCTGCCGAGTTGCTCTCTGCCTCTCGGAGCATAAGGGCAAAGGACAATGTTTTCCACAGCAGGGTAGAAATGGCATTGCTAGCAGGAAAGCTGGATGCCTTGGAACTGTCCCCTTAGCCCTTGCCACTCACTGCAGGCTCGTACGCTGAGCAGAACAGCCCGCTGTTCAGAAGCTTGGCTGGATGCCGTTCGTGACCAGATGCGCTTTCTTACCCAAAGAGGCGAAGCGCCGTCTATTTCTCGCACCGAGCACGCTGCTCCTGGCTTTGGCTTCTGCCGCAACGAGCTCGCTACGCGCGCTTTTCTTCTCAACCCTGTGCGCCCTTGCGTTCTGCCTTTCTTTTCTCGTGAATGGAGACGGAAAGCTTCTCGGCTACAACTCGCCTAGAACAACTGCGGCTACACATTAAGCTCGCCCGGAACGCCCTGCCTAAACTTGCCTTCTGGCACCACATTCATGGGGCAGCCGTCTTTCTTCGGCCACATGCCAAGTGGCCCCATATCGCCGCGCTCGTTGCACTCCGCTTGTCAGATTGGCTTACCGCGGCGCTGATTTCAGCCTGGCCAAATACTAGCGCTGCGGAGAGCTGTCTCGCAGACAATAATGTTCCAGCATAGGAATTTGTCCTGCAATGTTCCCTCCTCTTTTCCCACATTGTGTTGCTCTGATGAATGCCTTGAGCATGGAACGACTTAAGCCAGCAAGTATTCCTCGCCGGCCACCTCTCGCTGTGCAAGATGTATGCCGTGGACCCTTTGAACGCTGCCAAGCAAAAAGCAGAGCAGTGACCATAAAAGCGAGGAGAGAGCATGCACGAAGCACACTAGTTCTGTCTAGTGCTTTCCGTGCAGAGAGGCGGCAAAGCTGAATGCCGTGTCCGAGCTTCACAACTCGCTGGAGCACTGGAAGGCAAGAATGAAGAGGCAGAACACAGCCTTGGTTTCAGCAGCTTCCGGGACTGCAAAAGTTCAGCAATAGCTCTGTCCAAGCAGAACTCGGCTGAGAATGCTCTCGCAGCTTGGGAAAGTTAGGCGCAGCCCTTGACCAGATCTGCCCGTGGCCACAGGTTGCTTCTTCCACCTTCACTGTGGCAGAGCTTTTGCGGAACAGAGAGGGCATTCTTCCAGTGCGTGTTCTCCAAGGAGCTGTGAAAGAGAGCCTAGCACGCTGTCTCGCTGATACTGGCTTTCGGCAAGCAGGCGTGCCGCACCGCCTACATTCTGCACTCTGGCAGCCTAGTTGCCAGCTTTCGGCAGCTGCTGTCCTAGCAAGGAAGCTCAGGAAGTCAAAGCCAGTGCCGGGCGGCACCTTTCTGCTTTGCCCACCTAAGCGGCGTCACGCTCCTACGGATACGGTGTCCTTTCCCTCTGCACTGCGTCTGCCAAGTTGCTCTCTGCCTCTCGGAGCATAAGGGTAAAGGACAATGTTTTCCACAGCAGGGTAGAAATGGCATTGCTAGCAGGAAAGCTGGATGCCTTGGAACTGTCCCCTTAGCCCTTGCCACTCACTTCAGGCTCGTACGCTGAGCAGAACAGCCTGCTGTTCTGAAGCTTCGCTGGCTGCCGTTCGTGACCAGATGCGCTTTCTTACCCAAGGAGGCGAAGCGCTGTCTATTTCTCGCACCGAGCACCCTGCTCCTGGCTTTCGCTTCTGCCGCAACGAGCTCGCTACGCGCGCTTTTCTTCTCAACCCCGTGCGCCCTTGCGTTCTGCCTTTCTTGTCTCGTGAATGGAGACGGAAAGCTTCTCGGCTACAACTCGCCTAGAACAACTGCGGCTACACATTAAGCTCGCCCGGAACGCCCTGCTGAAACTTGCCTTCTGGCACCACATTCACGGGGCAGCCGTCTCTCTTCGGCCACCTGCCAAGTGGCCCCATATCGCCGCGCTCGTTGCATACCGCTTGTCAGATTGGCTTACCGCGGCGCTGATTTCAGCCTGGCCAAACACTAGCGCTGCGGAGAGCTGTCTCGCAGACAATAATGTTCCAGCATAGGAATTTGTCCTGCAATGTTCCCTCCTCTTTTCCCACATTGTGTTGCTCTGATGAATGCCTTGAGCATGGAACGACTTAAGCCAGCAAGTATTCCTCGCCGGCCACCTCTCGCTGTGCAAGATGTATGCCGTGGACCCTTTGAACGCTGCCAAGCAAAAAGCAGAGCAGTGACCATAAAAGCGAGGAGAGAGCATGCACGAAGCACACTAGTTCTGTCTAGTGCTTTCCGTGCAGAGAGGCGGCAAAGCTCAATGCCGTGTCCGAGCTTCACAACTCGCTGGAGCACTGGAAGGCAAGAATGAAGAGGCAGAACACAGCCTTGGTTTCAGCAGCTTCCGGGACTGCAAAAGTTCAGCAATAGCTCTGTCCAAGCAGAACTCGGCTGAGAATGCTCTCGCAGCTTGGGAAAGTTAGGCGCAGCCCTTGACCAGATCTGCCCGTGGCCACAGGTTGCTTCTTCCACCTTCACTGTGGCAGAGCTTTGGCGGAACAGAGAGGGCATTCTTCCAGTGCGTGTTCTCCAAGGAGCTGTGAAACAGAGCCTAGCACGCTGTCTCGCTGATACTGGCTTTCGGCAAGCAGGCGTGCCGCACCGCCTACATTCTGCACTCTGGCAGCCTAGTTGCCAGCTTTCGGCAGCTGCTGTCCTAGCAAGGAAGCTCAGGAAGTCAAAGCCAGTGCCGGGCGGCACCTTTCTGCTTTGCCCGCCTAAGCGGCGTCACGCTCCCACGGATACGGTGTCCTTTCCCTCTGCACTGCGTCTGCCGAGTTGCTCTCTGCCTCTCGGTGCATAAGGGCAAAGGACAATGTTTTCCACAGCAGGGTAGAAATGGCATTGCTAGCAGGAAAGCTGGATGCCTTGGAACTGTCCCCTTAGCCCTTGCCACTCACTTCAGGCTCGTGCGCTGAGCAGAACAGCCTGCTGTTCTGAAGCTTCGTTGGCTGCCGTTCGTGACCAGATGCGCTTTCTTACCCAAGGAGGCGAAGCGCCGTCTACTTCTCGCACCGAGCACGCTGCTCCTGGCTTTGGCTTCTGCCGCAACGAGCTCGCTACGCGCACTTTTCTTCTCAACCCTGTGCGCCCTTGCGTTCTGCCTTTCTTGTCTCGTGAATGGAGACGGAAAGCTTCTCGGCTACAACTCGCCTAGAACAACTGCGGGTACACATTAAGCTCGCCCGGAACGCCCTGCTGAAACTTGCCTTCTGGCACCACATTCACGGGGCAGCCGTCTTTCTTCGGCCACCTGCCCAGTGGCCCCATATCACCGCGCTCGTTGCACTCCGCTTGTCAGATTGGCTTACCGCGGCGCTGATTTCAGCCTGGCCAAATACAAGCGCTGCGGAGAGCTGTCTCGCAGACAAGAATGTTCCAGCATCGGAATTTGTCCTGCAATGTTCCCTCCTCTTTTCCCACATTGTGTTGCTCTGATGAATGCCTTGAGCATGGAACGACTTAAGCCAGCAAGTATTCCTCGCCGGCCACCTCTCGCTGTGCAAGATGTATGCCGTGGACCCTTTGAACGCTGCCAAGCAAAAAGCAGAGCAGTGACCATAAAAGCGAGGAGAGAGCATGCACGAAGCACACTAGTTCTGTCTAGTGCTTTCCGTGCAGAGAGGCGGCAAAGCTGAATGTCGTGTCCGAGCTTCACAACTCGCTGGAGCACAGAAAGCCAAGAATGAAGAGGCAGAACACAGCCTTGGTTTCAGCAGCTTCCGGGACTGCAAAAGTTCAGCAATAGCTCTGTCCAAGCAGAACTCGGCTGAGAATGCTCTCGCAGCTCAGGAAAGTTAGGCGCAGCCGTTGACCAGCTCTGCCCGTGGCCACAGGCTGCTTCTTCCACCTTCACTCTGGCAGAGCTTTTGCGGAACAGAGAGGGCATTCTTCCAGTGCGTGTTCTCCAAGGAGCTGTGAAAGAGAGCCTAGCACGCTGTCTCGCTGATACTGGCTTTCGGCAAGCAGGCGTGCCGCACCGCCTACATTCTGCACTCTGGCAGCCTAGTTGCCAGCTTTCGGCAGCTGCTGTCCTAGCAAGGAAGCTCAGGAAGTCAAAGCCAGTGCCGGGCGGCACCTTTCTGCTTTGCCCGCCTAAGCGGCGTCACGCTCCCATGGATACGGTGTCCTTTCCCTCTGCACTGCGTCTGCCGAGTTGCTCTCTGCCTCTCGGAGCATAAGGGCAAAGGACAATGTTTTCCACAGCAGGGTAGAAATGGCATTGCTAGCAGGAAAGCTGGATGCCTTGGAACTGTCCCCTTAGCCCTTGCCACTCACTGCAGGCTCGTACGCTGAGCAGAACAGCCCGCTGTTCTGAAGCTTCGCTGGATGCCGTTCGTGACCAGATGCGCTTTCTTACCCAAGGAGGCGAAGCACCGTCTATTTCTCGCACCGAGCACGCTGCTCCTGGCTTTGGCTTCTGCCGCAACGAGCTCGCTACGCGCGCTTTTCTTCTCAACCCTGTGCGCCCTTGCGTTCTGCCTTTCTTGTCTCGTGAATGGAGACGGAAAGCTTCTCGGCTACAACTCGCCTAGAACAACTGCGGCTACACATTAAGCTCGCCCGGAACGCCCTGCTGAAACTTGCCTTCTGGCACCACATTCACGGGGCAGCCGTCTTTCTTCGGCCACCTGCCAAGTGGCCCCATATCGCCGCGCTCGTTGCACTCCGCTTGTCAGATTGGCTTACCGCGGCGATGATTTCAGCCTGGCCAAATACTAGCGCTGCGGAGAGCTGTCTCGCAGACAAGAATGTTCCAGCATAGGAATTTGTCCTGCAATGTTCCCTCCTCTTTTCCCACATTGTGTTGCTCTGATGAATGCCTTGAGCATGGAACGACTTAAGCCAGCAAGTATTCCTCGCCGGCCACCTCTCGCTGTGCAAGATGTATGCCGTGGACCCTTTGAACGCTGCCAAGCAAAAAGCAGAGCAGTGACCATAAAAGCGAGGAGAGAGCATGCACGAAGCACACTACTTCTGTCTAGTGCTTTCCGTGCAGAGAGGCGGCAAAGCTGAATGCCGTGTCCGAGCTTCACAACTCGCTGGAGCACAGAAAGCCAAGAATGAAGAGGCAGAACACAGCCTTGGTTTCAGCAGCTTCCGGGACTGCAAAAGTTCAGCAATAGCTCTGTCCAAGCAGAACTCGGCTGAGAATGCTCTCGCAGCTTGGGAAAGTTAGGCGCAGCCGTTGACCAGATCTGCCCGTGGCCACAGGTTGCTTCTTCCACCTTCACTCTGGCAGAGCTTTTGCGGAACAGAGAGGGCATTCTTCCAGTGCGTGTTCTCCAAGGAGCTGTGAAAGAGAGCCTAGCACGCTGTCTCGCTGATACTGGCTTTCGGCAAGCAGGCGTGCCGCACCGCCTACATTCTGCACTCTGGCAGCCTAGTTGCCAGCTTTCGGCAGCTGCTGTCCTAGCAAGGAAGCTCAGGAAGTCAAAGCCAGTGCCGGGCGGCACCTTTCTGCTTTCCCCGCCTAAGCGGCGTTACGCTCCCACGGATACGGTGTCCTTTCCCTCTGCACTGCGTCTGCCGAGTTGCTCTCTGCCTCTCGGAGCATAAGGGCAAAGGACAATGTTTTCCACAGCAGGGTAGAAATGGCATTGATAGCAGGAAAGCTGGATGCCTTGGAACTGTCCCCTTAGCCCTTGCCACTCACTTCAGGCTCGTACGCTGAGCAGAACAGCCTGCTGTTCTGAAGCTTCGCTGGCTGCCGTTCGTGACCAGATGCGCTTTCTTACCCAAGGAGGCGAAGCGCTGTCTATTTCTCGCACCGAGCACGCTGCTCCTGGCTTTCGCTTCTGCCGCAACGAACTCGCTACGCGCGCTTTTCTTCTCAACCCCGTGCGCCCTTGCGTTCTGCCTTTCTTGTCTCGTGAATGGAGACGGAAAGCTTCTCGGCTACAACTCGCCTAGAACAACTGCGGCTACACATTAAGCTCGCCCGGAACGCCCTGCCTAAACTTGCCTTCTGGCACCACGTTCATGGGGCAGCCGTCTTTCTTCGGCCACCTGCCAAGTGGCCCCATATCGCCTCGCTCGTTGCACTCCGCTTGTCAGATTGGCTTACCGCGGTGCTGATTTCAGCCTGGCCAAATACTAGCGCTGCGGAGAGCTGTCTCGCAGACAATAATGTTCCAGCATAGGAATTTGTCCTGCAATGTTCCCTCCTCTTTTCCCACATTGTGTTGCTCTGATGAATGCCTTGAGCATGGAACGACTTAAGCCAGCAAGTATTCCTCGCCGGCCACCTCTCGCTGTGCAAGATGTATGCCGTGGACCCTTTGAACGCTGCCAAGCAAAAAGCAGAGCAGTGACCATAAAAGCGAGGAGAGAGCATGCACGAAGCACACTAGTTCTGTCTAGTGCTTTCCGTGCAGAGAGGCGGCAAAGCTCAATGCCGTGTCCGAGCTTCACAACTCGCTGGAGCACAGAAAGCCAAGAATGAAGAGGCAGAACACAGCCTTGGTTTCAGCAGCTTCCGGGACTGCAAAAGTTCAGCAATAGCTCTGTCCAAGCAGAACTCAGCTGAGAATGCTCTCGCAGCTTGGGAAAGTTAGGCGCAGCCGTTGACCAGCTCTGCCCGTGGCCACAGGTTGCTTCTTCCACCTTCACTCTGGCAGAGCTTTTGCGGAACAGAGAGGGCATTCTTCCAGTGCGTGTTCTCCAAGGAGCTGTGAAAGAGAGCCTAGCACGCTGTCTCGCTGATACTGGCTTTCGGCAAGCAGGCGTGCCGCACCGCCTACATTCTGCACTCTGGCAGCCTAGTTGCCAGCTTTCGGCAGCTGCTGTCCTAGCAAGGAAGCTCAGGAAGTCAAAGCCAGTGCCGGGCGGCACCTTTCTGCTTTGCCCGCCTAAGCGGCGTCACGCTCCCACGGATACGGTGTCCTTTCCCTCTGCACTGCGTCTGCCGAGTTGCTCTCTGCCTCTCGGAGCATAAGGGCAAAGGACAATGTTTTCCACAGCAGGGTAGAAATGGCATTGCTAGCAGGAAAGCTGGATGCCTTGGAACTGTCCCCTTAGCCCTTGCCACTCACTGCAGGCTCGTACGCTGAGCAGAACAGCCCGCTGTTCAGAAGCTTGGCTGGATGCCGTTCGTGACCAGATGCGCTTTCTTACCCAAAGAGGCGAAGCGCCGTCTATTTCTCGCACCGAGCACGCTGCTCCTGGCTTTGGCTTCTGCCGCAACGAGCTCGCTACGCGCGCTTTTCTTCTCAACCCTGTGCGCCCTTGCGTTCTGCCTTTCTTTTCTCGTGAATGGAGACGGAAAGCTTCTCGGCTACAACTCGCCTAGAACAACTGCGGCTACACATTAAGCTCGCCCGGAACGCCCTGCCTAAACTTGCCTTCTGGCACCACATTCATGGGGCAGCCGTCTTTCTTCGGCCACCTGCCAAGTGGCCCCATATCGCCGCGCTCGTTGCACTCCGCTTGTCTGATTGGCTTACCGCGGCGCTGATTTCAGCCTGGCCAAATACTAGCGCTGCGGAGAGCTGTCTCGCAGACAATAATGTTCCAGCATAGGAATTTGTCCTGCAATGTTCCCTCCTCTTTTCCCACATTGTGTTGCTCTGATGAATGCCTTGAGCATGGAACGACTTAAGCCAGCAAGTATTCCTCGCCGGCCACCTCTCGCTGTGCAAGATGTATGCCGTGGACCCTTTGAACGCTGCCAAGCAAAAAGCAGAGCAGTGACCATAAAAGCGAGGAGAGAGCATGCACGAAGCACACTAGTTCTGTCTAGTGCTTTCCGTGCAGAGAGGCGGCAAAGCTGAATGCCGTGTCCGAGCTTCACAACTCGCTGGAGCACTGGAAGGCAAGAATGAAGAGGCAGAACACAGCCTTGGTTTCAGCAGCTTCCGGGACTGCAAAAGTTCAGCAATAGCTCTGTCCAAGCAGAACTCGGCTGAGAATGCTCTCGCAGCTTGGGAAAGTTAGGCGCAGCCCTTGACCAGATCTGCCCGTGGCCACAGGTTGCTTCTTCCACCTTCACTGTGGCAGAGCTTTGGCGGAACAGAGAGGGCATTCTTCCAGTGCGTGTTCTCCAAGGAGCTGTGAAACAGAGCCTAGCACGCTGTCTCGCTGATACTGGCTTTCGGCAAGCAGGCGTGCCGCACCGCCTACATTCTGCACTCTGGCAGCCTAGTTGCCAGCTTTCGGCAGCTGCTGTCCTAGCAAGGAAGCTCAGGAAGTCAAAGCCAGTGCCGGGCGGCACCTTTCTGCTTTGCCCGCCTAAGCGGCGTCACGCTCCCACGGATACGGTGTCCTTTCCCTCTGCACTGCGTCTGCCGAGTTGCTCTCTGCCTCTCGGAGCATAAGGGCAAAGGACAATGTTTTCCACAGCAGGGTAGAAATGGCATTGCTAGCAGGAAAGCTGGATGCCTTGGAACTGTCCCCTTAGCCCTTGCCACTCACTTCAGGCTCGTGCGCTGAGCAGAACAGCCTGCTGTTCTGAAGCTTCGCTGGCTGCCGTTCGTGACCAGATGCGCTTTCTTACCCAAGGAGGCGAAGCGCCGTCTACTTCTCGCACCGAGCACGCTGCTCCTGGCTTTGGCTTCTGCCGCAACGAGCTCGCTACGCGCACTTTTCTTCTCAACCCTGTGCGCCCTTGCGTTCTGCCTTTCTTGTCTCGTGAATGGAGACGGAAAGCTTCTCGGCTACAACTCGCCTAGAACAACTGCGGGTACACATTAAGCTCGCCCGGAACGCCCTGCTGAAACTTGCCTTCTGGCACCACATTCACGGGGCAGCCGTCTTTCTTCGGCCACCTGCCCAGTGGCCCCATATCACCGCGCTCGTTGCACTCCGCTTGTCAGATTGGCTTACCGCGGCGCTGATTTCAGCCTGGCCAAATACAAGCGCTGCGGAGAGCTGTCTCGCAGACAAGAATGTTCCAGCATCGGAATTTGTCCTGCAATGTTCCCTCCTCTTTTCCCACATTGTGTTGCTCTGATGAATGCCTTGAGCATGGAACGACTTAAGCCAGCAAGTATTCCTCGCCGGCCACCTCTCGCTGTGCAAGATGTATGCCGTGGACCCTTTGAACGCTGCCAAGCAAAAAGCAGAGCAGTGACCATAAAAGCGAGGAGAGAGCATGCACGAAGCACACTAGTTCTGTCTAGTGCTTTCCGTGCAGAGAGGCGGCAAAGCTGAATGCCGTGTCCGAGCTTCACAACTCGCTGGAGCACAGAAAGCCAAGAATGAAGAGGCAGAACACAGCCTTGGTTTCAGCAGCTTCCGGGACTGCAAAAGTTCAGCAATAGCTCTGTCCAAGCAGAACTCGGCTGAGAATGCTCTCGCAGCTCAGGGAAGTTAGGCGCAGCCGTTGACCAGCTCTGCCCGTGGCCACAGGCTGCTTCTTCCACCTTCACTCTGGCAGAGCTTTTGCGGAACAGAGAGGGCATTCTTCCAGTGCGTGTTCTCCAAGGAGCTGTGAAAGAGAGCCTAGCACGCTGTCTCGCTGATACTGGCTTTCGGCAAGCAGGCGTGCCGCACCGCCTACATTCTGCACTCTGGCAGCCTAGTTGCCAGCTTTCAGCAGCTGCTGTCCTAGCAAGGAAGCTCAGGAAGTCAAAGCCAGTGCCGGGCGGCACCTTTCTGCTTTGCCCGCCTAAGCGGCGTCACGCTCCCACGGATACGGTGTCCTTTCCCTCTGCACTGCGTCTGCCGAGTTGCTCTCTGCCTCTCGGAGCATAAGGGCAAAGGACAATGTTTTCCACAGCAGGGTAGAAATGGCATTGCTAGCAGGAAAGCTGGATGCCTTGGAACTGTCCCCTTAGCCCTTGCCACTCACTGCAGGCTCGTACGCTGAGCAGAACAGCCCGCTGTTCAGAAGCTTGGCTGGATGCCGTTCGTGACCAGATGCGCTTTCTTACCCAAAGAGGCGAAGCGCCGTCTATTTCTCGCACCGAGCACGCTGCTCCTGGCTTTGGCTTCTGCCGCAACGAGCTCGCTACGCGCGCTTTTCTTCTCAACCCTGTGCGCCCTTGCGTTCTGCCTTTCTTTTCTCGTGAATGGAGACGGAAAGCTTCTCGGCTACAACTCGCCTAGAACAACTGCGGCTACACATTAAGCTCGCCCGGAACGCCCTGCCTAAACTTGCCTTCTGGCACCACATTCATGGGGCAGCCGTCTTTCTTCGGCCACATGCCAAGTGGCCCCATATCGCCGCGCTCGTTGCACTCCGCTTGTCAGATTGGCTTACCGCGGCGCTGATTTCAGCCTGGCCAAATACTAGCGCTGCGGAGAGCTGTCTCGCAGACAATAATGTTCCAGCATAGGAATTTGTCCTGCAATGTTCCCTCCTCTTTTCCCACATTGTGTTGCTCTGATGAATGCCTTGAGCATGGAACGACTTAAGCCAGCAAGTATTCCTCGCCGGCCACCTCTCGCTGTGCAAGATGTATGCCGTGGACCCTTTGAACGCTGCCAAGCAAAAAGCAGAGCAGTGACCATAAAAGCGAGGAGAGAGCATGCACGAAGCACACTAGTTCTGTCTAGTGCTTTCCGTGCAGAGAGGCGGCAAAGCTGAATGCCGTGTCCGAGCTTCACAACTCGCTGGAGCACTGGAAGGCAAGAATGAAGAGGCAGAACACAGCCTTGGTTTCAGCAGCTTCCGGGACTGCAAAAGTTCAGCAATAGCTCTGTCCAAGCAGAACTCGGCTGAGAATGCTCTCGCAGCTTGGGAAAGTTAGGCGCAGCCGTTGACCAGATCTGCCCGTGGCCACAGGTTGCTTCTTCCACCTTCACTGTGGCAGAGCTTTTGCGGAACAGAGAGGGCATTCTTCCAGTGCGTGTTCTCCAAGGAGCTGTGAAAGAGAGCCTAGCACGCTGTCTCGCTGATACTGGCTTTCGGCAAGCAGGCGTGCCGCACCGCCTACATTCTGCACTCTGGCAGCCTAGTTGCCAGCTTTCGGCAGCTGCTGTCCTAGCAAGGAAGCTCAGGAAGTCAAAGCCAGTGCCGGGCGGCACCTTTCTGCTTTGCCCACCTAAGCGGCGTCACGCTCCTACGGATACGGTGTCCTTTCCCTCTGCACTGCGTCTGCCAAGTTGCTCTCTGCCTCTCGGAGCATAAGGGTAAAGGACAATGTTTTCCACAGCAGGGTAGAAATGGCATTGCTAGCAGGAAAGCTGGATGCCTTGGAACTGTCCCCTTAGCCCTTGCCACTCACTTCAGGCTCGTACGCTGAGCAGAACAGCCTGCTGTTCTGAAGCTTCGCTGGCTGCCGTTCGTGACCAGATGCGCTTTCTTACCCAAGGAGGCGAAGCGCTGTCTATTTCTCGCACCGAGCACCCTGCTCCTGGCTTTCGCTTCTGCCGCAACGAGCTCGCTACGCGCGCTTTTCTTCTCAACCCCGTGCGCCCTTGCGTTCTGCCTTTCTTGTCTCGTGAATGGAGACGGAAAGCTTCTCGGCTACAACTCGCCTAGAACAACTGCGGCTACACATTAAGCTCGCCCGGAACGCCCTGCTGAAACTTGCCTTCTGGCACCACATTCACGGGGCAGCCGTCTCTCTTCGGCCACCTGCCAAGTGGCCCCATATCGCCGCGCTCGTTGCATACCGCTTGTCAGATTGGCTTACCGCGGCGCTGATTTCAGCCTGGCCAAACACTAGCGCTGCGGAGAGCTGTCTCGCAGACAATAATGTTCCAGCATAGGAATTTGTCCTGCAATGTTCCCTCCTCTTTTCCCACATTGTGTTGCTCTGATGAATGCCTTGAGCATGGAACGACTTAAGCCAGCAAGTATTCCTCGCCGGCCACCTCTCGCTGTGCAAGATGTATGCCGTGGACCCTTTGAACGCTGCCAAGCAAAAAGCAGAGCAGTGACCATAAAAGCGAGGAGAGAGCATGCACGAAGCACACTAGTTCTGTCTAGTGCTTTCCGTGCAGAGAGGCGGCAAAGCTCAATGCCGTGTCCGAGCTTCACAACTCGCTGGAGCACAGAAAGCCAAGAATGAAGAGGCAGAACACAGCCTTGGTTTCAGCAGCTTCCGGGACTGCAAAAGTTCAGCAATAGCTCTGTCCAAGCAGAACTCAGCTGAGAATGCTCTCGCAGCTTGGGAAAGTTAGGCGCAGCCGTTGACCAGCTCTGCCCGTGGCCACAGGTTGCTTCTTCCACCTTCACTCTGGCAGAGCTTTTGCGGAACAGAGAGGGCATTCTTCCAGTGCGTGTTCTCCAAGGAGCTGTGAAAGAGAGCCTAGCACGCTGTCTCGCTGATACTGGCTTTCGGCAAGCAGGCGTGCCGCACCGCCTACATTCTGCACTCTGGCAGCCTAGTTGCCAGCTTTCGGCAGCTGCTGTCCTAGCAAGGAAGCTCAGGAAGTCAAAGCCAGTGCCGGGCGGCACCTTTCTGCTTTGCCCGCCTAAGCGGCGTCACGCTCCCACGGATACGGTGTCCTTTCCCTCTGCAGTGCGTCTGCCGAGTTGCTCTCTGCCTCTCGGAGCATAAGGGCAAAGGACAATGTTTTCCACAGCAGGGTAGAAATGGCATTGCTAGCAGGAAAGCTGGATGCCTTGGAACTGTCCCCTTAGCCCTTGCCACTCACTGCAGGCTCGTACGCTGAGCAGAACAGCCCGCTGTTCAGAAGCTTGGCTGGATGCCGTTCGTGACCAGATGCGCTTTCTTACCCAAAGAGGCGAAGCGCCGTCTATTTCTCGCACCGAGCACGCTGCTCCTGGCTTTGGCTTCTGCCGCAACGAGCTCGCTACGCGCGCTTTTCTTCTCAACCCTGTGCGCCCTTGCGTTCTGCCTTTCTTTTCTCGTGAATGGAGACGGAAAGCTTCTCGGCTACAACTCGCCTAGAACAACTGCGGCTACACATTAAGCTCGCCCGGAACGCCCTGCCTAAACTTGCCTTCTGGCACCACATTCATGGGGCAGCCGTCTTTCTTCGGCCACCTGCCAAGTGGCCCCATATCGCCGCGCTCGTTGCACTCCGCTTGTCTGATTGGCTTACCGCGGCGATGATTTCAGCCTGGCCAAATACTAGCGCTGCGGAGAGCTGTCTCGCAGACAATAATGTTCCAGCATAGGAATTTGTCCTGCAATGTTCCCTCCTCTTTTCCCACATTGTGTTGCTCTGATGAATGCCTTGAGCATGGAACGACTTAAGCCAGCAAGTATTCCTCGCCGGCCACCTCTCGCTGTGCAAGATGTATGCCGTGGACCCTTTGAACGCTGCCAAGCAAAAAGCAGAGCAGTGACCATAAAAGCGAGGAGAGAGCATGCACGAAGCACACTAGTTCTGTCTAGTGCTTTCCGTGCAGAGAGGCGGCAAAGCTGAATGCCGTGTCCGAGCTTCACAACTCGCTGGAGCACTGGAAGGCAAGAATGAAGAGGCAGAACACAGCCTTGGTTTCAGCAGCTTCCGGGACTGCAAAAGTTCAGCAATAGCTCTGTCCAAGCAGAACTCGGCTGAGAATGCTCTCGCAGCTTGGGAAAGTTAGGCGCAGCCCTTGACCAGATCTGCCCGTGGCCACAGGTTGCTTCTTCCACCTTCACTGTGGCAGAGCTTTGGCGGAACAGAGAGGGCATTCTTCCAGTGCGTGTTCTCCAAGGAGCTGTGAAACAGAGCCTAGCACGCTGTCTCGCTGATACTGGCTTTCGGCAAGCAGGCGTGCCGCACCGCCTACATTCTGCACTCTGGCAGCCTAGTTGCCAGCTTTCGGCAGCTGCTGTCCTAGCAAGGAAGCTCAGGAAGTCAAAGCCAGTGCCGGGCGGCACCTTTCTGCTTTGCCCGCCTAAGCGGCGTCACGCTCCCACGGATACGGTGTCCTTTCCCTCTGCACTGCGTCTGCCGAGTTGCTCTCTGCCTCTCGGTGCATAAGGGCAAAGGACAATGTTTTCCACAGCAGGGTAGAAATGGCATTGCTAGCAGGAAAGCTGGATGCCTTGGAACTGTCCCCTTAGCCCTTGCCACTCACTTCAGGCTCGTGCGCTGAGCAGAACAGCCTGCTGTTCTGAAGCTTCGCTGGCTGCCGTTCGTGACCAGATGCGCTTTCTTACCCAAGGAGGCGAAGCGCCGTCTACTTCTCGCACCGAGCACGCTGCTCCTGGCTTTGGCTTCTGCCGCAACGAGCTCGCTACGCGCACTTTTCTTCTCAACCCTGTGCGCCCTTGCGTTCTGCCTTTCTTGTCTCGTGAATGGAGACGGAAAGCTTCTCGGCTACAACTCGCCTAGAACAACTGCGGGTACACATTAAGCTCGCCCGGAACGCCCTGCTGAAACTTGCCTTCTGGCACCACATTCACGGGGCAGCCGTCTTTCTTCGGCCACCTGCCCAGTGGCCCCATATCACCGCGCTCGTTGCACTCCGCTTGTCAGATTGGCTTACCGCGGCGCTGATTTCAGCCTGGCCAAATACAAGCGCTGCGGAGAGCTGTCTCGCAGACAAGAATGTTCCAGCATCGGAATTTGTCCTGCAATGTTCCCTCCTCTTTTCCCACATTGTGTTGCTCTGATGAATGCCTTGAGCATGGAACGACTTAAGCCAGCAAGTATTCCTCGCCGGCCACCTCTCGCTGTGCAAGATGTATGCCGTGGACCCTTTGAACGCTGCCAAGCAAAAAGCAGAGCAGTGACCATAAAAGCGAGGAGAGAGCATGCACGAAGCACACTAGTTCTGTCTAGTGCTTTCCGTGCAGAGAGGCGGCAAAGCTGAATGTCGTGTCCGAGCTTCACAACTCGCTGGAGCACAGAAAGCCAAGAATGAAGAGGCAGAACACAGCCTTGGTTTCAGCAGCTTCCGGGACTGCAAAAGTTCAGCAATAGCTCTGTCCAAGCAGAACTCGGCTGAGAATGCTCTCGCAGCTCAGGAAAGTTAGGCGCAGCCGTTGACCAGCTCTGCCCGTGGCCACAGGCTGCTTCTTCCACCTTCACTCTGGCAGAGCTTTTGCGGAACAGAGAGGGCATTCTTCCAGTGCGTGTTCTCCAAGGAGCTGTGAAAGAGAGCCTAGCACGCTGTCTCGCTGATACTGGCTTTCGGCAAGCAGGCGTGCCGCACCGCCTACATTCTGCACTCTGGCAGCCTAGTTGCCAGCTTTCGGCAGCTGCTGTCCTAGCAAGGAAGCTCAGGAAGTCAAAGCCATTGCAGGGCGGCACCTTTCTGCTTTGCCCGCCTAAGCGGCGTCACGCTCCCACGGATACGGTGTCCTTTCCCTCTGCACTGCATCTGCCGAATTTCTCTCTGCCTCTCGGAGCATAAGGGCAAAGGACAATGTTTTCCACAGCAGGGTAGAAATGGCATTGCTAGCAGGAAAGCTGGATGCCTTGGAACTGTCCCCTTAGCCCTTGCCACTCACTGCAGGCTCGTACGCTGAGCAGAACAGCCCGCTGTTCAGAAGCTTGGCTGGATGCCGTTCGTGACCAGATGCGCTTTCTTACCCAAAGAGGCGAAGCGCCGTCTATTTCTCGCACCGAGCACGCTGCTCCTGGCTTTGGCTTCTGCCGCAACGAGCTCGCTACGCGCGCTTTTCTTCTCAACCCTGTGCGCCCTTGCGTTCTGCCTTTCTTTTCTCGTGAATGGAGACGGAAAGCTTCTCGGCTACAACTCGCCTAGAACAACTGCGGCTACACATTAAGCTCGCCCGGAACGCCCTGCCTAAACTTGCCTTCTGGCACCACATTCATGGGGCAGCCGTCTTTCTTCGGCCACCTGCCAAGTGGCCCCATATCGCCGCGCTCGTTGCACTCCGCTTGTCTGATTGGCTTACCGCGGCGCTGATTTCAGCCTGGCCAAATACTAGCGCTGCGGAGAGCTGTCTCGCAGACAATAATGTTCCAGCATAGGAATTTGTCCTGCAATGTTCCCTCCTCTTTTCCCACATTGTGTTGCTCTGATGAATGCCTTGAGCATGGAACGACTTAAGCCAGCAAGTATTCCTCGCCGGCCACCTCTCGCTGTGCAAGATGTATGCCGTGGACCCTTTGAACGCTGCCAAGCAAAAAGCAGAGCAGTGACCATAAAAGCGAGGAGAGAGCATGCACGAAGCACACTAGTTCTGTCTAGTGCTTTCCGTGCAGAGAGGCGGCAAAGCTGAATGCCGTGTCCGAGCTTCACAACTCGCTGGAGCACTGGAAGGCAAGAATGAAGAGGCAGAACACAGCCTTGGTTTCAGCAGCTTCCGGGACTGCAAAAGTTCAGCAATAGCTCTGTCCAAGCAGAACTCGGCTGAGAATGCTCTCGCAGCTTGGGAAAGTTAGGCGCAGCCGTTGACCAGATCTGCCCGTGGCCACAGGTTGCTTCTTCCACCTTCACTGTGGCAGAGCTTTTGCGGAACAGAGAGGGCATTCTTCCAGTGCGTGTTCTCCAAGGAGCTGTGAAAGAGAGCCTAGCACGCTGTCTCGCTGATACTGGCTTTCGGCAAGCAGGCGTGCCGCACCGCCTACATTCTGCACTCTGGCAGCCTAGTTGCCAGCTTTCGGCAGCTGCTGTCCTAGCAAGGAAGCTCAGGAAGTCAAAGCCAGTGCCGGGCGGCACCTTTCTGCTTTGCCCGCCTAAGCGGTGTCACGCTCCCACGGATACGGTGTCCTTTCCCTCTGCACTGCGTCTGCCAAGTTGCTCTCTGCCTCTCGGAGCATAAGGGTAAAGGACAATGTTTTCCACAGCAGGGTAGAAATGGCATTGCTAGCAGGAAAGCTGGATGCCTTGGAACTGTCCCCTTAGCCCTTGCCACTCACTTCAGGCTCGTACGCTGAGCAGAACAGCCTGCTGTTCTGAAGCTTCGCTGGCTGCCGTTCGTGACCAGATGCGCTTTCTTACCCAAGGAGGCGAAGCGCTGTCTATTTCTCGCACCGAGCACCCTGCTCCTGGCTTTCGCTTCTGCCGCAACGAGCTCGCTACGCGCGCTTTTCTTCTCAACCCCGTGCGCCCTTGCGTTCTGCCTTTCTTGTCTCGTGAATGGAGACGGAAAGCTTCTCGGCTACAACTCGCCTAGAACAACTGCGGCTACACATTAAGCTCGCCCGGAACGCCCTGCTGAAACTTGCCTTCTGGCACCACATTCACGGGGCAGCCGTCTTTCTTCGGCCACCTGCCAAGTGGCCCCATATCGCCGCGCTCGTTGCATACCGCTTGTCAGATTGGCTTACCGCGGCGCTGATTTCAGCCTGGCCAAACACTAGCGCTGCGGAGAGCTGTCTCGCAGACAATAATGTTCCAGCATAGGAATTTGTCCTGCAATGTTCCCTCCTCTTTTCCCACATTGTGTTGCTCTGATGAATGCCTTGAGCATGGAACGACTTAAGCCAGCAAGTATTCCTCGCCGGCCACCTCTCGCTGTGCAAGATGTATGCCGTGGACCCTTTGAACGCTGCCAAGCAAAAAGCAGAGCAGTGACCATAAAAGCGAGGAGAGAGCATGCACGAAGCACACTAGTTCTGTCTAGTGCTTTCCGTGCAGAGAGGCGGCAAAGCTGAATGCCGTGTCCGAGCTTCACAACTCGCTGGAGCACAGAAAGCCAAGAATGAAGAGGCAGAACACAGCCTTGGTTTCAGCAGCTTCCGGGACTGCAAAAGTTCAGCAATAGCTCTGTCCAAGCAGAACTCAGCTGAGAATGCTCTCGCAGCTTGGGAAAGTTAGGCGCAGCCGTTGACCAGCTCTGCCCGTGGCCACAGGTTGCTTCTTCCACCTTCACTCTGGCAGAGCTTTTGCGGAACAGAGAGGGCATTCTTCCAGTGCGTGTTCTCCAAGGAGCTGTGAAAGAGAGCCTAGCACGCTGTCTCGCTGATACTGGCTTTCGGCAAGCAGGCGTGCCGCACCGCCTACATTCTGCACTCTGGCAGCCTAGTTGCCAGCTTTCGGCAGCTGCTGTCCTAGCAAGGAAGCTCAGGAAGTCAAAGCCAGTGCCGGGCGGCACCTTTCTGCTTTGCCCGCCTAAGCGGCGTCACGCTCCCACGGATACGGTGTCCTTTCCCTCTGCACTGCGTCTGCCGAGTTGCTCTCTGCCTCTCGGAGCATAAGGGCAAAGGACAATGTTTTCCACAGCAGGGTAGAAATGGCATTGCTAGCAGGAAAGCTGGATGCCTTGGAACTGTCCCCTTAGCCCTTGCCACTCACTGCAGGCTCGTACGCTGAGCAGAACAGCCCGCTGTTCAGAAGCTTGGCTGGATGCCGTTCGTGACCAGATGCGCTTTCTTACCCAAGGAGGCGAAGCGCCGTCTATTTCTCGCACCGAGCACGCTGCTCCTGGCTTTGGCTTCTGCCGCAACGAGCTCGCTACGCGCGCTTTTCTTCTCAACCCTGTGCGCCCTTGCGTTCTGCCTTTCTTTTCTCGTGAATGGAGACGGAAAGCTTCTCGGCTACAACTCGCCTAGAACAACTGCGGCTACACATTAAGCTCGCCCGGAACGCCCTGCCTAAACTTGCCTTCTGGCACCACATTCATGGGGCAGCCGTCTTTCTTCGGCCACCTGCCAAGTGGTCCCATATCGCCGCGCTCGTTGCACTCCGCTTGTCTGATTGGCTTACCGCGGCGATGATTTCAGCCTGGCCAAATACTAGCGCTGCGGAGAGCTGTCTCGCAGACAAGAATGTTCCAGCATAGGAATTTGTCCTGCAATGTTCCCTCCTCTTTTCCCACATTGTGTTGCTCTGATGAATGCCTTGAGCATGGAACGACTTAAGCCAGCAAGTATTCCTCGCCGGCCACCTCTCGCTGTGCAAGATGTATGCCGTGGACCCTTTGAACGCTGCCAAGCAAAAAGCAGAGCAGTGACCATAAAAGCGAGGAGAGAGCATGCACGAAGCACACTAGTTCTGTCTAGTGCTTTCCGTGCAGAGAGGCGGCAAAGCTGAATGCCGTGTCCGAGCTTCACAACTCGCTGGAGCACTGGAAGGCAAGAATGAAGAGGCAGAACACAGCCTTGGTTTCAGCAGCTTCCGGGACTGCAAAAGTTCAGCAATAGCTCTGTCCAAGCAGAACTCGGCTGAGAATGCTCTCGCAGCTTGGGAAAGTTAGGCGCAGCCCTTGACCAGATCTGCCCGTGGCCACAGGCTGCTTCTTCCACCTTCACTGTGGCAGAGCTTTGGCGGAACAGAGAGGGCATTCTTCCAGTGCGTGTTCTCCAAGGAGCTGTGAAACAGAGCCTAGCACGCTGTCTCGCTGATACTGGCTTTCGGCAAGCAGGCGTGCCGCACCGCCTACATTCTGCACTCTGGCAGCCTAGTTGCCAGCTTTCGGCAGCTGCTGTCCTAGCAAGGAAGCTCAGGAAGTCAAAGCCAGTGCCGGGCGGCACCTTTCTGCTTTGCCCGCCTAAGCGGCGTCACGCTCCCACGGATACGGTGTCCTTTCCCTCTGCACTGCGTCTGCCGAGTTGCTCTCTGCCTCTCGGTGCATAAGGGCAAAGGACAATGTTTTCCACAGCAGGGTAGAAATGGCATTGCTAGCAGGAAAGCTGGATGCCTTGGAACTGTCCCCTTAGCCCTTGCCACTCACTTCAGGCTCGTGCGCTGAGCAGAACAGCCTGCTGTTCTGAAGCTTCGCTGGCTGCCGTTCGTGACCAGATGCGCTTTCTTACCCAAGGAGGCGAAGCGCCGTCTACTTCTCGCACCGAGCACGCTGCTCCTGGCTTTGGCTTCTGCCGCAACGAGCTCGCTACGCGCACTTTTCTTCTCAACCCTGTGCGCCCTTGCGTTCTGCCTTTCTTGTCTCGTGAATGGAGACGGAAAGCTTCTCGGCTACAACTCGCCTAGAACAACTGCGGCTACACATTAAGCTCGCCCGGAACGCCCTGCTGAAACTTGCCTTCTGGCACCACATTCACGGGGCAGCCGTCTTTCTTCGGCCACCTGCCCAGTGGCCCCATATCACCGCACTCGTTGCACTCCGCTTGTCAGATTGGCTTACCGCGGCGCTGATTTCAGCCTGGCCAAATACAAGCGCTGCGGAGAGCTGTCTCGCAGACAAGAATGTTCCAGCATCGGAATTTGTCCTGCAATGTTCCCTCCTCTTTTCCCACATTGTGTTGCTCTGATGAATGCCTTGAGCATGGAACGACTTAAGCCAGCAAGTATTCCTCGCCGGCCACCTCTCGCTGTGCAAGATGTATGCCGTGGACCCTTTGAACGCTGCCAAGCAAAAAGCAGAGCAGTGACCATAAAAGCGAGGAGAGAGCATGCACGAAGCACACTAGTTCTGTCTAGTGCTTTCCGTGCAGAGAGGCGGCAAAGCTGAATGTCGTGTCCGAGCTTCACAACTCGCTGGAGCACAGAAAGCCAAGAATGAAGAGGCAGAACACAGCCTTGGTTTCAGCAGCTTCCGGGACTGCAAAAGTTCAGCAATAGCTCTGTCCAAGCAGAACTCGGCTGAGAATGCTCTCGCAGCTCAGGAAAGTTAGGCGCAGCCGTTGACCAGCTCTGCCCGTGGCCACAGGCTGCTTCTTCCACCTTCACTCTGGCAGAGCTTTTGCGGAACAGAGAGGGCATTCTTCCAGTGCGTGTTCTCCAAGGAGCTGTGAAAGAGAGCCTAGCACGCTGTCTCGCTGATACTGGCTTTCGGCAAGCAGGCGTGCCGCACCGCCTACATTCTGCACTCTGGCAGCCTAGTTGCCAGCTTTCGGCAGCTGCTGTCCTAGCAAGGAAGCTCAGGAAGTCAAAGCCAGTGCCGGGCGGCACCTTTCTGCTTTGCCCGCCTAAGCGGCGTCACGCTCCCACGGATACGGTGTCCTTTCCCTCTGCACTGCGTCTGCCGAGTTGCTCTCTGCCTCTCGGAGCATAAGGGCAAAGGACAATGTTTTCCACAGCAGGGTAGAAATGGCATTGCTAGCAGGGAAGCTGGATGCCTTGGAACTGTCCCCTTAGCCCTTGCCACTCACTGCAGGCTCGTACGCTGAGCAGAACAGCCCGCTGTTCAGAAGCTTGGCTGGATGCCGTTCGTGACCAGATGCGCTTTCTTACCCAAAGAGGCGAAGCGCCGTCTATTTCTCGCACCGAGCACGCTGCTCCTGGCTTTGGCTTCTGCCGCAACGAGCTCGCTACGCGCGCTTTTCTTCTCAACCCTGTGCGCCCTTGCGTTCTGCCTTGCTTTTCTCGTGAATGGAGACGGAAAGCTTCTCGGCTACAACTCGCCTAGAACAACTGCGGCTACACATTAAGCTCGCCCGGAACGCCCTGCCTAAACTTGCCTTCTGGCACCACATTCATGGGGCAGCCGTCTTTCTTCGGCCACCTGCCAAGTGGCCCCATATCGCCGCGCTCGTTGCACTCCGCTTGTCAGATTGGCTTACCGCGGCGCTGATTTCAGCCTGGCCAAATACTAGCGCTGCGGAGAGCTGTCTCGCAGACAATAATGTTCCAGCATAGGAATTTGTCCTGCAATGTTCCCTCCTCTTTTCCCACATTGTGTTGCTCTGATGAATGCCTTGAGCATGGAACGACTTAAGCCAGCAAGTATTCCTCGCCGGCCACCTCTCGCTGTGCAAGATGTATGCCGTGGACCCTTTGAACGCTGCCAAGCAAAAAGCAGAGCAGTGACCATAAAAGCGAGGAGAGAGCATGCACGAAGCACACTAGTTCTGTCTAGTGCTTTCCGTGCAGAGAGGCGGCAAAGCTGAATGCCGTGTCCGAGCTTCACAACTCGCTGGAGCACTGGAAGGCAAGAATGAAGAGGCAGAACACAGCCTTGGTTTCAGCAGCTTCCGGGACTGCAAAAGTTCAGCAATAGCTCTGTCCAAGCAGAACTCGGCTGAGAATGCTCTCGCAGCTTGGGAAAGTTAGGCGCAGCCGTTGACCAGCTCTGCCCGTGGCCACAGGTTGCTTCTTCCACCTTCACTCTGGCAGAGCTTTTGCGGAACAGAGAGGGCATTCTTCCAGTGCGTGTTCTCCAAGGAGCTGTGAAAGAGAGCCTAGCACGCTGTCTCGCTGATACTGGCTTTCGGCAAGCAGGCGTGCCGCACCGCCTACATTCTGCACTCTGGCAGCCTAGTTGCCAGCTTTCGGCAGCTGCTGTCCTAGCAAGGAAGCTCAGGAAGTCAAAGCCAGTGCCGGGCGGCACCTTTCTGCTTTGCCCGCCTAAGCGGTGCCACGCTCCCACGGATACGGTGTCCTTTCCCTCTGCACTGCGTCTGCCGAGTTGGTCTCTGCCTCTCGGAGCATAAGGGCAAAGGACAATGTTTTCCACAGCAGGGTAGAAATGGCATTGATAGCAGGAAAGCTCGATGCCTTGGAACTGTCCCCTTAGCCCTTGCCACTCACTTCAGGCTCGTACGCTGAGCAGAACGGCCTGCTGTTCTGAAGCTTCGCTGGCTGCCGTTCGTGACCAGATGCGCTTTCCTACCCAAGGAGGCGAAGCGCCGTCTACTTCTCGCACCGAGCACGCTGCTCCTGGCTTTGGCTTCTGCCGCAACGAGCTCGCTACGCGCACTTTTCTTCTCAACCCTGTGCGCCCTTGCGTTCTGCCTTTCTTGTCTCGTGAATGGAGACGGAAAGCTTCTCGGCTACAACTCGCCTAGAACAACTGCGGCTACACATTAAGCTCGCCCGGAACGCCCTGCCTAAACTTGCCTTCTGGCACCACATTCACGGGGCAGCCGTCTTTCTTCGGCCACCTGCCCAGTGGCCCCATATCGCCGCGATCGTTGCACTCCGCTTGTCAGATTGGCTTACCGCGGCGCTGATTTCAGCCTGGCCAAATACTAGCGCTGCGGAGAGCTGTCTCGCAGACAATAATGTTCCAGCGTAGGAATTTGTCCTGCAATGTTCCCTCCTCTTTTCCCACATTGTGTTGCTCTGATGAATGCCTTGAGCATGGAACGACTTAAGCCAGCAAGTATTCCTCGCCGGCCACCTCTCGCTGTGCAAGATGTATGCCGTGGACCCTTTGAACGCTGCCAAGCAAAAAGCAGAGCAGTGACCATAAAAGCGAGGAGAGAGCATGCACGAAGCACACTAGTTCTGTCTAGTGCTTTCCGTGCAGAGAGGCGGCAAAGCTGAATGCCGTGTCCGAGCTTCACAACTCGCTGGAGCACAGAAAGCCAAGAATGAAGAGGCAGAACACAGCCTTGGTTTCAGCAGCTTCCGGGACTGCAAAAGTTCAGCAATAGCTCTGTCCAAGCAGAACTCGGCTGAGAATGCTCTCGCAGTTTGGGAAAGTTAGGCGCAGACGTTGACCAGCTCTGCCCGTGGCCACAGGTTGCTTCTTCCACCTTCACTCTGGCAGAGCTTTTGCGGAACAGAGAGGGCATTCTTCCAGTGCGTGTTCTCCAAGGAGCTGTGAAACAGAGCCTAGCACGCTGTCTCGCTGATACTGGCTTTCGGCAAGCAGGCGTGCCGCACCGCCTACATTCTGCACTCTGGCAGCCTAGTTGCCAGCTTTCGGCAGCTGCTGTCCTAGCAAGGAAGCTCAGGAAGTCAAAGCCAGTGCCGGGCGGCACCTCTCTGCTTTGCCCGCCTAAGCGGCGTCACGCTCCCACGGATACGGTGTCCTTTCCCTCTGCACTGCGTCTGCCAAGTTTCTCTCTGCCTCTCGGAGCATAAGGGCAAAGGACAATGTTTTCCACAGCAGGGTAGAAATGGCATTGCTAGCAGGAAAGCTGGATGCCTTGGAACTGTCCCCTTAGCCCTTGCCACTCACTTCAGGCTCGTGCGCTGAGCAGAACGGCCCGCTGTTCTGAAGCTTCGCTGGCTGCCGTTCGTGACCAGATGCGCTTTCTTACCCAAGGAGTTGAAGCGCCGTCTATTTCTCGCACCGAGCACGCTGCTCCTGGCTTTCGCTTCTGCCGCAACGAGCTCGCTACGCGCGCTTTTCTTCTCAACCCTGTGCGCCCTTGCGTTCTGCCTTTCTTGTCTCGTGAATGGAGACGGAAAGCTTCTCGGCTACAACTCGCCTAGAACAACTGCGGCTACACATTAAGCTCGCCCGGAACGCCCTGCCTAAACTTGTCTTCTGGCACCACATTCACGGGGCAGCCGTCTTTCTTCGGCCACCTGCCAAGTGGCCCCATATCGCCGCGCTCGTTGCACTCCGCTTGTCAGATTGGCTTACCGCGGCGCTGATTTCAGCCTGGCCAAATACTAGCGCTGCGGAGAGCTGTCTCGCAGACAAGAATGTTCCAGCATAGAAATTTGTCCTGCAATGTTCCCTCCTCTTTTCCCACATTGTGTTGCTCTGATGAATGCCTTGAGCATGGAACGACTTAAGCCAGCAAGTATTCCTTGCCGGCCACCTCTCGCTGTGCAAGATGTATGCCGTGGACCCTTTGAACGCTGCCAAGCAAAAAGCAGAGCAGTGACCATAAAAGCGAGGAGAGAGCATGCACGAAGCACACTAGTTCTGTCTAGTGCTTTCCGTGCAGAGAGGCGGCAATGCTCCATGCCGTGTCCGAGCTTCACAACTCGCTGGAGCACAGAAAGCCAAGAATGAAGAGGCAGAACACAGCCTTGGTTTCAGCAGCTTCCAGGACTGCAAAAGTTCAGCAATAGCTCTGTCCAAGCAGAACTCGGCTGAGAATGCTCTCGCAGCTTGGGAAAGTTAGGCGCAGCCCTTGACCAGATGTGCCCGTGGCCACAGGTTGCTTCTTCCACTTTCACTGTGGCAGAGCTTTTGCGGAACAGAGAGGGCATTCTTCCAGTGCGTGTTCTCCAAGGAGCTGTGAAAGAGAGCCTAGCACTCTGTCTCGCTGATACTGGCTTTTGGCAAGCAGGCGTGCCGCACCGCCTACATTCTGCACTCTGGCAGCCTAGTTGCCAGCTTTCGGCAGCTGCTGTCCTAGCAAGGAAGCTCAGGAAGTCAAAGCCAGTGCCGGGCGGCACCTTTCTGCTTTGCCCGCCTAAGCGGCGTCACGCTCCCACGGATACGGTGTCCTTTCCCTCTGCACTGCGTCTGCCGAGTTGCTCTCTGCCTCTCGGAGCATAAGGGCAAAGGACAATGTTTTCCACAGCAGGGTAGAAATGGCATTGCTAGCAGGAAAGCTGGATGCCTTGGAACTGTCCCCTTAGCCCTTGCCACTCACTTCAGGCTCGTGCGCTGAGCAGAACAGCCTGCTGTTCTGAAGCTTCGCTGGCTGCTGTTCGTGACCAGATGCGCTTTCTTACCCAAGGAGGCGAAGCGCCGCCTATTTCTCGCACCGAGCACGCTGCTCCTGGCTTTCGCTTCTGCCGCAACGAGCTCGCTACGCGCGCTTTTCTTCTCAACACCGTGCGCCCTTGCGTTCTGCCTTTCTTGTCTCGTGAATGGAGACGGAAAGCTTCTCGGCTACAACTCGCATAGAACAACTGCGGCTACACATTAAGCTCGCCCGGAACGCCCTGCCTAAACTTGTCTTCTGGCACCACATTCACGGGGCAGCCGTCTTTCTTCGGCCACCTGCCAAGTGGCCCCATATCGCCGCGCTCGTTGCACTCCGCTTGTCAGATTGGCTTACCGCGGCGCTGATTTCAGCCTGGCCAAATACTAGCGCTGCGGAGAGCTGTCTCGCAGACAAGAATGTTCCAGCATAGGAATTTGTCCTGCAATGTTCCCTCCTCTTTTCCCACATTGTGTTGCTCTGATGAATGCCTTGAGCATGGAACGACTTAAGCCAGCAAGTATTCCTCGCCGGCCACCTCTCGCTGTGCAAGATGTATGCCGTGGACCCTTTGAACGCTGCCAAGCAAAAAGCAGAGCAGTGACCATAAAAGCGAGGAGAGAGCATGCACGAAGCACGCTAGTTCTGTCTAGTGCTTTCCGTGCAGAGAGGCGGCAATGCTCCATGCCGTGTCCGAGCTTCACAACTCGCTGGAGCACAGAAAGCCAAGAATGAAGAGGCAGAACACAGCCTTGGTTTCAGCAGCTTCCGGGACTGCAAAAGTTCAGCAATAGCTCTGTCCAAGCAGAACTCGGCTGAGAATGCTCTCGCAGCTTGGGAAAGTTAGGCGCAGCCCTTGACCAGATGTGCCCGTGGCCACAGGTTGCTTCTTCCACCTTCACTCTGGCAGAGCTTTTGCGGAACAGAGAGGGCATTCTTCCAGTGCGTGTTCTCCAAGGAGCTGTGAAACAGAGCCTAGCACTCTGTCTTGCTGATACTGGCTTTCGGCAAGCAGGCGTGCCGCACCGCCTACATTCTGCACTCTGGCAGCCTAGTTGCCAGCTTTCGGCAGCTGCTGTCCTAGCAAGGAAGCTCAGGAAGTCAAAGCCAGTGCCGGGCGGCACCTTTCTGCTTTGCCCGCCTAAGCGGCGTCACGCTCCCACGGATACGGTGTCCTTTCCCTCTGCACTGCGTCTGCCGAGTTGCTCTCTGCCTCTCGGAGCATAAGGGCAAAGGACAATGTTTTCCACAGCAGGGTAGAAATGGCATTGCTAGCAGGAAAGCTGGATGCCTTGGAACTGTCCCCTTAGCCCTTGCCACTCACTTCAGGCTCGTGCGCTGAGCAGAACAGCCTGCTGTTCTGAAGCTTCGCTGGCTGCCGTTCGTGACCAGATGCGCTTTCTTACCCAAGGAGTCGAAGCGCCGTCTATTTCTCGCACCGAGCACGCTGCTCCTGGCTTTCGCTTCTGCCGCAACGAGCTCGCTACGCGCGCTTTTCTTCTCAACACCGTGCGCCCTTGCGTTCTGCCTTTCTTGTCTCGTGAATGGAGACGGAAAGCTTCTCGGCTACAACTCGCATAGAACAACTGCGGCTACACATTAAGCTCGCCCGGAACGCCCTGCCTAAACTTGTCTTCTGGCACCACATTCACGGGGCAGCCGTCTTTCTTCGGCCACCTGCCAAGTGGCCCCATATCGCCGCGCTCGTTGCACTCCGCTTGTCAGATTGGCTTACCGCGGCGCTGATTTCAGCCTGGCCAAATACTAGCGCTGCGGAGAGCTGTCTCGCAGACAAGAATGTTCCAGCATAGGAATTTGTCCTGCAATGTTCCCTCCTCTTTTCCCACATTGTGTTGCTCTGATGAATGCCTTGAGCATGGAACGACTTAAGCCAGCAAGTATTCCTCGCCGGCCACCTCTCGCTGTGCAAGATGTATGCCGTGGACCCTTTGAACGCTGCCAAGCAAAAAGCAGAGCAGTGACCATAAAAGCGAGGAGAGAGCATGCACGAAGCACGCTAGTTCTGTCTAGTGCTTTCCGTGCAGAGAGGCGGCAATGCTCCATGCCGTGTCCGAGCTTCACAACTCGCTGGAGCACAGAAAGCCAAGAATGAAGAGGCAGAACACAGCCTTGGTTTCAGCAGCTTCCGGGACTGCAAAAGTTCAGCAATAGCTCTGTCCAAGCAGAACTCGGCTGAGAATGCTCTCGCAGCTTGGGAAAGTTAGGCGCAGCCCTTGACCAGATGTGCCCGTGGCCACAGGTTGCTTCTTCCACCTTCACTCTGGCAGAGCTTTTGCGGAACAGAGAGGGCATTCTTCCAGTGCGTGTTCTCCAAGGAGCTGTGAAAGAGAGCCTAGCACTCTGTCTTGCTGATACTGGCTTTCGGCAAGCAGGCGTGCCGCACCGCCTACATTCTGCACTCTGGCAGCCTAGTTGCCAGCTTTCGGCAGCTGCTGTCCTAGCAAGGAAGCTCAGGAAGTCAAAGCCAGTGCCGGGCGGCACCTTTCTGCTTTGCCCGCCTAAGCGGCGTCACGCTCCCACGGATACGGTGTCCTTTCCCTCTGCACTGCGTCTGCCGAGTTGCTCTCTGCCTCTCGGAGCATAAGGGCAAAGGACAATGTTTTCCACAGCAGGGTAGAAATGGCATTGCTAGCAGGAAAGCTGGATGCCTTGGAACTGTCCCCTTAGCCCTTGCCACTCACTGCAGGCTCGTACGCTGAGCAGAACAGCCCGCTGTTCTGAAGCTTCGCTGGATGCCGTTCGTGACCAGATGCGCTTTCTTACCCAAGGAGTCGAAGCGCCGTCTATTTCTCGCACCGAGCACGCTGCTCCTGGCTTTCGCTTCTGCCGCAACGAGCTCGCTACGCGCGCTTTTCTTCTCAACCCTGTGCGCCCTTGCGTTCTGCCTTTCTTGTCTCGTGAATGGAGACGGAAAGCTTCTCGGCTACAACTCGCATAGAACAACTGCGGCTACACATTAAGCTCGCCCGGAACGCCCTGCCTAAACTTGTCTTCTGGCACCACATTCACGGGGCAGCCGTCTTTCTTCGGCCACCTGCCAAGTGGCCCCATATCGCCGCGCTCGTTGCACTCCGCTTGTCAGATTGGCTTACCGCGGCGCTGATTTCAGCCTGGCCAAATACTAGCGCTGCGGAGATCTGTCTCGCAGACAAGAATGTTCCAGCGTAGGAATTTGTCCTGCAATGTTCCCTCCTCTTTTCCCACATTGTGTTGCTCTGATGAATGCCTTGAGCATGGAACGACTTAAGCCAGCAAGTATTCCTCGCCGGCCACCTCTCGCTGTGCAAGATGTATGCCGTGGACCCTTTGAACGCTGCCAAGCAAAAAGCAGAGCAGTGACCATAAAAGCGAGGAGAGAGCATGCACGAAGCACACTAGTTCTGTCTAGTGCTTTCCGTGCAGAGAGGCGGCAAAGCTGAATGCCGTGTCCGAGCTTCACAACTCGCTGGAGCACAGAAAGCCAAGAATGAAGAGGCAGAACACAGCCTTGGTTTCAGCAGCTTCCGGGACTGCAAAAGTTCAGCAATAGCTCTGTCCAAGCAGAACTCGGCTGAGAATGCTCTCGCAGCTTGGGAAAGTTAGGCGCAGCCGTTGACCAGATGTGCCCGTGGCCACAGGTTGCTTCTTCCACCTTCACTCTGGCAGAGCTTTTGCGGAACAGAGAGGGCATTCTTCCAGTGCGTGTTCTCCAAGGAGCTGTGAAAGAGAGCCTAGCACTCTGTCTTGCTGATACTGGCTTTCGGCAAGCAGGCGTGCCGCACCGCCTACATTCTGCACTCTGGCAGCCTAGTTGCCAGCTTTCGGCAGCTGCTGTCCTAGCAAGGAAGCTCAGGAAGTCAAAGCCAGTGCCGGGCGGCACCTTTCTGCTTTGCCCGCCTAAGCGGCGTCACGCTCCCACGGATACGGTGTCCTTTCCCTCTGCACTGCGTCTGCCGAGTTGCTCTCTGCCTCTCGGAGCATAAGGGCAAAGGACAATGTTTTCCACAGCAGGGTAGAAATGGCATTGCTAGCAGGAAAGCTGGATGCCTTGGAACTGTCCCCTTAGCCCTTGCCACTCACTGCAGGCTCGTACGCTGAGCAGAACAGCCCGCTGTTCTGAAGCTTCGCTGGATGCCGTTCGTGACCAGATGCGCTTTCTTACCCAAGGAGTCGAAGCGCCGTCTATTTCTCGCACCGAGCACGCTGCTCCTGGCTTTCGCTTCTGCCGCAACGAGCTCGCTACGCGCGCTTTTCTTCTCAACCCTGTGCGCCCTTGCGTTCTGCCTTTCTTGTCTCGTGAATGGAGACGGAAAGCTTCTCGGCTACAACTCGCATAGAACAACTGCGGCTACACATTAAGCTCGCCCGGAACGCCCTGCCTAAACTTGTCTTCTGGCACCACATTCACGGGGCAGCCGTCTTTCTTCGGCCACCTGCCAAGTGGCCCCATATCGCCGCGCTCGTTGCACTCCGCTTGTCAGATTGGCTTACCGCGGCGCTGATTTCAGCCTGGCCAAATACTAGCGCTGCGGAGAGCTGTCTCGCAGACAAGAATGTTCCAGCGTAGGAATTTGTCCTGCAATGTTCCCTCCTCTTTTCCCACATTGTGTTGCTCTGATGAATGCCTTGAGCATGGAACGACTTAAGCCAGCAAGTATTCCTCGCCGGCCACCTCTCGCTGTGCAAGATGTATGCCGTGGACCCTTTGAATGCTGCCAAGCAAAAAGCAGAGCAGTGACCATAAAAGCGAGGAGAGAGCATGCACGAAGCACACTAGTTCTGTCTAGTGCTTTCCGTGCAGAGAGGCGGCAAAGCTGAATGCCGTGTCCGAGCTTCACAACTCGCTGGAGCACAGAAAGCCAAGAATGAAGAGGCAGAACACAGCCTTGGTTTCAGCAGCTTCCGGGACTGCAAAAGTTCAGCAATAGCTCTGTCCAAGCAGAACTCGGCTGAGAATGCTCTCGCAGCTTGGGAAAGTTAGGCGCAGCCGTTGACCAGCTCTGCCCGTGGCCACAGGTTGCTTCTTCCACCTTCACTGTGGCAGAGCTTTTGCGGAACAGAGAGGGCATTCTTCCAGTGCGTGTTCTCCAAGGAGCTGTGAAAGAGAGCCTAGCATGCTGTCTCGCTGATACTGGCTTTCGGCAAGCAGGCGTGCCGCACCGCCTACATTCTGCACTCTGGCAGCCTAGTTGCCAGCTTTCGGCAGCTGCTGTCCTAGCAAGGAAGCTCAGGAAGTCAAAGCCAGTGCCGGGCGGCACCTTTCTGCTTTGCCCGCCTAAGCGGCGTCACGCTCCCACGGATACGGTGTCCTTTCCCTCTGCACTGCGTCGGCCGAGTTGCTCTCTGCCTCTCGGAGCATAAGGGCAAAGGACAATGTTTTCCACAGCAGGGTAGAAATGGCATTGCTAGCAGGAAAGCTGGATGCCTTGGAACTGTCCCCTTAGCCCTTGCCACTCACTTCAGGCTCGTGCGCTGAGCAGAACAGCCTGCTGTTCTGAAGCTTCGCTGGCTGCCGTTCGTGACCAGCTGCGCTTTCCTACCCAAGGAGGCGAAGCGCTGTCTATTTCTCGCACCGAGCACGCTGCTCCTGGCTTTGGCTTCTGCCGCAACGAGCTCGCTACGCGCGCTTTTCTTCTCAACACCGTGCGCCCTTGCGTTCTGCCTTTCTTGTCTCGTGAATGGAGACGGAAAGCTTCTCGGCTACAACTCGCCTAGAACAACTGCGGCTACACATTAAGCTCGCCCGGAACGCCCTGCCTAAACTTGTCTTCTGGCACCACATTCACGGGGCAGCCGTCTTTCTTCGGCCACCTGCCAAGTGGCCCCATATCGCCGCGCTCGTTGCACTCCGCTTGTCAGATTGGCTTACCGCGGCGCTGATTTCAGCCTGGCCAAATACTAGCGCTGCGGAGAGCTGTCTCGCAGACAAGAATGTTCCAGCGTAGGAATTTGTCCTGCAATGTTCCCTCCTCTTTTCCCACATTGTGTTGCTCTGATGAATGCCTTGAGCATGGAACGACTTAAGCCAGCAAGTATTCCTCGCCGGCCACCTCTCGCTGTGCAAGATGTATGCCGTGGACCCTTTGAATGCTGCCAAGCAAAAAGCAGAGCAGTGACCATAAAAGCGAGGAGAGAGCATGCACGAAGCACACTAGTTCTGTCTAGTGCTTTCCGTGCAGAGAGGCGGCAAAGCTGAATGCCGTGTCCGAGCTTCACAACTCGCTGGAGCACAGAAAGCCAAGAATGAAGAGGCAGAACACAGCCTTGGTTTCAGCAGCTTCCGGGACTGCAAAAGTTCAGCAATAGCTCTGTCCAAGCAGAACTCGGCTGAGAATGCTCTCGCAGCTTGGGAAAGTTAGGCGCAGCCGTTGACCAGATGTGCCCGTGGCCACAGGTTGCTTCTTCCACCTTCACTCTGGCAGAGCTTTTGCGGAACAGAGAGGGCATTCTTCCAGTGCGTGTTCTCCAAGGAGCTGTGAAAGAGAGCCTAGCACTCTGTCTTGCTGATACTGGCTTTCGGCAAGCAGGCGTGCCGCACCGCCTACATTCTGCACTCTGGCAGCCTAGTTGCCAGCTTTCGGCAGCTGCTGTCCTAGCAAGGAAGCTCAGGAAGTCAAAGCCAGTGCCGGGCGGCACCTTTCTGCTTTGCCCGCCTAAGCGGCGTCACGCTCCCACGGATACGGTGTCCTTTCCCTCTGCAGTGCGTCTGCCGAGTTGCTCTCTGCCTCTCGGAGCATAAGGGCAAAGGACAATGTTTTCCACAGCAGGGTAGAAATGGCATTGCTAGCAGGAAAGCTGGATGCCTTGGAACTGTCCCCTTAGCCCTTGCCACTCACTTCAGGCTCGTGCGCTGAGCAGAACAGCCTGCTGTTCTGAAGCTTTGCTGGCTGCCGTTCGTGACCAGATGCGCTTTCTTACCCAAGGAGTCGAAGCGCCGTCTATTTCTCGCACCGAGCACGCTGCTCCTGGCTTTCGCTTCTGCCGCAACGAGCTCGCTACGCGCGCTTTTCTTCTCAACCCTGTGCGCCCTTGCGTTCTGCCTTTCTTGTCTCGTGAATGGAGACGGATAGCTTCTCGGCTACAACTCGCATAGAACAACTGCGGCTACACATTAAGCTCGCCCGGAACGCCCTGCCTAAACTTGTCTTCTGGCACCACATTCACGGGGCAGCCGTCTTTCTTCGGCCACCTGCCAAGTGGCCCCATATCGCCGCGCTCGTTGCACTCCGCTTGTCAGATTGGCTTACCGCGGCGCTGATTTCAGCCTGGCCAAATACTAGCGCTGCGGAGAGCTGTCTCGCAGACAAGAATGTTCCAGCGTAGGAATTTGTCCTGCAATGTTCCCTCCTCTTTTCCCACATTGTGTTGCTCTGATGAATGCCTTGAGCATGGAACGACTTAAGCCAGCAAGTATTCCTCGCCGGCCACCTCTCGCTGTGCAAGATGTATGCCGTGGACCCTTTGAATGCTGCCAAGCAAAAAGCAGAGCAGTGACCATAAAAGCGAGGAGAGAGCATGCACGAAGCACACTAGTTCTGTCTAGTGCTTTCCGTGCAGAGAGGCGGCAAAGCTGAATGCCGTGTCCGAGCTTCACAACTCGCTGGAGCACAGAAAGCCAAGAATGAAGAGGCAGAACACAGCCTTGGTTTCAGCAGCTTCCGGGACTGCAAAAGTTCAGCAATAGCTCTGTCCAAGCAGAACTCGGCTGAGAATGCTCTCGCAGCTTGGGAAAGTTAGGCGCAGCCGTTGACCAGCTCTGCCCGTGGCCACAGGTTGCTTCTTCCACCTTCACTCTGGCAGAGCTTTTGCGGAACAGAGAGGGCATTCTTCCAGTGCGTGTTCTCCAAGGAGCTGTGAAAGAGACCCTAGCACGCTGTCTCGCTGATACTGGCTTTCGGCAAGCAGGCGTGCCGCACCGCCTACATTCTGCACTCTGGCAGCCTAGTTGCCAGCTTTCGGCAGCTGCTGTCCTAGCAAGGAAGCTCAGGAAGTCAAAGCCAGTGCCGGGCGGCACCTTTCTGCTTTGCCCGCCTAAGCAGCGCCACGCTCCCACGGATACGGTGTCCTTTCCCTCTGCACTGCGTCTGCCGAGTTGCTCTCTGCCTCTCGGAGCATAAGGGCAAAGGACAATGTTTTCCACAGCAGGGTAGAAATGGCATTGCTAGCAGGAAAGCTGGATGCCTTGGAACTGTCCCCTTAGCCCTTGCCACTCACTTCAGGCTCGTGCGCTGAGCAGAACAGCCTGCTGTTCTGAAGCTTCGCTGGCTGCCGTTCGTGACCAGATGCGCTTTCCTACCCAAGGAGGCGAAGCGCTGTCTATTTCTCGCACCGAGCACGCTGCTCCTGGCTTTGGCTTCTGCCGCAACGAGCTCGCTACGCGCGCTTTTCTTCTCAACACCGTGCGCCCTTGCGTTCTGCCTTTCTTGTCTCGTGAATGGAGACGGAAAGCTTCTCGGCTACAACTCGCATAGAACAACTGCGGCTACACATTAAGCTCGCCCGGAACGCCCTGCCTAAACTTGTCTTCTGGCACCACATTCACGGGGCAGCCGTCTTTCTTCGGCCACCTGCAAAGTGGCCCCATATCGCCGCGCTCGTTGCACTCCGCTTGTCAGATTGGCTTACCGCGGCGCTGATTTCAGCCTGGCCAAATACTAGCGCTGCGGAGAGCTGTCTCGCAGACAAGAATGTTCCAGCGTAGGAATTTGTCCTGCAATGTTCCCTCCTCTTTTCCCACATTGTGTTGCTCTGATGAATGCCTTGAGCATGGAACGACTTAAGCCAGCAAGTATTCCTCGCCGGCCACCTCTCGCTGTGCAAGATGTATGCCGTGGACCCTTTGAATGCTGCCAAGCAAAAAGCAGAGCAGTGACCATAAAAGCGAGGAGAGAGCATGCACGAAGCACACTACTTCTGTCTAGTGCTTTCCGTGCAGAGAGGCGGCAAAGCTGAATGCCGTGTCCGAGCTTCACAACTCGCTGGAGCACAGAAAGCCAAGAATGAAGAGGCAGAACACAGCCTTGGTTTCAGCAGCTTCCGGGACTGCAAAAGTTCAGCAATAGCTCTGTCCAAGCAGAACTCGGCTGAGAATGCTCTCGCAGCTTGGGAAAGTTAGGCGCAGCCGTTGACCAGCTCTGCCCGTGGCCACAGGTTGCTTCTTCCACCTTCACTGTGGCAGAGCTTTTGCGGAACAGAGAGGGCATTCTTCCAGTGCGTGTTCTCCAAGGAGCTGTGAAACAGAGCCTAGCACGCTGTCTCGCTGATACTGGCTTTCGGCAAGCAGGCGTGCCGCACCGCCTACATTCTGCACTCTGGCAGCCTAGTTGCCAGCTTTCGGCAGCTGCTGTCCTAGCAAGGAAGCTCAGGAAGTCAAAGCCAGTGCCGGGCGGCACCTTTCTGCTTTGCCCGCCTAAGCAGCGCCACGCTCCCACGGATACCGTGTCCTTTCCCTCTGCACTGCGTCTGCCGAGTTGCTCTCTGCCTCTCGGAGCATAAGGGCAAAGGACAATGTTTTCCACAGCAGGGTAGAAATGGCATTGCTAGCAGGAAAGCTGGATGCCTTGGAACTGTCCCCTTAGCCCTTGCCACTCACTTCAGGCTCGTGCGCTGAGCAGAACAGCCTGCTGTTCTGAAGCTTCGCTGGCTGCCGTTCGTGACCAGATGCGCTTTCCTACCCCAGGTGGCGAAGCGCCGTCTACTTCTCGCACCGAGCACGCTGCTCCTGGCTTTGGCTTCTGCCGCAACGAGCTCGCTACGCGCACTTTTCTTCTCAACCCTGTGCGCCCTTGCGTTCTGCCTTTCTTGTCTCGTGAATGGAGACAGAAAGCTTCTCGGCTACAACTCGCCTAGAACAACTGCGGCTACACATTAAGCTCGCCCGGAACGCCCTGCCTAAACTTGTCTTCTGGCACCACATTCACGGGGCAGCCGTCTTTCTTCGGCCACCTGCCAAGTGGCCCCATATCGCCGCGCTCGTTGCACTCCGCTTGTCAGATTGGCTTACCGCGGCGCTGATTTCAGCCTGGCCAAATACTAGCGCTGCGGAGAGCTGTCTCGCAGACAAGAATGTTCCAGCGTAGGAATTTGTCCTGCAATGTTCCCTCCTCTTTTCCCACATTGTGTTGCTCTGATGAATGCCTTGAGCATGGAACGACTTAAGCCAGCAAGTATTCCTCGCCGGCCACCTCTCGCTGTGCAAGATGTATGCCGTGGACCCTTTGAATGCTGCCAAGCAAAAAGCAGAGCAGTGACCATAAAAGCGAGGAGAGAGCATGCACGAAGCACACTAGTTCTGTCTAGTGCTTTCCGTGCAGAGAGGCGGCAAAGCTGAATGCCGTGTCCGAGCTTCACAACTCGCTGGAGCACAGAAAGCCAAGAATGAAGAGGCAGAACACAGCCTTGGTTTCAGCAGCTTCCGGGACTGCAAAAGTTCAGCAATAGCTCTGTCCAAGCAGAACTCGGCTGAGAATGCTCTCGCAGCTTGGGAAAGTTAGGCGCAGCCGTTGACCAGATGTGCCCGTGGCCACAGGTTGCTTCTTCCACCTTCACTCTGGCAGAGCTTTTGCGGAACAGAGAGGGCATTCTTCCAGTGCGTGTTCTCCAAGGAGCTGTGAAAGAGAGCCTAGCACTCTGTCTTGCTGATACTGGCTTTCGGCAAGCAGGCGTGCCGCACCGCCTACATTCTGCACTCTGGCAGCCTAGTTGCCAGCTTTCGGCAGCTGCTGTCCTAGCAAGGAAGCTCAGGAAGTCAAAGCCAGTGCCGGGCGGCACCTTTCTGCTTTGCCCGCCTAAGCGGCGTCACGCTCCCACGGATACGGTGTCCTTTCCCTCTGCAGTGCGTCTGCCGAGTTGCTCTCTGCCTCTCGGAGCATAAGGGCAAAGGACAATGTTTTCCACAGCAGGGTAGAAATGGCATTGCTAGCAGGAAAGCTGGATGCCTTGGAACTGTCCCCTTAGCCCTTGCCACTCACTTCAGGCTCGTGCGCTGAGCAGAACAGCCTGCTGTTCTGAAGCTTTGCTGGCTGCCGTTCGTGACCAGATGCGCTTTCTTACCCAAGGAGTCGAAGCGCCGTCTATTTCTCGCACCGAGCACGCTGCTCCTGGCTTTCGCTTCTGCCGCAACGAGCTCGCTACGCGCGCTTTTCTTCTCAACCCTGTGCGCCCTTGCGTTCTGCCTTTCTTGTCTCGTGAATGGAGACGGATAGCTTCTCGGCTACAACTCGCATAGAACAACTGCGGCTACACATTAAGCTCGCCCGGAACGCCCTGCCTAAACTTGTCTTCTGGCACCACATTCACGGGGCAGCCGTCTTTCTTCGGCCACCTGCCAAGTGGCCCCATATCGCCGCGCTCGTTGCACTCCGCTTGTCAGATTGGCTTACCGCGGCGCTGATTTCAGCCTGGCCAAATACTAGCGCTGCGGAGAGCTGTCTCGCAGACAAGAATGTTCCAGCGTAGGAATTTGTCCTGCAATGTTCCCTCCTCTTTTCCCACATTGTGTTGCTCTGATGAATGCCTTGAGCATGGAACGACTTAAGCCAGCAAGTATTCCTCGCCGGCCACCTCTCGCTGTGCAAGATGTATGCCGTGGACCCTTTGAATGCTGCCAAGCAAAAAGCAGAGCAGTGACCATAAAAGCGAGGAGAGAGCATGCACGAAGCACACTAGTTCTGTCTAGTGCTTTCCGTGCAGAGAGGCGGCAAAGCTGAATGCCGTGTCCGAGCTTCACAACTCGCTGGAGCACAGAAAGCCAAGAATGAAGAGGCAGAACACAGCCTTGGTTTCAGCAGCTTCCGGGACTGCAAAAGTTCAGCAATAGCTCTGTCCAAGCAGAACTCGGCTGAGAATGCTCTCGCAGCTTGGGAAAGTTAGGCGCAGCCGTTGACCAGCTCTGCCCGTGGCCACAGGTTGCTTCTTCCACCTTCACTCTGGCAGAGCTTTTGCGGAACAGAGAGGGCATTCTTCCAGTGCGTGTTCTCCAAGGAGCTGTGAAAGAGACCCTAGCACGCTGTCTCGCTGATACTGGCTTTCGGCAAGCAGGCGTGCCGCACCGCCTACATTCTGCACTCTGGCAGCCTAGTTGCCAGCTTTCGGCAGCTGCTGTCCTAGCAAGGAAGCTCAGGAAGTCAAAGCCAGTGCCGGGCGGCACCTTTCTGCTTTGCCCGCCTAAGCAGCGCCACGCTCCCACGGATACGGTGTCCTTTCCCTCTGCACTGCGTCTGCCGAGTTGCTCTCTGCCTCTCGGAGCATAAGGGCAAAGGACAATGTTTTCCACAGCAGGGTAGAAATGGCATTGCTAGCAGGAAAGCTGGATGCCTTGGAACTGTCCCCTTAGCCCTTGCCACTCACTTCAGGCTCGTGCGCTGAGCAGAACAGCCTGCTGTTCTGAAGCTTCGCTGGCTGCCGTTCGTGACCAGATGCGCTTTCCTACCCAAGGAGGCGAAGCGCTGTCTATTTCTCGCACCGAGCACGCTGCTCCTGGCTTTGGCTTCTGCCGCAACGAGCTCGCTACGCGCGCTTTTCTTCTCAACACCGTGCGCCCTTGCGTTCTGCCTTTCTTGTCTCGTGAATGGAGACGGAAAGCTTCTCGGCTACAACTCGCATAGAACAACTGCGGCTACACATTAAGCTCGCCCGGAACGCCCTGCCTAAACTTGTCTTCTGGCACCACATTCACGGGGCAGCCGTCTTTCTTCGGCCACCTGCAAAGTGGCCCCATATCGCCGCGCTCGTTGCACTCCGCTTGTCAGATTGGCTTACCGCGGCGCTGATTTCAGCCTGGCCAAATACTAGCGCTGCGGAGAGCTGTCTCGCAGACAAGAATGTTCCAGCGTAGGAATTTGTCCTGCAATGTTCCCTCCTCTTTTCCCACATTGTGTTGCTCTGATGAATGCCTTGAGCATGGAACGACTTAAGCCAGCAAGTATTCCTCGCCGGCCACCTCTCGCTGTGCAAGATGTATGCCGTGGACCCTTTGAATGCTGCCAAGCAAAAAGCAGAGCAGTGACCATAAAAGCGAGGAGAGAGCATGCACGAAGCACACTACTTCTGTCTAGTGCTTTCCGTGCAGAGAGGCGGCAAAGCTGAATGCCGTGTCCGAGCTTCACAACTCGCTGGAGCACAGAAAGCCAAGAATGAAGAGGCAGAACACAGCCTTGGTTTCAGCAGCTTCCGGGACTGCAAAAGTTCAGCAATAGCTCTGTCCAAGCAGAACTCGGCTGAGAATGCTCTCGCAGCTTGGGAAAGTTAGGCGCAGCCGTTGACCAGCTCTGCCCGTGGCCACAGGTTGCTTCTTCCACCTTCACTGTGGCAGAGCTTTTGCGGAACAGAGAGGGCATTCTTCCAGTGCGTGTTCTCCAAGGAGCTGTGAAACAGAGCCTAGCACGCTGTCTCGCTGATACTGGCTTTCGGCAAGCAGGCGTGCCGCACCGCCTACATTCTGCACTCTGGCAGCCTAGTTGCCAGCTTTCGGCAGCTGCTGTCCTAGCAAGGAAGCTCAGGAAGTCAAAGCCAGTGCCGGGCGGCACCTTTCTGCTTTGCCCGCCTAAGCAGCGCCACGCTCCCACGGATACCGTGTCCTTTCCCTCTGCACTGCGTCTGCCGAGTTGCTCTCTGCCTCTCGGAGCATAAGGGCAAAGGACAATGTTTTCCACAGCAGGGTAGAAATGGCATTGCTAGCAGGAAAGCTGGATGCCTTGGAACTGTCCCCTTAGCCCTTGCCACTCACTTCAGGCTCGTGCGCTGAGCAGAACAGCCTGCTGTTCTGAAGCTTCGCTGGCTGCCGTTCGTGACCAGATGCGCTTTCCTACCCCAGGTGGCGAAGCGCCGTCTACTTCTCGCACCGAGCACGCTGCTCCTGGCTTTGGCTTCTGCCGCAACGAGCTCGCTACGCGCACTTTTCTTCTCAACCCTGTGCGCCCTTGCGTTCTGCCTTTCTTGTCTCGTGAATGGAGACAGAAAGCTTCTCGGCTACAACTCGCCTAGAACAACTGCGGCTACACATTAAGCTCGCCCGGAACGCCCTGCTGAAACTTGCCTTCTGGCAGCACATTCACGGGGCAGCCATCTTTCTTCGGCCACCTGCCAAGTGGCCCCATATCGCCGCCCTCGTTGCACTCCGCTTGTCAGATTGGCTTACCGCGGCGCTGATTTCAGCCTGGCCAAATCATAGCGCTGCGGAGAGCTGTCTCGCAGACAATAATGTTCCAGCATAGAAATTTGTCCTGCAATGTTCCCTCCTCTTTTCCCACATTGTGTTGCTCTGATGAATGCCTTGAGCATGGAACGACTTAAGCCAGCAAGTATTCCTCGCCGGCCACCTCTCGCTGTGCAAGATGTATGCCGTGGACCCTTTGAACGCTGCCAAGCAAAAAGCAGAGCAGTGACCATAAAAGCGAGGAGAGAGCATGCACGAAGCACACTAGTTCTGTCTAGTGCTTTCCGTGCAGAGAGGCGGCAAAGCTGAATGCCGTGTCCGAGCTTCACAACTCGCTGGAGCACAGAAAGCCAAGAATGAAGAGGCAGAACACAGCCTTGGTTTCAGCAGCTTCCGGGACTGCAAAAGTTCAGCAATAGCTCTGTCAAAGCAGAACTCGGCCGAGAATGCTCTCGCAGCTTGGGAAAGATAGGCGCAGCCCTTGACCAGATCTGCCCGTGGCCACAGGTTGCTTCTTCCACCTTCACTCTGGCAGAGCTTTTGCGGAACAGAGAGGGCATTCTTCCAGTGCGTGTTCTCCAAGGAGCTGTGAAACAGAGCCTAGCACTCTGTCTCGCTGATACTGGCTTTCGGCAAGCAGGCGTGCCGCACCGCCTACATTCTGCACTCTGGCAGCCTAGTTGCCAGCTTTCGGCAGCTGCTGTCCTAGCAAGGAAGCTCAGGAAGTCAAAGCCAGTGCCGGGCGGCACCTTTCTGCTTTGCCCGCCTAAGCAGCGCCACGCTCCCACGGATACGGTGTCCTTTCCCTCTGCACTGCGTCTGCCGAGTTGCTCTCTGCCTCTCGGAGCATAAGGGCAAAGGACAATGTTTTCCACAGCAGGGTAGAAATGGCATTGCTAGCAGGAAAGCTGGATGCCTTGGAACTGTCCCCTTAGCCCTTGCCACTCACTTCAGGCTCGTACGCTGAGCAGAACGGCCTGCTGTTCTGAAGCTTCGCTGGCTGCCGTTCGTGACCAGATGCGCTTTCTTACCCAAGGAGGCGAAGCGCCGTCTATTTCTCGCACCGAGCACGCTGCTCCTGGCTTTGGCTTCTGCCGCAACGAGCTCGCTACGCGCCCTTTTCTTCTCAACCCTGTGCGCCCTTGCGTTCTGCCTTTCTTGTCTCGTGAATGGAGACGGAAAGCTTCTCGGCTACAACTCGCCTAGAACAACTGCGGCTACACATTAAGCTCGCCCGGAACGCCCTGCCTAAACTTGCCTTCTGGCACCACATTCACGGGGCAGCCGTCTTTCTTCGGCCACCTGCCAAGTGGCCCCATATCGCCGCGCTCGTTGCACACCGCTTGTCAGATTGGCTTACCGCGGCGCTGATTTCAGCCTGGCCAAATACTAGCACCGCGGAGAGCTGTCTCGCAGACAATAATGTTCCAGCATAGGAATTTGTCCTGCAATGTTCCCTCCTCTTTTCCCACATTGTGTTGCTCTGATGAATGCCTTGAGCATGGAACGACTTAAGCCAGCAAGTATTCCTCGCCGGCCACCTCTCGCTGTGCAAGATGTATGCCGTGGACCCTTTGAACGCTGCCAAGCAAAAAGCAGAGCAGTGACCATAAAAGCGAGGAGAGAGCATGCACGAAGCACACTAGTTCTGTCTAGTGCTTTCCGTGCAGAGAGGTGGCAAAGCTCAATGCCGTGTCCGAGCTTCACAACTCGCTGGAGCACAGAAAGCCAAGAATGAAGAGGCAGAACACAGCCTTGGTTTCAGCAGCTTCCGGGACTGCAAAAGTTCAGCAATAGCTCTGTCCAAGCAGAACTCGGCTGAGAATGCTCTCGCAGCTTGGGAAAGTTAGGCGCAGCCCTTGACCAGATCTGCCCGTGGCCACAGGCTGCTTCTTCCACCTTCACTGTGGCAGAGCTTTGGCGGAACAGAGAGGGCATTCTTCCAGTGCGTGTTCTCCAAGGAGCTGTGAAACAGAGCCTAGCACGCTGTCTCGCTGATACTGGCTTTCGGCAAGCAGGCGTGCCGCACCGCCTACATTCTGCACTCTGGCAGCCTAGTTGCCAGCTTTCGGCAGCTGCTGTCCTAGCAAGGAAGCTCAGGAAGTCAAAGCCAGTGCCGGGCGGCACCTTTCTGCTTTGCCCGCCTAAGCGGCGTCACGCTCCCACGGATACCGTGTCCTTTCCCTCTGCAGTGCGTCTGCCGAGTTGCTCTCTGCCTCTCGGAGCATAAGGGCAAAGGACAATGTTTTCCACAGCAGGGTAGAAATGGCATTGCTAGCAGGAAAGCTGGATGCCTTGGAACTGTCCCCTTAGCCCTTGCCACTCACTGCAGGCTCGTACGCTGAGCAGAACAGCCCGCTGTTCTGAAGCTTCGCTGGATGCCGTTCGTGACCAGCTGCGCTTTCCTACCCAAGGAGGCGAAGCGCCGTCTATTTCTCGCACCGAGCACGCTGCTCCTGGCTTTCGCTTCTGCCGCAACGAGCTCGCTACGCGCGCTTTTCTTCTCAACCCTGTGCGCCCTTGCGTTCTGCCTTTCTTGTCTCGTGAATGGAGACGGAAAGCTTCTCGGCTACAACTCGCATAGAACAACAGCGGCTACACATTAAGCTCGCCCGGAACGCCCTGCCTAAACTTGCCTTCTGGCACCACATTCACGGGGCAGCCGTCTTACTTCGGCCACCTGCCAAGTGGCCCCATATCGCCGCGATCGTTGCACTCCGCTTGTCAGATTGGCTTACCGCGGCGCTGATTTCAGCCTGGCCAAATACTAGCGCTGCGGAGAGCTGTCTCGCAGACAAGAATGTTCCAGCATAGAAATTTGTCCTGCAATGTTCCCTCCTCTTTTCCCACATTGTGTTGCTCTGATGAATGCCTTGAGCATGGAACGACTTAAGCCAGCAAGTATTCCTCGCCGGCCACCTCTCGCTGTGCAAGATGTATGCCGTGGACCCTTTGAACGCTGCCAAGCAAAAAGCAGAGCAGTGACCATAAAAGCGAGGAGAGAGCATGCACGAAGCACACTAGTTCTGTCTAGTGCTTTCCGTGCAGAGAGGCGGCAAAGCTGAATGTCGTGTCCGAGCTTCACAACTCGCTGGAGCACAGAAAGCCAAGAATGAAGAGGCAGAACACAGCCTTGGTTTCAGCAGCTTCCGGGACTGCAAAAGTTCAGCAATAGCTCTGTCCAAGCAGAACTCAGCTGAGAATGCTCTCGCAGCTTGGGAAAGTTAGGCGCAGCCGTTGACCAGCTCTGCCCGTGGCCACAGGTTGCTTCTTCCACCTTCACTGTGGCAGAGCTTTTGCGGAACAGAGAGGGCATTCTTCCAGTGCGTGTTCTCCAAGGAGCTGTGAAAGAGAGCCTAGCACGCTGTCTCGCTGATACTGGCTTTCGGCAAGCAGGCGTGCCGCACCGCCTACATTCTGCACTCTGGCAGCCTAGTTGCCAGCTTTCGGCAGCTGCTGTCCTAGCAAGGAAGCTCAGGAAGTCAAAGCCAGTGCCGGGCGGCACCTTTCTGCTTTGCCCGCCTAAGCGGCGTCACGCTCCCATGGATACGGTGTCCTTTCCCTCTGCAGTGCGTCTGCCGAGGTGCTCTCTGCCTCTCGGAGCATAAGGGCAAAGGACAATGTTTTCCACAGCAGGGTAGAAATGGCATTGCTAGCAGGAAAGCTGGATGCCTTGGAACTGTCCCCTTAGCCCTTGCCACTCACTTCAGGCTCGTGCGCTGAGCAGAACAGCCTGCTGTTCTGAAGCTTCGCTGGCTGCCGTTCGTTACCAGATGCGCTTTCCTACCCAAGGAGGCGAAGCGCCGTCTATTTCTCGCACCGAGCACGCTGCTCCTGGCTTTGGCTTCTGCCGCAACGAGCTCGCTACGCGCGCTTTTCTTCTCAACCCCGTGCGCCCTTGCGTTCTGCCTTTCTTGTCTCGTGAATGGAGACGGAAAGCTTCTCGGCTACAACTCGCCTAGAACAACTGCGGCTACACATTAAGCTCGCCCGGAACGCCCTGCCTACACTTGCCTTCTGGCACCACATTCACGGGGCAGCCGTCTTTCTTCGGCCACCTGCCAAGTGGCCGCATATCGCCACGCTCGTTGCACTCCGCTTGTCAGATTGGCTTACCGCGGCGCTGATTTCAGCCTGGCCAAATACTAGCGCTGCGGAGAGCTGTCTCGCAGACAATAATGTTCCAGCGTAGGAATTTGTCCTGCAATGTTCCCTCCTCTTTTCCCACATTGTGTTGCTCTGATGAATGCCTTGAGCATGGAACGACTTAAGCCAGCAAGTATTCCTCGCCGGCCACCTCTCGCTGTGCAAGATGTATGCCGTGGACCCTTTGAACGCTGCCAAGCAAAAAGCAGAGCAGTGACCATAAAAGCGAGGAGAGAGCATGCACGAAGCACACTAGTTCTGTCTAGTGCTTTCCGTGCAGAGAGGTGGCAAAGCTCAATGCCGTGTCCGAGCTTCACAACTCGCTGGAGCACAGAAAGCCAAGAATGAAGAGGCAGAACACAGCCTTGGTTTCAGCAGCTTCCGGGACTGCAAAAGTTCAGCAATAGCTCTGTCCAAGCAGAACTCGGCTGAGAATGCTCTCGCAGCTTGGGAAAGTTAGGCGCAGCCCTTGACCAGATCTGCCCGTGGCCACAGGCTGCTTCTTCCACCTTCACTGTGGCAGAGCTTTGGCGGAACAGAGAGGGCATTCTTCCAGTGCGTGTTCTCCAAGGAGCTGTGAAACAGAGCCTAGCACGCTGTCTCGCTGATACTGGCTTTCGGCAAGCAGGCGTGCCGCACCGCCTACATTCTGCACTCTGGCAGCCTAGTTGCCAGCTTTCGGCAGCTGCTGTCCTAGCAAGGAAGCTCAGGAAGTCAAAGCCAGTGCCGGGCGGCACCTTTCTGCTTTGCCTGCCTAAGCGGCGTCACGCTCCCACGGATACGGTGTCCTTTCCCTCTGCAGTGCGTCTGCCGAGTTGCTCTCTGCCTCTCGGAGCATAAGGGCAAAGGACAATGTTTTCCACAGCAGGGTAGAAATGGCATTGCTAGCAGGAAAGCTGGATGCCTTGGAACTGTCCCCTTAGCCCTTGCCACTCACTGCAGGCTCGTACGCTGAGCAGAACAGCCCGCTGTTCTGAAGCTTCGCTGGATGCCGTTCGTGACCAGCTGCGCTTTCCTACCCAAGGAGGCGAAGCGCCGTCTATTTCTCGCACCGAGCACGCTGCTCCTGGCTTTGGCTTCTGCCGCAACGAGCTCGCTACGCGCGCTTTTCTTCTCAACCCTGTGCGCCCTTGCGTTCTGCCTTTCTTGTCTCGTGAATGGAGACGGAAAGCTTCTCGGCTACAACTCGCATAGAACAACTGCGGCTACACATTAAGCTCGCCCGGAACGCCCTGCCTAAACTTGCCTTCTGGCACCACATTCACGGGGCAGCCGTCTTACTTCGGCCACCTGCCAAGTGGCCCCATATCGCCGCGCTTGTTACACTCCGCTTGTCAGATTGGCTTACCGCGGCGCTGATTTCAGCCTGGCCAAATACTAGCGCTGCGGAGAGCTGTCTCGCAGACAATAATGTTCCAGCGTAGGAATTTGTCCTGCAATGTTCCCTCCTCTTTTCCCACATTGTGTTGCTCTGATGAATGCCTTGAGCATGGAACGACTTAAGCCAGCAAGTATTCCTCGCCGGCCACCTCTCGCTGTGCAAGATGTATGCCGTGGACCCTTTGAACGCTGCCAAGCAATAAGCAGAGCAGTGACCATAAAAGCGAGGAGAGAGCATGCACGAAGCACACTAGTTCTGTCTAGTGCTTTCCGTGCAGAGAGGCGGCAAAGCTGAATGCCGTGTCCGAGCTTCACAACTCGCTGGAGCACTGGAAGGCAAGAATGAAGAGGCAGAACACAGCCTTGGTTTCAGCAGCTTCCGGGACTGCAAAAGTTCAGCAATAGCTCTGTCAAAGCAGAACTCGGCTGAGAATGCTCTCGCAGCTTGGGAAAGTTAGGCGCAGCCCTTGACCAGCTCTGCCCGTGGCCACAGGTTGCTTCTTCCACCTTCACTGTGGCAGAGCTTTTGCGGAACAGAGAGGGCATTCTTCCAGTGCGTGTTCTCCAAGGAGCTGTGAAAGAGAGCCTAGCACGCTGTCTTGCTGATACTGGCTTTCGGCAAGCAGGCGTGCCGCACCGCCTACATTCTGCACTCTGGCAGCCTAGTTGCCAGCTTTCGGCAGCTGCTGTCCTAGCAAGGAAGCTCAGGCAGTCAAAGCCAGTGCCGGGCGGCACCTTTCTGCTTTGCCCGCCTAAGCAGCGCCACGCTCCCACGGATACGGTGTCCTTTCCCTCTGCACTGCGTCTGCCGAGTTGCTCTCTGCCTCTCGGAGCATAAGGGCAAAGGACAATGTTTTCCACAGCAGGGTAGAAATGGCATTGCTAGCAGGAAAGCTGGATGCCTTGGAACTGTCCCCTTAGCCCTTGCCACTCACTTCAGGCTCGTGCGCTGAGCAGAACAGCCTGCTGTTCTGAAGCTTCGCTGGCTGCCGTTCGTGACCAGATGCGCTTTCCTACCCAAGGAGGCGAAGCGCCGTCTATTTCTCGCACCGAGCACGCTGCTCCTGGCTTTGGCTTCTGCCGCAACGAGCTCGCTACGCGCGCTTTTCTTCTCAACCCTGTGCGCCCTTGCGTTCTGCCTTTCTTGTCTCGTGAATGGAGACGGAAAGCTTCTCGGCTACAACTCGCCTAGAACAACTGCGGCTACACATTAAGCTCGCCCGGAACGCCCTGCCTACACTTGCCTTCTGGCACCACATTCACGGGGCAGCCGTCTTTCTTCGGCCACCTGCCAAGTGGCCCCATATCGCCGCGATCGTTGCACTCCGCTTGTCAGATTGGCTTACCGCGGCGCTGATTTCAGCCTGGCCAAATACTAGCGCTGCGGAGAGCTGTCTCGCAGACAATAATGTTCCAGCGTAGGAATTTGTCCTGCAATGTTCCCTCCTCTTTTCCCACATTGTGTTGCTCTGATGAATGCCTTGAGCATGGAACGACTTAAGCCAGCAAGTATTCCTCGCCGGCCACCTCTCGCTGTGCAAGATGTATGCCGTGGACCCTTTGAACGCTGCCAAGCAATAAGCAGAGCAGTGACCATAAAAGCGAGGAGAGAGCATGCACGAAGCACACTAGTTCTGTCTAGTGCTTTCCGTGCAGAGAGGCGGCAAAGCTGAATGCCGTGTCCGAGCTTCACAACTCGCTGGAGCACTGGAAGGCAAGAATGAAGAGGCAGAACACAGCCTTGGTTTCAGCAGCTTCCGGGACTGCAAAAGTTCAGCAATAGCTCTGTCAAAGCAGAACTCGGCTGAGAATGCTCTCGCAGCTTGGGAAAGTTAGGCGCAGCCCTTGACCAGCTCTGCCCGTGGCCACAGGTTGCTTCTTCCACCTTCACTGTGGCAGAGCTTTTGCGGAACAGAGAGGGCATTCTTCCAGTGCGTGTTCTCCAAGGAGCTGTGAAAGAGAGCCTAGCACGCTGTCTTGCTGATACTGGCTTTCGGCAAGCAGGCGTGCCGCACCGCCTACATTCTGCACTCTGGCAGCCTAGTTGCCAGCTTTCGGCAGCTGCTGTCCTAGCAAGGAAGCTCAGGAAGTCAAAGCCAGTGCCGGGCGGCACCTTTCTGCTTTGCCCGCCTAAGCAGCGCCACGCTCCCACGGATACGGTGTCCTTTCCCTCTGCACTGCGTCTGCCGAGTTGCTCTCTGCCTCTCGGAGCATAAGGGCAAAGGACAATGTTTTCCACAGCAGGGTAGAAATGGCATTGCTAGCAGGAAAGCTGGATGCCTTGGAACTGTCCCCTTAGCCCTTGCCACTCACTTCAGGCTCGTGCGCTGAGCAGAACAGCCTGCTGTTCTGAAGCTTCGCTGGCTGCCGTTCGTGACCAGATGCGCTTTCCTACCCAAGGAGGCGAAGCGCTGTCTATTTCTCGCACCGAGCACGCTGCTCCTGGCTTTGGCTTCTGCCGCAACGAGCTCGCTACGCGCGCTTTTCTTCTCAACCCTGTGCGCCCTTGCGTTCTGCCTTTCTTGTCTCGTGAATGGAGACGGAAAGCTTCTCGGCTACAACTCGCCTAGAACAACTGCGGCTACACATTAAGCTCGCCCGGAACGCCCTGCTGAAACTTGCCTTCTGGCACCACATTCACGGGGCAGCCGTCTTTCTTCGGCCACCTGCCAAGTGGCCCCATATCGCCGCGCTCGTTGCACTCCGCTTGTCAGATTGGCTTACCGCGGCGCTGATTTCAGCCTGGCCAAATACTAGCGCTGCGGAGAGCTGTCTCGCAGACAATAATGTTCCAGCATAGGAATTTGTCCTGCAATGTTCCCTCCTCTTTTCCCACATTGTGTTGCTCTGATGAATGCCTTGAGCATGGAACGACTTAAGCCAGCAAGTATTCCTCGCCGGCCACCTCTCGCTGTGCAAGATGTATGCCGTGGACCCTTTGAACACTGGCAAGAAAAACGCAGAGCAGTGACCATAAAAGCGAGGAGAGAGCATGCACGAAGCACACTAGTTCTGTCTAGTGCTTTCCGTGCAGAGAGGCGGCAAAGCTGAATGCCGTGTCCGAGCTTCACAACTCGCTGGAGCACTGGAAGGCAAGAATGAAGAGGCAGAACACAGCCTTGGTTTCAGCAGCTTCCGGGACTGAAAAAGTTCATCAATAGTTCTGTCAAAGCAGAACTCAGCCGAGAATGCTCTTGCAGCTTGGGAAAGTTAGGCGCAGCCGTTGACCAGCTCTGCCCGTGGCCACAGGTTGCTTCTTCCACCTTCACTGTGGCAGAGCTTTTGCGGAACAGAGAGGGCATTCTTCCAGTGCGTGTTCTCCAAGGAGCTGTGAAACAGAGCCTAGCACGCTGTCTCGCTGATACTGGCTTTCGGCAAGCAGGCGTGCCGCACCGCCTACATTCTGCACTCTGGCAGCCTAGTTGCCAGCTTTCGGCAGCTGCTGTCCTAGCAAGGAAGCTCAGGAAGTCAAAGCCAGTACCGGGCGGCACCTTTCTGCTTTGCCCGCCTAAGCGGCGTCACGCTCCCACGGATACGGTGTCCTTTCCCTCTGCACTGCGTCTGCCGAGTTGCTCTCTGCCTCTCGGAGCATAAGGGCAAAGGACAATGTTTTCCACAGCAGGGTAGAAATGGCATTGCTAGCAGGAAAGCTGGATGCCTTGGAACTGTCCCCTTAGCCCTTGCCACTCACTTCAGGCTCGTACGCTGAGCAGAACAGCCCGCAGTTCTGAAGCTTCGCTGGCTGCCGTTCGTGACCAGATGCGCTTTCTTACCCAAGGAGGCGAAGCGCCGTCTATTTCTCGCACCGAGCACACTGCTCCTGGCTTTGGCTTCTGCCGCAACGAGCTCGCTACGCGCGCTTTTCTTCTCAACCCTGTGCGCCCTTGCGTTCTGCCTTTCTTGTCTCGTGAATGGAGACGGAAAGCTTCTCGGCTACAACTCGCCTAGAACAACTGCGGCTACACATTAAGCTCGCCCGGAACGCCCTGCCTAAACTTGCCTTCTGGCACCACATTCACGGGGCAGCCGTCTTTCTTCGGCCACCTGCCAAGTGGCCCCATATCGCCGCGATCGTTGCACTCCGCTTGTCAGATTGGCTTACCGCGGCGCTGATTTCAGCCTGGCCAAATACTAGCGCTGCGGAGAGCTGTCTCGCAGACAAGAATGTTCCAGCATAGAAATTTGTCCTGCAATGTTCCCTCCTCTTTTCCCACATTGTGTTGCTCTGATGAATGCCTTGAGCATGGAACGACTTAAGCCAGCAAGTATTCCTCGCCGGCCACCTCTCGCTGTGCAAGATGTATGCCGTGGACCCTTTGAACGCTGCCAAGCAAAAAGCAGAGCAGTGACCATAAAAGCGAGGAGAGAGCATGCACGAAGCACACTAGTTCTGTCTAGTGCTTTCCGTGCAGAGAGGCGGCAAAGCTCAATGCCGTGTCCGAGCTTCACAACTCGCTGGAGCACAGAAAGCCAAGAATGAAGAGGCAGAACACAGCCTTGGTTTCAGCAGCTTCCGGGACTGCAAAAATTCAGGAATAGTTCTGTCAAAGCAGAACTCAGCCGAGAATGCTCTCGCAGCTTGGGAAAGTTAGGCACAGCCGTTGACCAGCTCTGCCCGTGGCCACAGGCTGCTTCTTCCACCTTCACTCTGGCAGAGCTTTTGCGGAACAGAGAGGGCATTCTTCCAGTGCGTGTTCTCCAAGGAGCTGTGAAACAGAGCCTAGCACGCTGTCTCGCTGATACTGGCTTTCGGCAAGCAGGCGTGCCGCACCGCCTACATTCTGCACTCTGGCAGCCTAGTTGCCAGCTTTCGGCAGCTGCTGTCCTAGCAAGGAAGCTCAGGAAGTCAAAGCCAGTGCCGGGCGGCACCTTTCTGCTTTGCCCGCCTAAGCGGCGTCACGCTCCCACGGATACCGTGTCCTTTCCCTCTGCACTGCGTCTGCCGAGTTGCTCTCTGCCTCTCGGAGCATAAGGGCAAAGGACAATGTTTTCCACAGCAGGGTAGAAATGGCATTGCTTGCAGGAAAGCTGGATGCCTTGGAACTGTCCCCTTAGCCCTTGCCACTCACTTCAGGCTCGTACGCTGAGCAGAACAGCCTGCTGTTCTGAAGCTTCGCTGGCTGCCGTTCGTGACCAGCTGCGCTTTCCTACCCAAGGAGGCGAAGCGCCGTCTACTTCTCGCACCGAGCACGCTGCTCCTGGCTTTCGCTTCTGCCGCAACGAGCTCGCTACGCGCACTTTTCTTCTCAACCCTGTGCGCCCTTGCGTTCTGCCTTTCTTGTCTCGTGAATGGAGACGGAAAGCTTCTCGGCTACAACTCGCCTAGAACAACTGCGGCTACACATTAAGCTCGCCCGGAACGCCCTGCTGAAACTTGCCCTCTGGCACCACATTCACGGGGCAGCCGTCTTTCTTCGGCCACCTGCCAAGTGGCCCCATATCGCCGCGCTCGTTGCACTCCGCTTGTCAGATTGGCTTACCGCGGCGCTGATTTCAGCCTGGCCAAATACTAGCGCTGCGGAGAGCTGTCTCGCAGACAATAATGTTCCAGCATAGGAATTTGTCCTGCAATGTTCCCTCCTCTTTTCCCACATTGTGTTGCTCTGATGAATGCCTTGAGCATGGAACGACTTAAGCCAGCAAGTATTCCTCGCCGGCCACCTCTCGCTGTGCAAGATGTATGCCGTGGACCCTTTGAACGCTGCCAAGCAAAAAGCAGAGCAGTGACCATAAAAGCGAGGAGAGAGCATGCACGAAGCACACTAGTTCTGTCTAGTGCTTTCCGTGCAGAGAGGCGGCAAAGCTGAATGCCGTGTCCGAGCTTCACAACTCGCTGGAGCACAGAAAGCCAAGAATGAAGAGGCAGAACACAGCCTTGGTTTCAGCAGCTTCCGGGACTGCAAAAGTTCAGCAATAGCTCTGTCAAAGCAGAATTCGGCTGAGAATGCTCTCGCAGCTTGGGAAAGTTAGGCGCAGCCGTTGACCAGCTCTGCCCGTGGCCACAGGCTGCTTCTTCCACCTTCACTGTGGCAGAGCTTTTGCGGAACAGAGAGGGCATTCTTCCAGTGCGTGTTCTCCAAGGAGCTGTGAAACAGAGCCTAGCACGCTGTCTCGCTGATACTGGCTTTCGGCAAGCAGGCGTGCCGCACCGCCTACATTCTGCACTCTGGCAGCCTAGTTGCCAGCTTTCAGCAGCTGCTGTCCTAGCAAGGAAGCTCAGGAAGTCAAAGCCAGTGCCGGGCGGCACCTTTCTGCTTTGCCCGCCTAAGCGGCGTCACGCTCCCACGGATACGGTGTCCTTTCCCTCTGCACTGCGTCTGCCGAGTTGCTCTCTGCCTCTCGGAGCATAAGGGCAAAGGACAATGTTTTCCACAGCAGGGTAGAAATGGCATTGCTAGCAGGAAAGCTAGATGCCTTGGAACTGTCCCCTTAGCCCTTGCCACTCACTTCAGGCTCGTACGCTGAGCAGAACAGCCCGCAGTTCTGAAGCTTCGCTGGCTGCCGTTCGTGACCAGATGCGCTTTCTTACCCAAGGAGGCGAAGCGCCGTCTATTTCTCGCACCGAGCACGCTGCTCCTGGCTTTGGCTTCTGCCGCAACGAGCTCGCTACGCGCGCTTTTCTTCTCAACCCTGTGCGCCCTTGCGTTCTGCCTTTCTTGTCTCGTGAATGGAGACGGAAAGCTTCTCGGCTACAACTCGCCTAGAACAACTGCGGCTACACATTAAGCTCGCCCGGAACGCCCTGCCTAAACTTGCCTTCTGGCACCACATTCACGGGGCAGCCGTCTTTCTTCAGCCACCTGCCAAGTGGCCCCATATCGCCGCGCTCCTTGCACTCCGCTTGTCAGATTGGCTTACCACGGCGATGATTTCAGCCTGGCCAAATACTAGCGCTGCGGAGAGCTGTCTCGCAGACAAGAATGTTCCAGCATAGAAATTTGTCCTGCAATGTTCTCTCCTCTTTTGCCACATTGTGTTGCTCTGATGAATGCCTTGAGCATGGAACGACTTAAGCCAGCAAGTATTCCTCGCCGGCCACCTCTCGCTGTGCAAGATGTATGCCGTGGACCCTTTGAATGCTGCCAAGCAAAAAGCAGAGCAGTGACCATAAAAGCGAGGAGAGAGCATGCACGAAGCACACTAGTTCTGTCTAGTGCTTTCCGTGCAGAGAGGCGGCAAAGCTGAATGCCGTGTCCGAGCTTCACAACTCGCTGGAGCACAGAAAGCCAAGAATGAAGAGGCAGAACACAGCCTTGGTTTCAGCAGCTTCCGGGACTGCAAAAGTTCAGCAATAGATCTGTCAAAGCAGAATTCGGCTGAGAATGCTCTCGCAGCTCGGGAAAGTTAGGCGCAGCAGTTGACCAGCTCTGCCCGTGGCCACAGGTTGCTTCTTCCACCTTCACTGTGGCAGAGCTTTTGCGGAACAGAGAGGGCATTCTTCCAGTGCGTGTTCTCCAAGGAGCTGTGAAACAGAACCTAGCACGCTGTCTCGCTGATACTGGCTTTCGGCAAGCAGGCGTGCCGCACCGCCTACATTCTGCCCTCTGGCAGCCTAATTGCCAGCTTTCGGCAGCTGCTGTCCTAGCAAGGAAGCTCAGGAAGTCAAAGCCAGTGCCGGGCGGCACCTTTCTGCTTTGCCCGCCTAAGCGGCGTCACGCTCCCACGGATACAGTGTCCTTTCCCTCTGCACTGCGTCTGCCGAGTTGCTCTCTGCCTCTCGGAGCATAAGGGCAAAGGACAATGTTTTCCACAGCAGGGTAGAAATGGCATTGCTAGCAGGAAAGCTGGATGCCTTGGAACTGTCCCCTTAGCCCTTGCCACTCACTTCAGGCTCATACGCTGAGCAGAACAGCCTGCTGTTCTGAAGTTTCGCTGGCTGCCGTTCGTGACCAGCTGCGCTTTCCTACCCAAGGAGGCGAAGCGCCGTCTACTTCTCGCACCGAGCACGCTGCTCCTGGCTTTGGCTTCTGCCGCAACGAGCTCGCTACGCGCACTTTTCTTCTCAACCCTGTGCGCCCTTGCGTTCTGCCTTTCTTGTCTCGTGAATGGAGACGGAAAGCTTCTCGGCTACAACTCGCCTAGAACAACTGCGGCTACACATTAAGCTCGCCCGGAACGCCCTGCTGAAACTTGCCTTCTGGTACCACATTCACGGGGCAGCCGTCTCTCTTCGGCCACCTGCCAAGTGGCCCCATATCGCCGCGCTCGTTGCACTCCGCTTGTCAGATTGGCTTACCGCGGCGCTGATTTCAGCCTGGCCAAATACTAGCGCTGCGGAGAGCTGTCTCGCAGACAAGAATGTTCCAGCAGAGGAATTTGTCCTGCAATGTTCCCTCCTCTTTTCCCACATTGTGTTGCTCTGATGAATGCCTTGAGCATGGAACGACTTAAGCCAGCAAGTATTCCTCGCCGGCCACCTCTCGCTGTGCAAGATGTATGCCGTGGACCCTTTGAACGCTGCCAAGCAAAAAGCAGAGCAGTGACCATAAAAGCGAGGAGAGAGCATGCACGAAGCACACTAGGTTCCGTCTAGTGCTTTCCGTGCAGAGAGGCGGCAAAGCTGAATGCCGTGTCCGAGCTTCACAACTCGCTGCAGCACTGGAAGGCAAGAATGAAGAGGCAGAACACAGCCTTGGTTTCAGCAGCCTCCGGGACTGCAAAAGTTCAGCAATAGCTCTGTCAAAGCAGAACTCGGCCGAGAATGCTCTCGCAGCTTGGGAAAGTTAGGCGCAGCTGTTGACCAGCTCTGCCCGTGGCCACAGGCTGCTTCTTCCACCTTCACTGTGGCAGAGCTTTTGCGGAACAGAGAGGGCATTCTTCCAGTGCGTGTTCTCCAAGGAGCTGTGAAACAGAGCCTAGCACGCTGTCTCGCTGATACTGGCTTTCGGCAAGCAGGCGTGCCGCACCGCCTACATTCTGCACTCTGGCAGCCTAGTTGCCAGCTTTCGGCAGCTGCTGTCCTAGCAAGGAAGCTCAGGAAGTCAAAGCCAGTGCCGGGCGGCACCTTTCTGCTTTGCCCGCCTAAGCGGCGTCACGCTCCCACGGATACCGTGTACTTTCCCTCTGCACTGCGTCTGCCGAGTTGCTCTCTGCCTCTCGGAGCATAAGGGCAAAGGACAATGTTTTCCACAGCAGGGTAGAAATGGCATTGCTTGCAGGAAAGCTGGATGCCTTGGAACTGTCCCCTTAGCCCTTGCCACTCACTTCAGGCTCGTACGCTGAGCAGAACGGCCTGCTGTTCTGAAGCTTCGCTGGCTGCCGTTCGTGACCAGCTGCGCTTTCCTACCCAAGGAGGCGAAGCGCCGTCTATTTCTCGCACCGAGCACGCTGCTCCTGGCTTTCGCTTCTGCCACAACGAGCTCGCTACGCTCGCTTTTCTTCTCAACCCTGTGCGCCCTTGCGTTCTGCCTTTCTTGTCTCGTGAATGGAGACGGAATTTTCTCGGCTACAACTCGCCTAGAACAACTGCGGCTACACATTAAGCTCACCCGGAACGCCCTGCTGAAACTTGCCTTCTGGCACCACATTCACGGGGCAGCCGTCTCTCTTCGGCCACCTGCTACGTGGCCCCATATCGCCGCGCTCGTTGCACTCCGCTTGTCAGATTGGCTTACCGCGGCGCTGATTTCAGCCTGGCCAAATACTAGCGCTGCGGAGAGCTGTCTCGCAGAAAAAAATTTTGCAGCATAGAAATTTGTCCTGCAATGTTCCCTCCTCTTTTCCCACATTGTGTTGCTCTGATGAATGCCTTGAGCATGGAACGACTTAAGCCAGCAAGTATTCCTCGCCGGCCACCTCTCGCTGTGCAAGATGTATGCCGTGGACCCTTTGAATGCTGCCAAGCAAAAAGAAGAGCAGTGACCATAAAAGCGAGGAGAGAGCATGCACGAAGCACACTAGTTCTGTCTAGTGCTTTCCGTGCAGAGAGGCGGCAAAGCTGAATGCCGTGTCCGAGCTTCACAACTCGCTGGAGCTCAGCAAGCCAAGAATGAAGAGGCAGAACACAGCCTTGGTTTCAGCAGCTTCCGGGACTGCAAAAGTTCTGCAATAGCTCTGTCCAAGCAGAACTCGGCTGAGAATGCTCTCGCAGCTTGGGAAAGTTAGGCGCAGCCGTTGACCAGCTCTGCCCGTGGCCACAGGCTGCTTCTTCCACCTTCACTCTGGCAGAGCTTTTGCGGAACAGAGAGGGCATTCTTCCAGTGCGTGTTCTCCAAGGAGCTGTGAAACAGAGCCTAGCACGCTGTCTCGCTGATACTGGCTTTCGGCAAGCAGGCGTGCCGCACCGCCTACATTCTGCACTCTGGCAGCCTAGTTGCCAGCTTTCGGCAGCTGCTGTCCTAGCAAGGAAGCTCAGGAAGTCAAAGCCAGTGCCGGGCGGCACCTTTCTGCTTTGCCCGCCTAAGCGGCGTCACGCTCCCACGGATACGGTGTCCTTTCCCTCTGCACTGCATCTGCCGAGTTTCTCTCTGCCTCTCGGAGCATAAGGGCAAAGGACAATGTTTTCCACAGCAGGGTAGAAATGGCATTGCTAGCAGGAAAGCTGGATGCCTTGGAACTGTCCCCTTAGCCCTTGCCACTCACTTCAGGCTCGTATGCTGAGCAGAACAGCCCGCAGTTCTGAAGCTTCGCTGGCTGCCGTTCGTGACCAGATGCGCTTTCTTACCCAAGGAGGCGAAGCGCCGTCTATTTCTCGCACCGAGCACGCTGCTCCTGGCTTTGGCTTCTGCCGCAACGAGCTCGCTACGCGCGCTTTTCTTCTCAACCCTGTGCGCCCTTGCGTTCTGCCTTTCTTGTCTCGTGAATGGAGACGGAAAGCTTCTCGGCTACAACTCGCCTAGAACAACTGCGGCTACACATTAAGCTCGCCCGGAACGCCCTGCCTAAACTTGCCTTCTGGCACCACATTCACGGGGCAGCCATCTTTCTTCGGCCACCTGCCAAGTGGCCCCATATCGCCGCGCTCGTTGCACTCCGCTTGTCAGATTGGCTTACCGCGGCGCTGATTTCAGCCTGGCCAAATACTAGCGCTGCGGAGTGCTGTCTCGCAGACAATAATGTTCCAGCGTAGGAATTTGTCCTGCAATGTTCCCTCCTCTTTTCCCTCATTGTGTTGCTCTGATGAATGCCTTGAGCATGGAACGACTTAAGCCAGCAAGTATTCCTCGCCGGCCACCTCTCGCTGTGCAAGATGTATGCCGTGGACCCTTTGAACGCTGCCAAGCAAAAAGCAGAGCAGTGACCATAAAAGCGAGGAGAGAGCATGCACGAAGCACACTAGTTCTGTCTAGTGCTTTCCGTGCAGAGAGGCGGCAAAGCTGAATGTCGTGTCCGAGCTTCACAACTCGCTGGAGCACTGGAAGGCAAGAATGAAGAGGCAGAACACAGCCTTGGTTTCAGCAGCTTCCGGGACTGCAAAAGTTCAGCAATAGCTCTGTCCAAGCAGAACTCGGCTGAGAATGCTCTCGCAGCTTGGGAAAGTTAGGCGCAGCCGTTGACCAGCTCTGCCCGTGGCCACAGGTTGCTTCTTCCACCTTCACTCTGGCAGAGCTTTTGCGGAACAGAGAGGGCATTCTTCCAGGGCGTGTTCTCCAAGGAGCTGTGAAAGAGAGCCTAGCACGCTGTCTCGCTGATACTGGCTTTCGGCAACAGGCGTGCCGCACCGCCTACATTCTGCACTCTGGCAGCCTAGTTGCCAGCTTTCGGCAGCTGCTGTCCTAGCAAGGAAGCTCAGGAAGTCAAAGCCAGTGCCGGGCGGCACCTTTCTGCTTTGCCCGCCTAAGCGGCGTCACGCTCCCACGGATACGGTGTCCTTTCCCTCTGCACTGCGTCTGCCGAGTTGCTCTCTGCCTCTCGGAGCATAAGGGCAACGGACAATGTTTTCCACAGCAGGGTAGAAATGGCATTGCTTGCAGGAAAGCTGGATGCCTTGGAACTGTCCCCTTAGCCCTTGCCACTCACTTCAGGCTCGTACGCTGAGCAGAACAGCCTGCTGTTCTGAAGCTTCGCTGGCTGCCGTTCGTGACCAGCTGCGCTTTCCTACCCAAGGAGGCGAAGCGCCGTCTACTTCTCGCACCGAGCACGCTGCTCCTGGCTTTCGCTTCTGCCGCAACGAGCTCGCTACGCGCACTTTTCTTCTCAACCCTGTGCGCCCTTGCGTTCTGCCTTTCTTGTCTCGTGAATGGAGACGGAAAGCTTCTCGGCTACAACTCGCCTAGAACAACTGCGGCTACACATTAAGCTCGCCCGGAACGCCCTGCTGAAACTTGCCTTCTGGCACCACATTCACGGGGCAGCCGTCTTTCTTCGGCCACCTGCCAAGTGGCCCCATATCGCCGCGCTCGTTGCACTCCGCTTGTCAGATTGGCTTACCGCGGCGCTGATTTCAGCCTGGCCAAATACTAGCGCTGCGGAGAGCTGTCTCGCAGACAATAATGTTCCAGCATAGAAATTTGTCCTGCAATGTTCCCTCCTCTTTTCCCACATTGTGTTGCTCTGATGAATGCCTTGAGCATGGAACGACTTAAGCCAGCAAGTATTCCTCGCCGGCCACCTCTCGCTGTGCAAGATGTATGCCGTGGACCCTTTGAACGCTGCCAAGCAAAAAGCAGAGCAGTGACCATAAAAGCGAGGAGAGAGCATGCACGAAGCACACTAGTTCTGTCTAGTGCTTTCCGTGCAGAGAGGCGGCAAAGCTGAATGCCGTGTCCGAGCTTCACAACTCGCTGGAGCACAGAAAGCCAAGAATGAAGAGGCAGAACACAGCCTTGGTTTCAGCAGCTTCCGGGACTGCAAATGTTCAGCAATAGCTCTGTCCAAGCAGAACTCGGCTGAGAATGCTCTCGCAGCTTGGGAAAGTTAGGCGCAGCTGTTGACCAGCTCTGCCCGTGGCCACAGGCTGCTTCTTCCACCTTCACTGTGGCAGAGCTTTTGCGGAACAGAGAGGGCATTCTTCCAGTGCGTGTTCTCCAAGGAGCTGTGAAACAGAGCCTAGCACGCTGTCTCGCTGATACTGGCTTTCGGCAAGCAGGCGTGCCGCACCGCCTACATTCTGCACTCTGGCAGCCTAGTTGCCAGCTTTCGGCAGCTGCTGTCCTAGCAAGGAAGCTCAGGAAGTCAAAGCCAGTGCCGGGCGGCACCTTTCTGCTTTGCCCGCCTAAGCGGCGTCACGCTCCCACGGATACCGTGTCCTTTCCCTCTGCACTGCGTCTGCCGAGTTGCTCTCTGCCTCTCGGAGCATAAGGGCAAAGGACAATGTTTTCCACAGCAGGGTAGAAATGGCATTGCTTGCAGGAAAGCTGGATGCCTTGGAACTGTCCCCTTAGCCCTTGCCACTCACTTCAGGCTCGTACGCTGAGCAGAACAGCCTGCTGTTCTGAAGCTTCGCTGGCTGCCCTTCGTGACCAGCTGCGCTTTCCTACCCAAGGAGGCGAAGCGCCGTCTACTTCTCGCACCGAGCACGCTGCTCCTGGCTTTCGCTTCTGCCGCAACGAGCTCGCTACGCGCACTTTTCTTCTCAACCCTGTGCGCCCTTGCGTTCTGCCTTTCTTGTCTCGTGAATGGAGACGGAAAGCTTCTCGGCTACAACTCGCCTAGAACAACTGCGGCTACACATTAAGCTCGCCCGGAACGCCCTGCTGAAACTTGCCTTCTGGCACCACATTCACGGGGCAGCCGTCTTTCTTCGGCCACCTGCCAAGTGGCCCCATATCGCCGCGCTCGTTGCACTCCGCTTGTCAGATTGGCTTACCGCGGCGCTGATTTCAGCCTGGCCAAATACTAGCGCTGCGGAGAGCTGTCTCGCAGACAAGAATGTTCCAGCATAGAAATTTGTCCTGCAATGTTCCCTCCTCTTTTCCCACATTGTGTTGCTCTGATGAATGCCTTGAGCATGGAACGACTTAAGCCAGCAAGTATTCCTCGCCGGCCACCTCTCGCTGTGCAAGATGTATGCCGTGGACCCTTTGAACGCTGCCAAGCAAAAAGCAGAGCAGTGACCATAAAAGCGAGGAGAGAGCATGCACGAAGCACACTAGTTCTGTCTAGTGCTTTCCGTGCAGAGAGGCGGCAAAGCTGAATGCCGTGTCCGAGCTTCACAACTCGCTGGAGCACAGAAAGCCAAGAATGAAGAGGCAGAACACAGCCTTGGTTTCAGCAGCTTCCGGGACTGCAAATGTTCAGCAATAGCTCTGTCCAAGCAGAACTCGGCTGAGAATGCTCTCGCAGCTTGGGAAAGTTAGGCGCAGCTGTTGACCAGCTCTGCCCGTGGCCACAGGCTGCTTCTTCCACCTTCACTGTGGCAGAGCTTTTGCGGAACAGAGAGGGCATTCTTCCAGTGCGTGTTCTCCAAGGAGCTGTGAAACAGAGCCTAGCACGCTGTCTCGCTGATACTGGCTTTCGGCAAGCAGGCGTGCCGCACCGCCTACATTCTGCACTCTGGCAGCCTAGTTGCCAGCTTTCGGCAGCTGCTGTCCTAGCAAGGAAGCTCAGGAAGTCAAAGCCAGTGCCGGGCGGCACCTTTCTGCTTTGCCCGCCTAAGCGGCGTCACGCTCCCACGGATACCGTGTCCTTTCCCTCTGCACTGCGTCTGCCGAGTTGCTCTCTGCCTCTCGGAGCATAAGGGCAAAGGACAATGTTTTCCACAGCAGGGTAGAAATGGCATTGCTTGCAGGAAAGCTGGATGCCTTGGAACTGTCCCCTTAGCCCTTGCCACTCACTTCAGGCTCGTACGCTGAGCAGAACAGCCTGCTGTTCTGAAGATTCGCTGGCTGCCCTTCGTGACCAGCTGCGCTTTCCTACCCAAGGAGGCGAAGCGCCGTCTACTTCTCGCACCGAGCACGCTGCTCCTGGCTTTCGCTTCTGCCGCAACGAGCTCGCTACGCGCACTTTTCTTCTCAACCCTGTGCGCCCTTGCGTTCTGCCTTTCTTGTCTCGTGAATGGAGACGGAAAGCTTCTCGGCTACAACTCGCCTAGAACAACTGCGGCTACACATTAAGCTCGCCCGGAACGCCCTGCTGAAACTTGCCTTCTGGCACCACATTCACGGGGCAGCCGTCTTTCTTCGGCCACCTGCCAAGTGGCCCCATATCGCCGCGCTCGTTGCACTCCGCTTGTCAGATTGGCTTACCGCGGCGCTGATTTCAGCCTGGCCAAATACTAGCGCTGCGGAGAGCTGTCTCGCAGACAAGAATGTTCCAGCATAGAAATTTGTCCTGCAATGTTCCCTCCTCTTTTCCCACATTGTGTTGCTCTGATGAATGCCTTGAGCATGGAACGACTTAAGCCAGCAAGTATTCCTCGCCGGCCACCTCTCGCTGTGCAAGATGTATGCCGTGGACCCTTTGAACGCTGCCAAGCAAAAAGCAGAGCAGTGACCATAAAAGCGAGGAGAGAGCATGCACGAAGCACACTAGTTCTGTCTAGTGCTTTCCGTGCAGAGAGGCGGCAAAGCTGAATGCCGTGTCCGAGCTTCACAACTCGCTGGAGCACAGAAAGCCAAGAATGAAGAGGCAGAACACAGCCTTGGTTTCAGCAGCTTCCGGGACTGCAAAAGTTCAGCAATAGCTCTGTCCAAGCAGAACTCGGCTGAGAATGCTCTCGCAGCTTGGGAAAGTTAGGCGCAGCTGTTGACCAGCTCTGCCCGTGGCCACAGGCTGCTTCTTCCACCTTCACTGTGGCAGAGCTTTTGCGGAACAGAGAGGGCATTCTTCCAGTGCGTGTTCTCCAAGGAGCTGTGAAAGAGAGCCTAGCACGCTGTCTCGCTGATACTGGCTTTCGGCAAGCAGGCGTGCCGCGCCGCCTACATTCTGCACTCTGGCAGCCTAGTTGCCAGCTTTCGGCAGCTGCTGTCCTAGCAAGGAAGCTCAGGAAGTCAAAGCCAGTGCCGGGCGGCACCTTTCTGCTTTGCCCGCCTAAGCGGCGTCACGCTCCCACGGATACCGTGTCCTTTCCCTCTGCACTGCGTCTGCCGAGTTGCTCTCTGCCTCTCGGAGCATAAGGGCAAAGGACAATGTTTTCCACAGCAGGGTAGAAATGGCATTGCTAGCAGGAAAGCTGGATGCCTTGGAACTGTCCCCTTAGCCCTTGCCACTCACTGCAGGCTCGTACGCTGAGCAGAACAGCCCACAGTTCTGAAGCTTCGCTGGATGCCGTTCGTGACCAGATGCGCTTTCTTACCCAAGGAGGCGAAGCGCCGTCTATTTCTCGCACCGAGCACGCTGCTCCTGGCTTTGGCTTCTGCCGCAACGAGCTCGCTACGCGCGCTTTTCTTCTCAACCCTGTGCGCCCTTGCGTTCTGCCTTTCTTGTCTCGTGAATGGAGACGGAAAGCTTCTCGGCTACAACTCGCCTAGAACAACTGCGGCTACACATTAAGCTCGCCCGGAACGCCCTGCCTAAACTTGCCTTCTGGCACCACATTCACGGGGCAGCCGTCTTTCTTCGGCCACCTGCCAAGTGGCCCCATATCGCCGCGCTCCTTGCACTCCGCTTGTCAGATTGGCTTACCACGGCGATGATTTCAGCCTGGCCAAATACTAGCGCTGCGGAGAGCTGTCTCGCAGACAAGAATGTTCCAGCATAGAAATTTGTCCTGCAATGTTCTCTCCTCTTTTGCCATATTGTGTTGCTCTGATGAATGCCTTGAGCATGGAACGACTTAAGCCAGCAAGTATTCCTCGCCGGCCACCTCTCGCTGTGCAAGATGTATGCCGTGGACCCTTTGAATGCTGCCAAGCAAAAAGCAGAGCAGTGACCATAAAAGCGAGGAGAGAGCATGCACGAAGCACACTAGTTCTGTCTAGTGCTTTCCGTGCAGAGAGGCGGCAAAGCTGAATGCCGTGTCCGAGCTTCACAACTTGCTGGAGCACAGAAAGCCAAGAATGAAGAGGCAGAACACAGCCTTGGTTTCAGCAGCTTCCGGGACTGCAAAAGTTCAGCAATAGATCTGTCAAAGCAGAATTCGGCTGAGAATGCTCTCGCAGCTCGGGAAAGTTAGGCGCAGCAGTTGACCAGCTCTGCCCGTGGCCACAGGTTGCTTCTTCCACCTTCACTGTGGCAGAGCTTTTGCGGAACAGAGAGGGCATTCTTCCAGTGCGTGTTCTCCAAGGAGCTGTGAAACAGAACCTAGCACGCTGTCTCGCTGATACTGGCTTTCGGCAAGCAGGCGTGCCGCACCGCCTACATTCTGCCCTCTGGCAGCCTAATTGCCAGCTTTCGGCAGCTGCTGTCCTAGCAAGGAAGCTCAGGAAGTCAAAGCCAGTGCCGGGCGGCACCTTTCTGCTTTGCCCGCCTAAGCGGCGTCACGCTCCCACGGATACAGTGTCCTTTCCCTCTGCACTGCGTCTGCCGAGTTGCTCTCTGCCTCTCGGAGCATAAGGGCAAAGGACAATGTTTTCCACAGCAGGGTAGAAATGGCATTGCTAGCAGGAAAGCTGGATGCCTTGGAACTGTCCCCTTAGCCCTTGCCACTCACTTCAGGCTCATACGCTGAGCAGAACAGCCTGCTGTTCTGAAGTTTCGCTGGCTGCCGTTCGTGACCAGCTGCGCTTTCCTACCCAAGGAGGCGAAGCGCCGTCTACTTCTCGCACCGAGCACGCTGCTCCTGGCTTTGGCTTCTGCCGCAACGAGCTCGCTACGCGCACTTTTCTTCTCAACCCTGTGCGCCCTTGCGTTCTGCCTTTCTTGTCTCGTGAATGGAGACGGAAAGCTTCTCGGCTACAACTCGCCTAGAACAACTGCGGCTACACATTAAGCTCGCCCGGAACGCCCTGCTGAAACTTGCCTTCTGGCACCACATTCACGGGGCAGCCGTCTCTCTTCGGCCACCTGCCAAGTGGCCCCATATCGCCGCGCTCGTTGCACTCCGCTTGTCAGATTGGCTTACCGCGGCGCTGATTTCAGCCTGGCCAAATACTAGCGCTGCGGAGAGCTGTCTCGCAGACAAGAATGTTCCAGCAGAGGAATTTGTCCTGCAATGTTCCCTCCTCTTTTCCCACATTGTGTTGCTCTGATGAATGCCTTGAGCATGGAACGACTTAAGCCAGCAAGTATTCCTCGCCGGCCACCTCTCGCTGTGCAAGATGTATGCCGTGGACCCTTTGAACGCTGCCAAGCAAAAAGCAGAGCAGTGACCATAAAAGCGAGGAGAGAGCATGCACGAAGCACACTAGGTTCCGTCTAGTGCTTTCCGTGCAGAGAGGCGGCAAAGCTGAATGCCGTGTCCGAGCTTCACAACTCGCTGCAGCACTGGAAGGCAAGAATGAAGAGGCAGAACACAGCCTTGGTTTCAGCAGCCTCCGGGACTGCAAAAGTTCAGCAATAGCTCTGTCAAAGCAGAACTCGGCCGAGAATGCTCTCGCAGCTTGGGAAAGTTAGGCGCAGCTGTTGACCAGCTCTGCCCGTGGCCACAGGCTGCTTCTTCCACCTTCACTGTGGCAGAGCTTTTGCGGAACAGAGAGGGCATTCTTCCAGTGCGTGTTCTCCAAGGAGCTGTGAAAGAGAGCCTAGCACGCTGTCTCGCTGATACTGGCTTTCGGCAAGCAGGCGTGCCGCACCGCCTACATTCTGCACTCTGGCAGCCTAGTTGCCAGCTTTCGGCAGCTGCTGTCCTAGCAAGGAAGCTCAGGAAGTCAAAGCCAGTGCCGGGCGGCACCTTTCTGCTTTGCCCGCCTAAGCGGCGTCACGCTCCCACGGATACCGTGTACTTTCCCTCTGCACTGCGTCTGCCGAGTTGCTCTCTGCCTCTCGGAGCATAAGGGCAAAGGACAATGTTTTCCACAGCAGGGTAGAAATGGCATTGCTTGCAGGAAAGCTGGATGCCTTGGAACTGTCCCCTTAGCCCTTGCCACTCACTGCAGGCTCGTACGCTGAGCAGAACGGCCTGCTGTTCTGAAGCATCGCTGGCTGCCGTTCGTGACCAGCTGCGCTTTCCTACCCAAGGAGGCGAAGCGCCGTCTATTTCTCGCACCGAGCACGCTGCTCCTGGCTTTCGCTTCTGCCACAACGAGCTCGCTACGCTCGCTTTTCTTCTCAACCCTGTGCGCCCTTGCGTTCTGCCTTTCTTGTCTCGTGAATGGAGACGGAAAGCTTCTCGGCTACAACTCGCCTAGAACAACTGCGGCTACACATTAAGCTCACCCGGAACGCCCTGCTGAAACTTGCCTTCTGGCACCACATTCACGGGGCAGCCGTCTCTCTTCGGCCACCTGCTACGTGGCCCCATATCGCCGCGCTCGTTGCACTCCGCTTGTCAGATTGGCTTACCGCGGCGCTGATTTCAGCCTGGCCAAATACTAGCGCTGCGGAGAGCTGTCTCGCAGAAAATAATTTTGCAGCATAGAAATTTGTCCTGCAATGTTCCCTCCTCTTTTCCCACATTGTGTTGCTCTGATGAATGCCTTGAGCATGGAACGACTTAAGCCAGCAAGTATTCCTCGCCGGCCACCTCTCGCTGTGCAAGATGTATGCCGTGGACCCTTTGAATGCTGCCAAGCAAAAAGAAGAGCAGTGACCATAAAAGCGAGGAGAGAGCATGCACGAAGCACACTAGTTCTGTCTAGTGCTTTCCGTGCAGAGAGGCGGCAAAGCTGAATGCCGTGTCCGAGCTTCACAACTCGCTGGAGCACTGGAAGGCAAGAATGAAGAGGCAGAACACAGCCTTGGTTTCAGCAGCTTCCGGGACGGCAAAAGTTCTGCAATAGCTCTGTCCAAGCAGAACTCGGCTGAGAATGCTCTCGCAGCTTGGGAAAGTTAGGCGCAGCCGTTGACCAGCTCTGCCCGTGGCCACAGGCTGCTTCTTCCACCTTCACTCTGGCAGAGCTTTTGCGGAACAGAGAGGGCATTCTTCCAGTACGTGTTCTCCAAGGAGCTGTGAAACAGAGCCTAGAACGCTGTCTCGCTGATACTGGCTTTCGGCAAGCAGGCGTGCCGCACCGCCTACATTCTGCACTCTGGCAGCCTAGTTGCCAGCTTTCGGCAGCTGCTGTCCTAGCAAGGAAGCTCAGGAAGTCAAAGCCAGTGCCGGGCGGCACCTTTCTGCTTTGCCCGCCTAAGCGGCGTCACGCTCCCACGGATACGGTGTCCTTTCCCTCTGCACTGCATCTGCCGAGTTGCTCTCTGCCTCTCGGAGCATAAGGGCAAAGGACAATGTTTTCCACAGCAGGGTAGAAATGGCATTGCTAGCAGGAAAGCTAGATGCCTTGGAACTGTCCCCTTAGCCCTTGCCACTCACTTCAGGCTCGTACGCTGAGCAGAACAGCCTGCTGTTCTGAAGCTTCGCTGGCTGCCGTTGGTGACCAGCTGCGCTTTCTTACCCAAGGAGGCGAAGCGCCGTCTATTTCTCGCACCGAGCACGCTGCTCCTGGCTTTGGCTTCTGCCGCAACGAGCTCGCTACGCGCGCTTTTCTTCTCAACCCTGTGCGCCCTTGCGTTCTGCCTTTCTTTTCTCGTGAATGGAGACGGAAAGCTTCTCGGCTACAACTCGCCTAGAACAACTGCGGCTACACATTAAGCTCGCCCGGAACGCCCTGCTGAAACTTGCCTTCTGGCACCACATTCATGGGGCAGCCGTCTTTCTTCGGCCACCTGCCAAGTGGCCCCATATCGCCGCGCTCGTTGCACTCCGCTTGTCAGATTGGCTTACCGCGGCGCTGATTTCAGCCTGGCCAAATACTAGCGCTGCGGAGAGCTGTCTCGCAGACAATAATGTTCCAGCATAGGAATTTGTCCTGCAATGTTCCCTCCTCTTTTCCCACATTGTGTTGCTCTGATGAATGCCTTGAGCATGGAACGACTTAAGCCAGCAAGTATTCCTCGCCGGCCACCTCTCGCTGTGCAAGATGTATGCCGTGGACCCTTTGAACGCTGCCAAGCAAAAAGCAGAGCAGTGACCATAAAAGCGAGGAGAGAGCATGCACGAAGCACACTAGTTCTGTCTAGTGCTTTCCGTGCAGAGAGGCGGCAAAGCTGAATGCCGTGCCAGAGCTTCACAACTCGCTGGAGCACAGAAAGCCAAGAATGAAGAGGCAGAACACAGCCTTGGTTTCAGCAGCTTCCAGGACTGCAAAAGTTCAGCAATAGCTCTGTCAAAGCAGAAGTCAGCCGAGAATGCTCTCACAGCTTGGGAAAGTTAGGCGCAGCCGTTGACCAGCTCTGCCCGTGGCCACAGGCTGCTTCTTCCACCTTCACTCTGGCAGAGCTTTTGCGGAACAGAGAGGGCATTCTTCCAGTACGTGTTCTCCAAGGAGCTGTGAAACAGAGCCTAGAACGCTGTCTCGCTGATACTGGCTTTCGGCAAGCAGGCGTGCCGCACCGCCTACATTCTGCACTCTGGCAGCCTAGTTGCCAGCTTTCGGCAGCTGCTGTCCTAGCAAGGAAGCTCAGGAAGTCAAAGCCAGTGCCGGGCGGCACCTTTCTGCTTTGCCCGCCTAAGCGGCGTCACGCTCCCACGGATACGGTGTCCTTTCCCTCTGCACTGCGTCTGCCGTGTTGCTCTCTGCCTCTCGGAGCATAAGGGCAAAGGACAATGTTTTCCACAGCAGGGTAGAAATGGCATTGCTTGCAGGAAAGCTGGATGCCTTGGAACTGTCCCCTTAGCCCTTGCCACTCACTTCAGGCTCGTACGCTGAGCAGAACAGCCTGCTGTTCTGAAGCTTCGCTGGCTGCCGTTCGTGACCAGATGCGCTTTCTTACCCAAGGAGGCGAAGCGCCGCCTATTTCTCGCACCGAGCACGCTGCTCCTGGCTTTGGTTTCTGCCGCAACGAGCTCGCTACGCGCACTTTTCTTCTCAACCCTGTGCGCCCTTGCGTTCTGCCTTTCTTGTCTCGTGAATGGAGACGGAAAGCTTCTCGGCTACAACTTGCCTAGAACAACTGTGGCTACACATTAAGCTCGCCCAGAACGCCCTGCTGAAACTTGCCTTCTGGCGCCACATTCACGGGGCAGCCGTCTTTCTTCGGCCACCTGCCAAGTGGCCCCATATCGCCGTGCCCGTTGCACTCCGCTTGTCAGATTGGCTTACCGTGGCGCTGATTTCAGCCTGGCCAAATACTAGCACTGCGGAGAGCTGTCTCGCAGACAATAATGTTCCAGCATAGGAATTTGTCCTGCAATGTTCCCTCCTCTTTTCCCACATTGTGTTGCTCTGATGAATGCCTTGAGCATGGAACGACTTAAGCCAGCAAGTATTCCTTGCCGGCCACCTCTCGCTGTGCAATATGTATGCCGTGGACACTTTGAACGCTGCCAAGCAAAAAGCAGAGCAGTGACCATAAAAGCGAGGAGAGAGCATGCACGAAGCACACTAGTTCTGTCTAGTGCTTTCCGTGCAGAGAGGCGGCAAAGCTGAATGTCGTGACCGAGCTTCACAACTCGCTGGAGCACTGGAAGGCAAGAATGAGGAGGCAGAACACAGCCTTGGTTTCAGCAGCTTCCGGGACTGCAAAAGTTCAGCAATAGCTCTGTCAAATCAGAACTCAGCCGAGAATGCTCTCGCAGGTTGGGAAAGTTAGGCGCAGCTGTTGACCAGCTCTGCCCGTGGCCACAGGCTGCTTCTTCCACCTTCACTGTGGCAGAGCTTTTGCGGAACAGAGAGGGCATTCTTCCAGTGCGTGTTCTCCAAGGAGCTGTGAAACAGAGCCTAGCACGCTGTCTCGCTGATACTGGCTTTCGGCAAGCAGGCGTGCCGCACCGCCTACATTCTGCACTCTGGCAGCCTAGTTGCCAGCTTTCGGCAGCTGCTGTCCTAGCAAGGAAGCTCAGGAAGTCAAAGCCAGTGCCGGGCGGCACCTTTCTGCTTTGCCCGCCTAAGCAGCGCCACGCTCCCACGGATACCGTGTCCTTTCCCTCTGCACTGCGTCTGCCGAGTTGCTCTCTGCCTCTCGGAGCATAAGGGCAACGGACAATGTTTTCCACAGCAGGGTAGAAATGGCATTGCTTGCAGGAAAGCTGGATGCCTTGGAACTGTCCCCTTAGCCCTTGCCACTCACTTCAGGCTCGTACGCTGAGTAGAACAGCCTGCTGTTCTGAAGTTTCGCTGGCTGCCGTTCGTGACCAGATGCGCTTTCTTACCCAAGGAGGCGAAGCGCCGTCTACTTCTCGCACCGAGCACGCTGCTCCTGTCTTTGGCTTCTGCCGCAACGAGCTCGCTACGCGCACTTTTCTTCTCAACCCTGTGCGCCCTTGCGTTCTGCCTTTCTTGTCTCGTGAATGGAGACGGAAAGCTTCTCGGCTACAACTCGCCTAGAACAACTGCGGCTACACATTAAGCTCGCCCGGAACGCCCTGCTGAAACTTGCCTTCTGGCACCACATTCACGGGGCAGCCGTCTTTCTTCGGCCACCTGCCAAGTGGCCCCATATCGCCGCGCTCGTTGCACTCCGCTTGTCAGATTGGCTTACCGCGGCGCTGATTTCAGCCTGGCCAAATACAAGCGCTGCGGAGAGCTGTCTCGCAGACAATAATGTTCCAGCATAGAAATTTCTCCTGCAATGTTCCCTCCTCTTTTCCCACATTGTGTTGCTCTGATGAATGCCTTGAGCATGGAACGACTTAAGCCAGCAAGTATTCCTCGCCGGCCACCTCTCGCTGTGCAAGATGTATGCCGTGGACCCTTTGAATGCTGCCAAGCAAAAAGCAGAGCAGTGACCATAAAAGCGAGGAGAGAGCATGCACGAAGCACACTAGTTCTGTCTAGTGCTTTCCGTGCAGAGAGGCGGCAAAGCTGAATGCCGTGTCCGAGCTTCACAACTCGCTGGAGCACTGGAAGGCAAGAATGAAGAGGCAGAACACAGCCTTGGTTTCAGCAGCTTCCGGGACGGCAAAAGTTCAGCAATAGCTCTGTCAAAGCAGAACTCAGCCGAGAATGCTCTCGCAGCTTGGGAAAGTTAGGCGCAGCCGTTGACCAGCTCTGCCCGTGGCCACAGGCTGCTTCTTCCACCTTCACTGTGGCAGAGCTTTTGCGGCACAGAGAGGGCATTCTTCCAGTGCGTGTTCTCCAAGGAGCTGTGAAACAGAGCCTAGCACGCTGTCTCGCTGATACTGGCTTTCGGCAAGCAGGCGTGCCGCACCGCCTACATTCTGCACTCTGGCAGCCTAGTTGCCAGCTTTCGGCAGCTGCTGTCCTAGCAAGGAAGCTCAGGAAGTCAAAGCCAGTGCCGGGCGGCACCTTTCTGCTTTGCCCGCCTAAGCGGCGTCACGCTCCCACGGATACCGTGTCCTTTCCCTCTGCACTGCGTCTGCCGTGTTGCTCTCTGCCTCTCGGAGCATAAGGGCAAAGGACAATGTTTTCCACAGCAGGGTAGAAATGGCATTGCTTGCAGGAAAGCTGGATGCCTTGGAACTGTCCCCTTAGCCCTTGCCACTCACTTCAGGCTCGTACGCTGAGCAGAACGGCCTGCTGTTCTGAAGCTTCGCTGGCTGCCGTTCGTGACCAGCTGCGCTTTCTTACCCAAGGAGGCGAAGCGCCGTCTATTTCTCGCACCGAGCACGCTGCTCCTGGCTTTCGATTCTGCCACAACGAGCTCGCTACGCGCGCTTTTCTTCTCAACCCTGTGCGCACTTGCGTTCTGCCTTTCTTGTCTCGTGAATGGAGACGGAAAGCTTCTCGGCTACAACTCGCCTAGAACAACTGCGGCTACACATTAAGCTCACCCGGAACGCCCTGCTGAAACTTGCCTTCTGGCACCACATTCACGGGGCAGCCGTCTCTCTTCAGCCACCTGCTACGTGGCCCCATATCGCCGCGCTCGTTGCACTCCGCTTGTCAGATTGGCTTACCGCGGCACTGATTTCAGCCTGGCCAAATACTAGCGCTGCGGAGAGCTGTCTCGCAGACAAGAATGTTCCAGCATAGAAATTTGTCCTGCAATGTTCCCTCCTCTTTTCCCACATTGTGTTGCTCTGATGAATGCCTTGAGCATGGAACGACTTAAGCCAGCAAGTATTCCTCGCCGGCCACCTCTCGCTGTGCAAGATGTATGCCGTGGACCCTTTGAATGCTGCCAAGCAAAAAGAAGAGCAGTGACCATAAAAGCGAGGAGAGAGCATGCACGAAGCACACTAGTTCTGTCTAGTGCTTTCCGTGCAGAGAGGCGGCAAAGCTGAATGCCGTGTCCGAGCTTCACAACTCGCTGGAGCACTGGAAGGCAAGAATGAAGAGGCAGAACACAGCCTTGGTTTCAGCAGCTTCCGGGACTGCAAAAGTTCAGCAATAGCTCTGTCCAAGCAGAACTCGGCTGAGAATGCTCTCGCAGCTTGGGAAAGTTAGGCGCAGCCGTTGACCAGCTCTGCCCGTGGCCACAGGCTGCTTCTTCCACCTTCACTGTGGCAGAGCTTTTGCGGAACAGAGAGGGCATTCTTCCAGTGCGTGTTCTCCAAGGAGCTGTGAAACAGAGCCTAGCACGCTGTCTCGCTGATACTGGCTTTCGGCAAGCAGGCGTGCCGCACCGCCTACATTCTGCACTCTGGCAGCCAAGTTGCCAGCTTTCAGCAGCTGCTGTCCTAGCAAGGAAGCTCAGGAAGTCAAAGCCAGTGCCGGGCGGCACCTTTCTGCTTTGCCCGCCTAAGCGGCGTCACGCTCCCACGGATACGGTGTCCTTTCCCTCTGCACTGCATCTGCCGAATTTCTCTCTGCCTCTCGGAGCATAAGGGCAAAGGACAATGTTTTCCACAGCAGGGTAGAAATGGCATTGCTAGCAGGAAAGCTGGATGCCTTGGAACTGTCCCCTTAGCCCTTGCCACTCACTGCAGGCTCGTACGCTGAGCAGAACAGCCCGCAGTTCTGAAGTTTCGCTGGATGCCGTTCGTGACCAGATGCGCTTTCTTACCCAAGGAGGCGAAGCGCCGTCTATTTCTCGCACCGAGCACGCTGCTCCTGGCTTTGGCTTCTGCCGCAACGAGCTCGCTACGCGCGCTTTTCTTCTCAACCCTGTGCGCCCTTGCGTTCTGCCTTTCTTGTCTCGTGAATGGAGACGGAAAGCTTCTCGGCTACAACTCGCCTAGAACAACTGTGGCTACACATTAAGCTCGCCCGGAACGCCCTGCCTAAACTTGCCTTCTGGCACCACATTCACGGGGCAGCCGTCTTTCTTCGGCCACCTGCCAAGTGGCCCCATATCGCCGCGCTCGTTGCACTCCGCTTGTCAGATTGGCTTACCGCGGCGCTGATTTCAGCCTGGCCAAATACTAGCGCTGCGGAGTGCTGTCTCGCAGACAATAATGTTCCAGCGTAGGAATTTGTCCTGCAATGTTCCCTCCTCTTTGCCCTCATTGTGTTGCTCTGATGAATGCCTTGAGCATGGAACGACTTAAGCCAGCAAGTATTCCTCGCCGGCCACCTCTCGCTGTGCAAGATGTATGCCGTGGACCCTTTGAACGCTGCCAAGCAAAAAGCAGAGCAGTGACCATAAAAGCGAGGAGAGAGCATGCACGAAGCACACTAGGTTCCGTCTAGTGCTTTCCGTGCAGAGAGGCGGCAAAGCTGAATGCCGTGTCCGAGCTTCACAACTCGCTGGAGCACTGGAAGGCAAGAATGAGGAGGCAGAACACAGCCTTGGTTTCAGCAGCTTCCGGGACTGCAAAAGTTCAGCAATAGCTCTGTCAAATCAGAACTCAGCCGAGAATGCTCTCGCAGGTTGGGAAAGTTAGGCGCAGCTGTTGACCAGCTCTGCCCGTGGCCACAGGCTGCTTCTTCCACCTTCACTGTGGCAGAGCTTTTGCGGAACAGAGAGGGCATTCTTCCAGTGCGTGTTCTCCAAGGAGCTGTGAAACAGAGCCTAGCACGCTGTCTCGCTGATACTGGCTTTCGGCAAGCAGGCGTGCCGCACCGCCTACATTCTGCACTCTGGCAGCCTAGTTGCCAGCTTTCGGCAGCTGCTGTCCTAGCAAGGAAGCTCAGGAAGTCAAAGCCAGTGCCGGGCGGCACCTTTCTGCTTTGCCCGCCTAAGCAGCGCCACGCTCCCACGGATACCGTGTCCTTTCCCTCTGCACTGCGTCTGCCGAGTTGCTCTCTGCCTCTCGGAGCATAAGGGCAACGGACAATGTTTTCCACAGCAGGGTAGAAATGGCATTGCTTGCAGGAAAGCTGGATGCCTTGGAACTGTCCCCTTAGCCCTTGCCACTCACTTCAGGCTCGTACGCTGAGTAGAACAGCCTGCTGTTCTGAAGTTTCGCTGGCTGCCGTTCGTGACCAGATGCGCTTTCTTACCCAAGGAGGCGAAGCGCCGTCTACTTCTCGCACCGAGCACGCTGCTCCTGTCTTTGGCTTCTGCCGCAACGAGCTCGCTACGCGCACTTTTCTTCTCAACCCTGTGCGCCCTTGCGTTCTGCCTTTCTTGTCTCGTGAATGGAGACGGAAAGCTTCTCGGCTACAACTCGCCTAGAACAACTGCGGCTACACATTAAGCTCGCCCGGAACGCCCTGCTGAAACTTGCCTTCTGGCACCACATTCACGGGGCAGCCGTCTTTCTTCGGCCACCTGCCAAGTGGCCCCATATCGCCGCGCTCGTTGCACTCCGCTTGTCAGATTGGCTTACCGCGGCGCTGATTTCAGCCTGGCCAAATACAAGCGCTGCGGAGAGCTGTCTCGCAGACAATAATGTTCCAGCATAGAAATTTCTCCTGCAATGTTCCCTCCTCTTTTCCCACATTGTGTTGCTCTGATGAATGCCTTGAGCATGGAACGACTTAAGCCAGCAAGTATTCCTCGCCGGCCACCTCTCGCTGTGCAAGATGTATGCCGTGGACCCTTTGAATGCTGCCAAGCAAAAAGCAGAGCAGTGACCATAAAAGCGAGGAGAGAGCATGCACGAAGCACACTAGTTCTGTCTAGTGCTTTCCGTGCAGAGAGGCGGCAAAGCTGAATGCCGTGTCCGAGCTTCACAACTCGCTGGAGCACTGGAAGGCAAGAATGAAGAGGCAGAACACAGCCTTGGTTTCAGCAGCTTCCGGGACGGCAAAAGTTCAGCAATAGCTCTGTCAAAGCAGAACTCAGCCGAGAATGCTCTCGCAGCTTGGGAAAGTTAGGCGCAGCCGTTGACCAGCTCTGCCCGTGGCCACAGGCTGCTTCTTCCACCTTCACTGTGGCAGAGCTTTTGCGGCACAGAGAGGGCATTCTTCCAGTGCGTGTTCTCCAAGGAGCTGTGAAACAGAGCCTAGCACGCTGTCTCGCTGATACTGGCTTTCGGCAAGCAGGCGTGCCGCACCGCCTACATTCTGCACTCTGGCAGCCTAGTTGCCAGCTTTCGGCAGCTGCTGTCCTAGCAAGGAAGCTCAGGAAGTCAAAGCCAGTGCCGGGCGGCACCTTTCTGCTTTGCCCGCCTAAGCGGCGTCACGCTCCCACGGATACCGTGTCCTTTCCCTCTGCACTGCGTCTGCCGAGTTGCTCTCTGCCTCTCGGAGCATAAGGGCAAAGGACAATGTTTTCCACAGCAGGGTAGAAATGGCATTGCTAGCAGGAAAGCTGGATGCCTTGGAACTGTCCCCTTAGCCCTTGCCACTCACTTCAGGCTCGTACGCTGAGCAGAACAGCCTGCTGTTCTGAAGCTTCGCTGGCTGCCGTTCGTTACCAGATGCGCTTTCTTACCCAAGGAGGCGAAGCGCCGTCTATTTCTCGCACCGAGCACGCTGCTCCTGGCTTTGGCTTCTGCCGCAACGAGCTCGCTACGCGCACTTTTCTTCTCAACCCTGTGCGCCCTTGCGTTCTGCCTTTCTTGTCTCGTGAATGGAGACGGAAAGCTTCTCGGCTACAACTCGCCTAGAACAACTGCGGCTACACATTAAGCTCGCCCGGAACGCCCTGCTGAAACTTGCCTTCTGGCACCACATTCACGGGGCAGCCGTCTCTCTTCGGCCACCTGCCAAGTGGCCCCATATCGCCGCGCTCGTTGCACTCCGCTTGTCAGATTGGCTTACCGCGGCGCTGATTTCAGCCTGGCCAAATACTAGCGCTGCGGAGAGCTGTCTCGCAGACAAGAATGTTCCAGCATAGGAATTTGTCCTGCAATGTTCCCTCCTCTTTTCCCACATTGTGTTGCTCTGATGAATGCCTTGAGCATGGAACGACTTAAGCCAGCAAGTATTCCTCGCCGGCCACCTCTCGCTGTGCAAGATGTATGCCGTGGACCCTTTGAACGCTGCCAAGCAAAAAGCAGAGCAGTGACCATAAAAGCGAGGAGAGAGCATGCACGAAGCACACTAGGTTCCGTCTAGTGCTTTCCGTGCAGAGAGGCGGCAAAGCTGAATGCCGTGTCCGAGCTTCACAACTCGCTGGAGCACTGGAAGGCAAGAATGAAGAGGCAGAACACAGCCTTGGTTTCAGCAGCTTCCGGGACTGCAAAAGTTCTGCAATAGTTCTGTCAAAGTAGAACTCAGCCGAGAATGCTCTCGCAGCTTGGGAAAGTTAGGCGCAGCCGTTGACCAGCTCTGCCCGTGGCCACAGGCTGCTTCTTCCACCTTCACTCTGGCAGAGCTTTTGCGGAACAGAGAGGGCATTCTTCCAGTGCGTGTTCTCCAAGGAGCTGTGAAACAGAGCCTAGCACGCTGTCTCGCTGATACTGGCTTTCGGCAAGCAGGCGTGCCGCACCGCCTACATTCTGCACTCTGGCAGCCTAGTTGCCAGCTTTCGGCAGCTGCTGTCCTAGCAAGGAAGCTCAGGAAGTCAAAGCCAGTGCCGGGCGGCACCTTTCTGCTTTGCCCGCCTAAGCGGCGTCACGCTCCCACGGATACCGTGTCCTTTCCCTCTGCACTGCGTCTGCCGTGTTGCTCTCTGCCTCTCGGAGCATAAGGGCAAAGGACAATGTTTTCCACAGCAGGGTAGAAATGGCATTGCTTGCAGGAAAGCTGGATGCCTTGGAACTGTCCCCTTAGCCCTTGCCACTCACTTCAGGCTCGTACGCTGAGCAGAACGGCCTGCTGTTCTGAAGCTTCGCTGGCTGCCGTTCGTGACCAGCTGCGCTTTCTTACCCAAGGAGGCGAAGCGCCGTCTATTTCTCGCACCGAGCACGCTGCTCCTGGCTTTCGATTCTGCCACAACGAGCTCGCTACGCGCGCTTTTCTTCTCAACCCTGTGCGCCCTTGCGTTCTGCCTTTCTTGTCTCGTGAATGGAGACGGAAAGCTTCTCGGCTACAACTCGCCTAGAACAACTGCGGCTACACATTAAGCTCACCCGGAACGCCCTGCTGAAACTTGCCTTCTGGCACCACATTCACGGGGCAGCCGTCTCTCTTCAGCCACCTGCTACGTGGCCCCATATCGCCGCGCTCGTTGCACTCCGCTTGTCAGATTGGCTTACCGCGGCACTGATTTCAGCCTGGCCAAATACTAGCGCTGCGGAGAGCTGTCTCGCAGACAAGAATGTTCCAGCATAGAAATTTGTCCTGCAATGTTCCCTCCTCTTTTCCCACATTGTGTTGCTCTGATGAATGCCTTGAGCATGGAACGACTTAAGCCAGCAAGTATTCCTCGCCGGCCACCTCTCGCTGTGCAAGATGTATGCCGTGGACCCTTTGAATGCTGCCAAGCAAAAAGAAGAGCAGTGACCATAAAAGCGAGGAGAGAGCATGCACGAAGCACACTAGTTCTGTCTAGTGCTTTCCGTGCAGAGAGGCGGCAAAGCTGAATGCCGTGTCCGAGCTTCACAACTCGCTGGAGCACTGGAAGGCAAGAATGAAGAGGCAGAACACAGCCTTGGTTTCAGCAGCTTCCGGGACTGCAAAAGTTCAGCAATAGCTCTGTCCAAGCAGAACTCGGCTGAGAATGCTCTCGCAGCTTGGGAAAGTTAGGCGCAGCCGTTGACCAGCTCTGCCCGTGGCCACAGGCTGCTTCTTCCACCTTCACTGTGGCAGAGCTTTTGCGGAACAGAGAGGGCATTCTTCCAGTGCGTGTTCTCCAAGGAGCTGTGAAACAGAGCCTAGCACGCTGTCTCGCTGATACTGGCTTTCGGCAAGCAGGCGTGCCGCACCGCCTACATTCTGCACTCTGGCAGCCAAGTTGCCAGCTTTCAGCAGCTGCTGTCCTAGCAAGGAAGCTCAGGAAGTCAAAGCCAGTGCCGGGCGGCACCTTTCTGCTTTGCCCGCCTAAGCGGCGTCACGCTCCCACGGATACGGTGTCCTTTCCCTCTGCACTGCATCTGCCGAATTTCTCTCTGCCTCTCGGAGCATAAGGGCAAAGGACAATGTTTTCCACAGCAGGGTAGAAATGGCATTGCTAGCAGGAAAGCTGGATGCCTTGGAACTGTCCCCTTAGCCCTTGCCACTCACTGCAGGCTCGTACGCTGAGCAGAACAGCCCGCAGTTCTGAAGTTTCGCTGGATGCCGTTCGTGACCAGATGCGCTTTCTTACCCAAGGAGGCGAAGCGCCGTCTATTTCTCGCACCGAGCACGCTGCTCCTGGCTTTGGCTTCTGCCGCAACGAGCTCGCTACGCGCGCTTTTCTTCTCAACCCTGTGCGCCCTTGCGTTCTGCCTTTCTTTTCTCGTGAATGGAGACGGAAAGCTTCTCGGCTACAACTCGCCTAGAACAACTGTGGCTACACATTAAGCTCGCCCGGAACGCCCTGCCTAAACTTGCCTTCTGGCACCACATTCACGGGGCAGCCGTCTTTCTTCGGCCACCTGCCAAGTGGCCCCATATCGCCGCGCTCGTTGCACTCCGCTTGTCAGATTGGCTTACCGCGGCGCTGATTTCAGCCTGGCCAAATACTAGCGCTGCGGAGTGCTGTCTCGCAGACAATAATGTTCCAGTGTAGGAATTTGTCCTGCAATGTTCCCTCCTCTTTGCCCTCATTGTGTTGCTCTGATGAATGCCTTGAGCATGGAACGACTTAAGCCAGCAAGTATTCCTCGCCGGCCACCTCTCGCTGTGCAAGATGTATGCCGTGGACCCTTTGAACGCTGCCAAGCAAAAAGCAGAGCAGTGACCATAAAAGCGAGGAGAGAGCATGCACGAAGCACACTAGTTCTGTCTAGTGCTTTCCGTGCAGAGAGGCGGCAAAGCTGAATGTCGTGACCGAGCTTCACAACTCGCTGGAGCACTGGAAGGCAAGAATGAGGAGGCAGAACACAGCCTTGGTTTCAGCAGCTTCCGGGACTGCAAAAGTTCAGCAATAGCTCTGTCAAATCAGAACTCAGCCGAGAATGCTCTCGCAGGTTGGGAAAGTTAGGCGCAGCTGTTGACCAGCTCTGCCCGTGGCCACAGGCTGCTTCTTCCACCTTCACTGTGGCAGAGCTTTTGCGGAACAGAGAGGGCATTCTTCCAGTGCGTGTTCTCCAAGGAGCTGTGAAACAGAGCCTAGCACGCTGTCTCGCTGATACTGGCTTTCGGCAAGCAGGCGTGCCGCACCGCCTACATTCTGCACTCTGGCAGCCTAGTTGCCAGCTTTCGGCAGCTGCTGTCCTAGCAAGGAAGCTCAGGAAGTCAAAGCCAGTGCCGGGCGGCACCTTTCTGCTTTGCCCGCCTAAGCAGCGCCACGCTCCCACGGATACCGTGTCCTTTCCCTCTGCACTGCGTCTGCCGAGTTGCTCTCTGCCTCTCGGAGCATAAGGGCAACGGACAATGTTTTCCACAGCAGGGTAGAAATGGCATTGCTTGCAGGAAAGCTGGATGCCTTGGAACTGTCCCCTTAGCCCTTGCCACTCACTTCAGGCTCGTACGCTGAGTAGAACAGCCTACTGTTCTGAAGTTTCGCTGGCTGCCGTTCGTGACCAGATGCGCTTTCTTACCCAAGGAGGCGAAGCGCCGTCTACTTCTCGCACCGAGCACGCTGCTCCTGTCTTTGGCTTCTGCCGCAACGAGCTCGCTACGCGCACTTTTCATCTCAACCCTGTGCGCCCTTGCGTTCTGCCTTTCTTGTCTCGTGAATGGAGACGGAAAGCTTCTCGGCTACAACTCGCCTAGAACAACTGCGGCTACACATTAAGCTCGCCCGGAACGCCCTGCTGAAACTTGCCTTCTGGCACCACATTCACGGGGCAGCCGTCTTTCTTCGGCCACCTGCCAAGTGGCCCCATATCACCGCGCTCGTTGCACTCCGCTTGTCAGATTGGCTTACCGCGGCGCTGATTTCAGCCTGGCCAAATACAAGCGCTGCGGAGAGCTGTCTCGCAGACAATAATGTTCCAGCATAGAAATTTCTCCTGCAATGTTCCCTCCTCTTTTCCCACATTGTGTTGCTCTGATGAATGCCTTGAGCATGGAACGACTTAAGCCAGCAAGTATTCCTCGCCGGCCACCTCTCGCTGTGCAAGATGTATGCCGTGGACCCTTTGAATGCTGCCAAGCAAAAAGAAGAGCAGTGACCATAAAAGCGAGGAGAGAGCATGCACGAAGCACACTAGTTCTGTCTAGTGCTTTCCGTGCAGAGAGGCGGCAAAGCTGAATGCCGTGTCCGAGCTTCACAACTCGCTGGAGCACTGGAAGGCAAGAATGAAGAGGCAGAACACAGCCTTGGTTTCAGCAGCTTCCGGGACGGCAAAAGTTCAGCAATAGCTCTGTCAAAGCAGAACTCAGCCGAGAATGCTCTCGCAGCTTGGGAAAGTTAGGCGCAGCCGTTGACCAGCTCTGCCCGTGGCCACAGGCTGCTTCTTCCACCTTCACTGTGGCAGAGCTTTTGCGGAACAGAGAGGGCATTCTTCCAGTGCGTGTTCTCCAAGGAGCTGTGAAACAGAGCCTAGCACGCTGTCTCGCTGATACTGGCTTTCGGCAAGCAGGCGTGCCGCACCGCCTACATTCTGCACTCTGGCAGCCTAGTTGCCAGCTTTCGGCAGCTGCTGTCCTAGCAAGGAAGCTCAGGAAGTCAAAGCCAGTGCCGGGCGGCACCTTTCTGCTTTGCCCGCCTAAGCGGCGTCACGCTCCCACGGATACCGTGTCCTTTCCCTCTGCACTGCGTCTGCCGAGTTGCTCTCTGCCTCTCGGAGCATAAGGGCAAAGGACAATGTTTTCCACAGCAGGGTAGAAATGGCATTGCTAGCAGGAAAGCTGGATGCCTTGGAACTGTCCCCTTAGCCCTTGCCACTCACTTCAGGCTCGTACGCTGAGCAGAACAGCCTGCTGTTCTGAAGCTTCGCTGGCTGCCGTTCGTGACCAGATGCGCTTTCTTACCCAAGGAGGCGAAGCGCCGCCTATTTCTCGCACCGAGCACGCTGCTCCTGGCTTTGGCTTCTGCCGCAACGAGCTCGCTACGCGCACTTTTCTTCTCAACCCTGTGCGCCCTTGCGTTCTGCCTTTCTTGTCTCGTGAATGGAGACGGAAAGCTTCTCGGCTACAACTCGCCTAGAACAACTGCGGCTACACATTAAGCTCGCCCGGAACGCCCTGCTGAAACTTGCCTTCTGGCACCACATTCACGGGGCAGCCGTCTCTCTTCGGCCACCTGCCAAGTGGCCCCATATCGCCGCGCTCGTTGCACTCCGCTTGTCAGATTGGCTTACCGCGGCGCTGATTTCAGCCTGGCCAAATACTAGCGCTGCGGAGAGCTGTCTCGCAGACAATAATGTTCCAGCATAGGAATTTGTCCTGCAATGTTCCCTCCTCTTTTCCCACATTGTGTTGCTCTGATGAATGCCTTGAGCATGGAACGACTTAAGCCAGCAAGTATTCCTCGCCGGCCACCTCTCGCTGTGCAAGATGTATGCCGTGGACCCTTTGAACGCTGCCAAGCAAAAAGCAGAGCAGTGACCATAAAAGCGAGGAGAGAGCATGCACGAAGCACACTAGGTTCCGTCTAGTGCTTTCCGTGCAGAGAGGCGGCAAAGCTGAATGCCGTGTCCGAGCTTCACAACTCGCTGCAGCACTGGAAGGCAAGAATGAAGAGGCAGAACACAGCCTTGGTTTCAGCAGCTTCCGGGACTGCAAAAGTTCTGCAATAGTTCTGTCAAAGTAGAACTCAGCCGAGAATGCTCTCGCAGCTTGGGAAAGTTAGGCGCAGCCGTTGACCAGCTCTGCCCGTGGCCACAGGCTGCTTCTTCCACCTTCACTCTGGCAGAGCTTTTGCGGAACAGAGAGGGCATTCTTCCAGTGCGTGTTCTCCAAGGAGCTGTGAAACAGAGCCTAGCACGCTGTCTCGCTGATACTGGCTTTCGGCAAGCAGGCGTGCCGCACCGCCTACATTCTGCACTCTGGCAGCCTAGTTGCCAGCTTTCGGCAGCTGCTGTCCTAGCAAGGAAGCTCAGGAAGTCAAAGCCAGTGCCGGGCGGCACCTTTCTGCTTTGCCCGCCTAAGCGGCGTCACGCTCCCACGGATACCGTGTACTTTCCCTCTGCACTGCGTCTGCCGTGTTGCTCTCTGCCTCTCGGAGCATAAGGGCAAAGGACAATGTTTTCCACAGCAGGGTAGAAATGGCATTGCTTGCAGGAAAGCTGGATGCCTTGGAACTGTCCCCTTAGCCCTTGCCACTCACTTCAGGCTCGTACGCTGAGCAGAACGGCCTGCTGTTCTGAAGCTTCTCTGGCTGCCGTTCGTGACCAGCTGCGCTTTCCTACCCAAGGAGGCGAAGCGCCGTCTATTTCTCGCACCGAGCACGCTGCTCCTGGCTTTCGATTCTGCCACAACGAGCTCGCTACGCGCGCTTTTCTTCTCAACCCTGTGCGCCCTTGCGTTCTGCCTTTCTTGTCTCGTGAATGGAGACGGAAAGCTTCTCGGCTACAACTCGCCTAGAACAACTGCGGCTACACATTAAGCTCACCCGGAACGCCCTGCTGAAACTTGCCTTCTGGCACCACATTCACGGGGCAGCCGTCTCTCTTCAGCCACCTGCTACGTGGCCCCATATCGCCGCGCTCGTTGCACTCCGCTTGTCAGATTGGCTTACCGCGGCGCTGATTTCAGCCTGGCCAAATACTAGCGCTGCGGAGAGCTGTCTCGCAGACAAGAATGTTCCAGCATAGAAATTTGTCCTGCAATGTTCCCTCCTCTTTTCCCACATTGTGTTGCTCTGATGAATGCCTTGAGCATGGAACGACTTAAGCCAGCAAGTATTCCTCGCCGGCCACCTCTCGCTGTGCAAGATGTATGCCGTGGACCCTTTGAATGCTGCCAAGCAAAAAGAAGAGCAGTGACCATAAAAGCGAGGAGAGAGCATGCACGAAGCACACTAGTTCTGTCTAGTGCTTTCCGTGCAGAGAGGCGGCAAAGCTGAATGCCGTGTCCGAGCTTCACAACTCGCTGGAGCACTGGAAGGCAAGAATGAAGAGGCAGAACACAGCCTTGGTTTCAGCAGCTTCCGGGACTGCAAAAGTTCAGCAATAGCTCTGTCCAAGCAGAACTCGGCTGAGAATGCTCTCGCAGCTTGGGAAAGTTAGGCGCAGCCGTTGACCAGCTCTGCCCGTGGCCACAGGCTGCTTCTTCCACCTTCACTGTGGCAGAGCTTTTGCGGAACAGAGAGGGCATTCTTCCAGTGCGTGTTCTCCAAGGAGCTGTGAAACAGAGCCTAGCACGCTGTCTCGCTGATACTGGCTTTCGGCAAGCAGGCGTGCCGCACCGCCTACATTCTGCACTCTGGCAGCCAAGTTGCCAGCTTTCAGCAGCTGCTGTCCTAGCAAGGAAGCTCAGGAAGTCAAAGCCAGTGCCGGGCGGCACCTTTCTGCTTTGCCCGCCTAAGCGGCGTCACGCTCCCACGGATACGGTGTCCTTTCCCTCTGCACTGCATCTGCCGAATTTCTCTCTGCCTCTCGGAGCATAAGGGCAAAGGACAATGTTTTCCACAGCAGGGTAGAAATGGCATTGCTAGCAGGAAAGCTGGATGCCTTGGAACTGTCCCCTTAGCCCTTGCCACTCACTGCAGGCTCGTACGCTGAGCAGAACAGCCCGCAGTTCTAAAGCTTCGCTGGATGCCGTTCGTGACCAGATGCGCTTTCTTACCCAAGGAGGCGAAGCGCCGTCTATTTCTCGCACCGAGCACGCTGCTCCTGGCTTTGGCTTCTGCCGCAACGAGCTCGCTACGCGCGCTTTTCTTCTCAACCCTGTGCGCCCTTGCGTTCTGCCTTTCTTGTCTCGTGAATGGAGACGGAAAGCTTCTCGGCTACAACTCGCCTAGAACAACTGCGGCTACACATTAAGCTCGCCCGGAACGCCCTGCCTACACTTGCCTTCTGGCACCACATTCATGGGGCAGCCGTCTTTCTTCGGCCACCTGCCAAGTGGCCCCATATCGCCGCGCTCGTTGCACTCCGCTTGTCAGATTGGCTTACCGCGGCGCTGATTTCAGCCTGGCCAAATACTAGCGCTGCGGAGTGCTGTCTCGCAGACAATAATGTTCCAGCGTAGGAATTTGTCCTGCAATGTTCCCTCCTCTTTTCCCTCATTGTGTTGCTCTGATGAATGCCTTGAGCATGGAACGACTTAAGCCAGCAAGTATTCCTCGCCGGCCACCTCTCGCTGTGCAAGATGTATGCCGTGGACCCTTTGAACGCTGCCAAGCAAAAAGCAGAGCAGTGACCATAAAAGCGAGGAGAGAGCATGCACGAAGCACACTAGTTCTGTCTAGTGCTTTCCGTGCAGAGAGGCGGCAAAGCTGAATGTCGTGTCCGAGCTTCACAACTCGCTGGAGCACTGGAAGGCAAGAATGAAGAGGCAGAACACAGCCTTGGTTTCAGCAGCTTCCGGGACTGCAAAAGTTCAGCAATAGCTCTGTCCAAGCAGAACTCGGCTGAGAATGCTCTCGCAGCTTGGGAAAGTTAGGCGCAGCCGTTGACCAGCTCTGCCCGTGGCCACAGGTTGCTTCTTCCACCTTCACTCTGGCAGAGCTTTTGCGGAACAGAGAGGGCATTCTTCCAGTGCGTGTTCTCCAAGGAGCTGTGAAACAGAGCCTAGCACGCTGTCTCGCTGATACTGGCTTTCGGCAAGCAGGCGTGCCGCACCGCCTACATTCTGCACTCTGGCAGCCTAGTTGCCAGCTTTCGGCAGCTGCTGTCCTAGCAAGGAAGCTCAGGAAGTCAAAGCCAGTGCCGGGCGGCACCTTTCTGCTTTGCCCGCCTAAGCAGCGCCACGCTCCCACGGATACGGTGTCCTTTCCCTCTGCACTGCGTCTGCCGAGTTGCTCTCTGCCTCTCGGAGCATAAGGGCAAAGGACAATGTTTTCCACAGCAGGGTAGAAATGGCATTGCTAGCAGGAAAGCTAGATGCCTTGGAACTGTCCCCTTAGCCCTTGCCACTCACTTCAGGCTCGTACGCTGAGCAGAACAGCCTGCTGTTCTGAAGCTTCGCTGGCTGCCGTTCGTGACCAGCTGCGCTTTCTTACCCAAGGAGGCGAAGCGCCGTCTATTTCTCGCACCGAGCACGCTGCTCCTGGCTTTGGCTTCTGCCACAACGAGCTCGCTACGCGCGCTTTTCTTCTCAACCCTGTGCGCCCTTGCGTTCTGCCTTTCTTTTCTCGTGAATGGAGACGGAAAGCTTCTCGGCTACAACTCGCCTAGAACAACTGCGGCTACACATTAAGCTCGCCCGGAACGCCCTGCTGAAACTTGCCTTCTGGCACCACATTCACGAGGCAGCCGTCTTTCTTCGGCCACCTGCCAAGTGGCCCCATATCGCCGCGCTCGTTGCACTCCGCTTGTCAGATTGGCTTACCGCGGCGCTGATTTCAGCCTGGCCAAATACTAGCGCTGCGGAGAGCTGTCTCGCAGACAATAATGTTCCAGCATAGAAATTTGTCCTGCAATGTTCCCTCCTCTTTTCCCACATTGTGTTGCTCTGATGAATGCCTTGAGCATGGAACGACTTAAGCCAGCAAGTATTCCTCGCCGGCCACCTCTCGCTGTGCAAGATGTATGCCGTGGACCCTTTGATCGCTGCCAAGCAAAAAGAAGAGCAGTGACCATAAAAGCGAGGAGAGAGCATGCACGAAGCACACTAGTTCTGTCTAGTGCTTTCCGTGCAGAGAGGCGGCAAAGCTGAATGCCGTGCCAGAGCTTCACAACTCGCTGGAGCACAGAAAGCCAAAAATGAAGAGGCAGAACACAGCCTTGGTTTCAGCAGCTTCCGGGACTGCAAAAGTTCAGCAATAGCTCTGTCCAAGCAGAACTCGGCTGAGAATGCTCTCACAGCTTGGGAAAGTTAGGCGCAGCCGTTGACCAGCTCTGCCCGTGGCCACAGGCTGCTTCTTCCACCTTCACTCTGGCAGAGCTTTTGCGGAACAGAGAGGGCATTCTTCCAGTGCGTGTTCTCCAAGGAGCTGTGAAACAGAGCCTAGAACGCTGTCTCGCTGATACTGGCTTTCGGCAAGCAGGCGTGCCGCACCGCCTACATTCTGCACTCTGGCAGCCTAGTTGCCAGCTTTCGGCAGCTGCTGTCCTAGCAAGGAAGCTCAGGAAGTCAAAGCCAGTGCCGGGCGGCACCTTTCTGCTTTGCCCGCCTAAGCGGCGTCACGCTCCCACGGATACGGTGTCCTTTCCCTCTGCACTGCGTCTGCCGAGTTGCTCTCTGCCTCTCGGAGCATAAGGGCAAAGGACAATGTTTTCCACAGCAGGGTAGAAATGGCATTGCTAGCAGGAAAGCTGGATGCCTTGGAACTGTCCCCTTAGCCCTTGCCACTCACTTCAGGCTCGTACGCTGAGCAGAACAGCCTGCTGTTCTGAAGCTTCGCTGGCTGCCGTTCGTGACCAGATGCGCTTTCTTACCCAAGGAGGCGAAGCGCCGTCTACTTCTCGCACCGAGCACGCTGCTCCTGTCTTTGGCTTCTGCCGCAACGAGCTCGCTACGCGCACTTTTCTTCTCAACCCTGTGCGCCCTTGCGTTCTGCCTTTCTTGTCTCGTGAATGGAGACGGAAAGCTTCTCGGCTACAACTCGCCTAGAACAACTGCGGCTACACATTAAGCTCGCCCGGAACGCCCTGCTGAAACTTGCCTTCTGGCACCACATTCACGGGGCAGCCGTCTTTCTTCGGCCACCTGCCAAGTGGCCCCATATCACCGCGCTCGTTGCACTCCGCTTGTCAGATTGGCTTACCGCGGCGCTGATTTCAGCCTGGCCAAATACAAGCGCTGCGGAGAGCTGTCTCGCAGACAATAATGTTCCAGCATAGAAATTTGTCCTGCAATGTTCCCTCCTCTTTTCCCACATTGTGTTGCTCTGATGAATGCCTTGAGCATGGAACGACTTAAGCCAGCAAGTATTCCTCGCCGGCCACCTCTCGCTGTGCAAGATGTATGCCGTGGACCCTTTGAATGCTGCCAAGCAAAAAGCAGAGCAGTGACCATAAAAGCGAGGAGAGAGCATGCACGAAGCACACTAGTTCTGTCTAGTGCTTTCCGTGCAGAGAGGCGGCAAAGCTGAATGCCGTGTCCGAGCTTCACAACTCGCTGGAGCACTGGAAGGCAAGAATGAAGAGGCAGAACACAGCCTTGGTTTCAGCAGCTTCCGGGACGGCAAAAGTTCAGCAATAGCTCTGTCAAAGCAGAACTCAGCCGAGAATGCTCTCGCAGGTTGGGAAAGTTAGGCGCAGCTGTTGACCAGCTCTGCCCGTGGCCACAGGCTGCTTCTTCCACCTTCACTGTGGCAGAGCTTTTGCGGAACAGAGAGGGCATTCTTCCAGTGCGTGTTCTCCAAGGAGCTGTGAAACAGAGCCTAGCACGCTGTCTCGCTGATACTGGCTTTCGGCAAGCAGGCGTGCCGCACCGCCTACATTCTGCACTCTGGCAGCCTAGTTGCCAGCTTTCGGCAGCTGCTGTCCTAGCAAGGAAGCTCAGGAAGTCAAAGCCAGTGCCGGGCGGCACCTTTCTGCTTTGCCCGCCTAAGCGGCGTCACGCTCCCACGGATACCGTGTCCTTTCCCTCTGCACTGCGTCTGCCGAGTTGCTCTCTGCCTCTCGGAGCATAAGGGCAAAGGACAATGTTTTCCACAGCAGGGTAGAAATGGCATTGCTAGCAGGAAAGCTGGATGCCTTGGAACTGTCCCCTTAGCCCTTGCCACTCACTTCAGGCTCGTACGCTGAGCAGAACAGCCTGCTGTTCTGAAGCTTCGCTGGCTGCCGTTCGTGACCAGATGCGCTTTCTTACCCAAGGAGGCGAAGCGCCGCCTATTTCTCGCACCGAGCACGCTGCTCCTGTCTTTGGCTTCTGCCGCAACGAGCTCGCTACGCGCACTTTTCTTCTCAACCCTGTGCGCCCTTGCGTTCTGCCTTTCTTGTCTCGTGAATGGAGACGGAAAGCTTCTCGGCAACAACTCGCCTAGAACAACTGCGGCTACACATTAAGCTCGCCCGGAACGCCCTGCCTAAACTTGCCTTCTGGCACCACATTCACGGGGCAGCCGTCTTTCTTCGGCCACCTGCCAAGTGGCCCCATATCGCCGCGCTCGTTGCACTCCGCTTGTCAGATTGGCTTACCGCGGCGCTGATTTCAGCCTGGCCAAATACTAGCGCTGCGGAGTGCTGTCTCGCAGACAATAATGTTCCAGCGTAGGAATTTGTCCTGCAATGTTCCCTCCTCTTTTCCCTCATTGTGTTGCTCTGATGAATGCCTTGAGCATGGAACGACTTAAGCCAGCAAGTATTCCTCGCCGGCCACCTCTCGCTGTGCAAGATGTATGCCGTGGACCCTTTGAACGCTGCCAAGCAAAAAGCAGAGCAGTGACCATAAAAGCGAGGAGAGAGCATGTACGAAGCACACTAGTTCTGTCTAGTGCTTTCCGTGCAGAGAGGCGGCAAAGCTGAATGTCGTGTCCGAGCTTCACAACTCGCTGGAGCACTGGAAGGCAAGAATGAAGAGGCAGAACACAGCCTTGGTTTCAGCAGCTTCCGGGACTGCAAAAGTTCAGCAATAGCTCTGTCCAAGCAGAACTCGGCTGAGAATGCTCTCGCAGCTTGGGAAAGTTAGGCGCAGCCGTTGACCAGCTCTGCCCGTGGCCACAGGTTGCTTCTTCCACCTTCACTCTGGCAGAGCTTTTGCGGAACAGAGAGGGCATTCTTCCAGGGCGTGTTCTCCAAGGAGCTGTGAAACAGAGCCTAGCACGCTGTCTCGCTGATACTGGCTTTCGGCAAGCAGGCGTGCCGCACCGCCTACATTCTGCACTCTGGCAGCCTAGTTGCCAGCTTTCGGCAGCTGCTGTCCTAGCAAGGAAGCTCAGGAAGTCAAAGCCAGTGCCGGGCGGCACCTTTCTGCTTTGCCCGCCTAAGCGGCGTCACGCTCCCACGGATACGGTGTCCTTTCCCTCTGCACTGCGTCTGCCGAGTTGCTCTCTGCCTCTCGGAGCATAAGGGCAAAGGACAATGTTTTCCACAGCAGGGTAGAAATGGCATTGCTAGCAGGAAAGCTGGATGCCTTGGAACTGTCCCCTTAGCCCTTGCCACTCACTTCAGGCTCGTACGCTGAGCAGAACAGCCTGCTGTTCTGAAGCTTCGCTGGCTGCCGTTCGTGACCAGATGCGCTTTCTTACCCAAAGAGGCGAAGCGCCGTCTATTTCTCGCACCGAGCACGCTGCTCCTGGCTTTGGCTTCTGCTGCAACGAGCTCGCTACGCGCGCTTTTCTTCTCAACCCTGTGCGCCCTTGCGTTCTGCCTTTCTTTTCTCGTGAATGGAGACGGAAAGCTTCTCGGCTACAACTCGCCTAGAACAACTGCGGCTACACATTATGCTCGCCCGGATCGCCCTGCTGAAACTTGCCTTCTGGCACCACATTCACGGGGCAGCCGTCTTTCTTCGGCCACCTGCCAAGTGGCCCCATATCGCCGCGCTCGTTGCACTCCGCTTGTCAGATTGGCTTACCGCGGCGCTGATTTCAGCCTGGCCAAATACTAGCGCTGCGGAGTGCTGTCTCGCAGACAATAATGTTCCAGCGTAGGAATTTGTCCTGCTATGTTCCCTCCTCTTTTCCCTCATTGTGTTGCTCTGATGAATGCCTTGAGCATGGAACGACTTAAGCCAGCAAGTATTCCTCGCCGGCCACCTCTCGCTGTGCAAGATGTATGCCGTGGACCCTTTGAACGCTGCCAAGCAAAAAGCAGAGCAGTGACCATAAAAGCGAGGAGAGAGCATGCACGAAGCACACTAGGTTCCGTCTAGTGCTTTCCGTGCAGAGAGGCGGCAAAGCTGAATGCCGTGTCCGAGCTTCACAACTCGCTGGAGCACTGGGAGGCAAGAATGAAGAGGCAGAACACAGCCTTGGTTTCAGCAGCTTCCGGGACTGCAAAAGTTCAGCAATAGCTCTGTCAAAGCAGAAGTCAGCCGAGAATGCTCTCGCAGCTTGGGAAAGTTAGGCGCAGCCGTTGACCAGCTCTGCCCGTGGCCACAGGCTGCTTCTTCCACCTTCACTCTGGCAGAGCTTTTGCGGAACAGAGAGGGCATTCTTCCAGTGCGTGTTCTCCAAGGAGCTGTGAAAGAGAGCCTAGCACGCTGTCTCGCTGATACTGGCTTTCGGCAAGCAGGCGTGCCGCACCGCCTACATTCTGCACTCTGGCAGCCTAGTTGCCAGCTTTCGGCAGCTGCTGTCCTAGCAAGGAAGCTCAGGAAGTCAAAGCCAGTGCCGGGCGGCACCTTTCTGCTTTGCCCGCCTAAGCGGCGTCACGCTCCCACGGATACGGTGTCCTTTCCCTCTGCACTGCGTCTGCCGAGTTGCTCTCTGCCTCTCGGAGCATAAGGGCAAAGGACAATGTTTTCCACAGCAGGGTAGAAATGGCATTGCTAGCAGGAAAGCTGGATGCCTTGGAACTGTCCCCTTAGCCCTTGCCACTCACTTCAGGCTCGTACGCTGAGCAGAACAGCCTGCTGTTCTGAAGCTTCGCTGGCTGCCGTTCGTGACCAGATGCGCTTTCTTACCCAAGGAGGCGAAGCGCCGCCTATTTCTCGCACCGAGCACGCTGCTCCTGGCTTTGGCTTCTGCCGCAACGAGCTCGCTACGCGCACTTTTCTTCTCAACCCTGTGCGCCCTTGCGTTCTGCCTTTCTTGTCTCGTGAATGGAGACGGAAAGCTTCTCGGCTACAACTCGCCTAGAACAACTGTGGCTACACATTAAGCTCGCCCGGAACGCCCTGCTGAAACTTGCCTTCTGGCGCCACATTCACGGGGCAGCCGTCTTTCTTCGGCCACCTGCCAAGTGGCCCCATATCGCCGTGCTCGTTGCACTCCGCTTGTCAGATTGGCTTACCGTGGCGCTGATTTCAGCCTGGCCAAATACTAGCGCTGCGGAGAGCTGTCTCGCAGACAATAATGTTCCAGCATAGGAATTTGTCCTGCAATGTTCCCTCCTCTTTTCCCACATTGTGTTGCTCTGATGAATGCCTTGAGCATGGAACGACTTAAGCCAGCAAGTATTCCTTGCCGGCCACCTCTCGCTGTGCAATATGTATGCCGTGGACACTTTGAACGCTGCCAAGCAAAAAGCAGAGCAGTGACCATAAAAGCGAGGAGAGAGCATGCACGAAGCACACTAGTTCTGTCTAGTGCTTTCCGTGCAGAGAGGCGGCAAAGCTGAATGTCGTGACCGAGCTTCACAACTCGCTGGAGCACTGGAAGGCAAGAATGAGGAGGCAGAACACAGCCTTGGTTTCAGCAGCTTCCGGGACTGCAAAAGTTCAGCAATAGCTCTGTCAAATCAGAACTCAGCCGAGAATGCTCTCGCAGGTTGGGAAAGTTAGGCGCAGCTGTTGACCAGCTCTGCCCGTGGCCACAGGCTGCTTCTTCCACCTTCACTCTGGCAGAGCTTTTGCGGAACAGAGAGGGCATTCTTCCAGTGCGTGTTCTCCAAGGAGCTGTGAAAGAGAGCCTAGCACGCTGTCTCGCTGATACTGGCTTTCGGCAAGCAGGCGTGCCGCACCGCCTACATTCTGCACTCTGGCAGCCTAGTTGCCAGCTTTCGGCAGCTGCTGTCCTAGCAAGGAAGCTCAGGAAGTCAAAGCCAGTGCCGGGCGGCACCTTTCTGCTTTGCCCGCCTAAGCGGCGTCACGCTCCCACGGATACGGTGTCCTTTCCCTCTGCACTGCGTCTGCCGAGTTGCTCTCTGCCTCTCGGAGCATAAGGGCAAAGGACAATGTTTTCCACAGCAGGGTAGAAATGGCATTGCTTGCAGGAAAGCTGGATGCCTTGGAACTGTCCCCTTAGCCCTTGCCACTCACTTCAGGCTCGTACGCTGAGTAGAACAGCCTGCTCTTCTGAAGTTTCGCTGGCTGCCGTTCGTGACCAGATGCGCTTTCTTACCCAAGGAGGCGAAGCGCCGTCTACTTCTCGCACCGAGCACGCTGCTCCTGTCTTTGGCTTCTGCCGCAACGAGCTCGCTACGCGCACTTTTCTTCTCAACCCTGTGCGCCCTTGCGTTCTGCCTTTCTTGTCTCGTGAATGGAGACGGAAAGCTTCTCGGCTACAACTCGCCTAGAACAACTGCGGCTACACATTAAGCTCGCCCGGAACGCCCTGCCTAAACTTGCCTTCTGGCACCACATTCACGGGGCAGCCGTCTTTCTTCGGCCACCTGCCAAGTGGCCCCATATCACTGCGCTCGTTGCACTCCGCTTGTCAGATTGGCTTACCACGGCGCTGATTTCAGCCTGGCCAAATACAAGCGCTGCGGAGAGCTGTCTCGCAGACAATAATGTTCCAGCATAGAAATTTCTCCTGCAATGTTCCCTCCTCTTTTCCCACATTGTGTTGCTCTGATGAATGCCTTGAGCATGGAACGACTTAAGCCAGCAAGTATTCCTCGCCGGCCACCTCTCGCTGTGCAAGATGTATGCCGTGGACCCTTTGAATGCTGCCAAGCAAAAAGCAGAGCAGTGACCATAAAAGCGAGGAGAGAGCATGCACGAAGCACACTAGTTCTGTCTAGTGCTTTCCGTGCAGAGAGGCGGCAAAGCTGAATGCCGTGTCCGAGCTTCACAACTCGCTGGAGCACTGGAAGGCAAGAATGAAGAGGCAGAACACAGCCTTGGTTTCAGCAGCTTCCGGGACGGCAAAAGTTCAGCAATAGCTCTGTCAAAGCAGAACTCAGCCGAGAATGCTCTCGCAGCTTGGGAAAGTTAGGCGCAGCCGTTGACCAGCTCTGCCCGTGGCCACAGGCTGCTTCTTCCACCTTCACTGTGGCAGAGCTTTTGCGGAACAGAGAGGGCATTCTTCCAGTGCGTGTTCTCCAAGGAGCTGTGAAACAGAGCCTAGCACGCTGTCTCGCTGATACTGGCTTTCGGCAAGCAGGCGTGCCGCACCGCCTACATTCTGCACTCTGGCAGCCTAGTTGCCAGCTTTCGGCAGCTGCTGTCCTAGCAAGGAAGCTCAGGAAGTCAAAGCCAGGGCCGGGCAGAACCTTTCTGCTTTGCCCGCCTAAGCGGCGTCACGCTCCCACGGATACCGTGTCCTTTCCCTCTGCACTGCGTCTGCCGAGTTGCTCTCTGCCTCTCGGAGCATAAGGGCAAAGGACAATGTTTTCCACAGCAGGGTAGAAATGGCATTGCTAGCAGGAAAGCTGGATGCCTTGGAACTGTCCCCTTAGCCCTTGCCACTCACTTCAGGCTCGTACGCTGAGCAGAACAGCCTGCTGTTCTGAAGCTTCGCTGGCTGCCGTTCGTGACCAGATGCGCTTTCTTACCCAAGGAGGCGAAGCGCCGCCTATTTCTCGCACCGAGCACGCTGCTCCTGGCTTTGGCTTCTGCCGCAACGAGCTCGCTACGCGCACTTTTCTTCTCAACCCTGTGCGCCCTTGCGTTCTGCCTTTCTTGTCTCGTGAATGGAGACGGAAAGCTTCTCGGCTACAACTCGCCTAGAACAACTGCGGCTACACATTAAGCTCGCGCGGAACGCCCTGCTGAAACTTGCCTTCTGGCGCCACATTCACGGGGCAGCCGTCTTTCTTCGGCCACCTGCCAAGTGGCCCCATATCGCCGTGCTCGTTGCACTCCGCTTGTCAGATTGGCTTACCGTGGCGCTGATTTCAGCCTGGCCAAATACTAGCGCTGCGGAGAGCTGTCTCGCAGACAATAATGTTCCAGCATAGGAATTTGTCCTGCAATGTTCCCTCCTCTTTTCCCACATTGTGTTGCTCTGATGAATGCCTTGAGCATGGAACGACTTAAGCCAGCAAGTATTCCTTGCCGGCCACCTCTCGCTGTGCAATATGTATGCCGTGGACCCTTTGAACGCTGCCAAGCAAAAAGCAGAGCAGTGACCATAAAAGCGAGGAGAGAGCATGCACGAAGCACACTAGTTCTGTCTAGTGCTTTCCGTGCAGAGAGGCGGCAAAGCTGAATGTCGTGACCGAGCTTCACAACTCGCTGGAGCACTGGAAGGCAAGAATGAAGAGGCAGAACACAGCCTTGGTTTCAGCAGCTTCCGGGACTGCAAAAGTTCAGCAATAGCTCTGTCAAATCAGAACTCAGCCGAGAATGCTCTCGCAGGTTGGGAAAGTTAGGCGCAGCTGTTGACCAGCTCTGCCCGTGGCCACAGGCTGCTTCTTCCACCTTCACTGTGGCAGAGCTTTTGCGGAACAGAGAGGGCATTCTTCCAGTGCGTGTTCTCCAAGGAGCTGTGAAACAGAGCCTAGCACGCTGTCTCGCTGATACTGGCTTTCGGCAAGCAGGCGTGCCGCACCGCCTACATTCTGCACTCTGGCAGCCTAGTTGCCAGCTTTCGGCAGCTGCTGTCCTAGCAAGGAAGCTCAGGAAGTCAAAGCCAGTGCCGGGCGGCACCTTTCTGCTTTGCCCGCCTAAGCGGCGTCACGCTCCCATGGATACCGTGTCCTTTCCCTCTGCACTGCGTCTGCCGAGTTGCTCTCTGCCTCTCGGAGCATAAGGGCAAAGGACAATGTTTTCCACAGCAGGGTAGAAATGGCATTGCTAGCAGGAAAGCTGGATGCCTTGGAACTGTCCCCTTAGCCCTTGCCACTCACTTCAGGCTCGTACGCTGAGCAGAACAGCCTGCTGTTCTGAAGCTTCGCTGGCTGCCGTTCGTGACCAGATGCGCTTTCTTACCCAAGGAGGCGAAGCGCCGTCTATTTCTCGCACCGAGCACGCTGCTCCTGGCTTTCGCTTCTTCCGCAACGAGCTCGCTACGCGCACTTTTCTTCTCAACCCTGTGCGCCCTTGCGTTCTGCCTTTCTTGTCTCGTGAATGGAGACGGAAAGCTTCTCGGCTACAACTCGCCTAGAACAACTGCGGCTACACATTAAGCTCGCCCGGAACGCCCTGCTGAAACTTGCCTTCTGGCACCACATTCACGGGGCAGCCGTCTCTCTTCGGCCACCTGCCAAGTGGCCCCATATCGCCGCGCTCGTTGCACTCCGCTTGTCAGATTGGCTTACCGCGGCGCTGATTTCAGCCTGGCCAAATACTAGCGCTGCGGAGAGCTGTCTCGCAGACAATAATGTTGCAGCATAGAAATTTGTCCTGCAATGTTCCCTCCTCTTTTCCCACATTGTGTTGCTCTGATGAATGCCTTGAGCATGGAACGACTTAAGCCAGCAAGTATTCCTCGCCGGCCACCTCTCGCTGTGCAAGATGTATGCCGTGGACCCTTTGAATGCTGCCAAGCAAAAAGCAGAGCAGTGACCATAAAAGCGAGGAGAGAGCATGCACGAAGCACACTAGTTCTGTCTAGTGCTTTCCGTGCAGAGAGGCGGCAAAGCTGAATGCCGTGTCCGAGCTTCACAACTCGCTGGAGCACAGAAAGCCAAGAATGAAGAGGCAGAACACAGCCTTGGTTTCAGCAGCTTCCGGGACTGCAAAAGTTCAGCAATAGCTCTGTCCAAGCAGAACTCGGCTGAGAATGCTCTCGCAGCTTGGGAAAGTTAGGCGCAGCCGTTGACCAGCTCTGCCCGTGGCCACAGGCTGCTTCTTCCACCTTCACTCTGGCAGAGCTTTTGCGGAACAGAGAGGGCATTCTTCCAGTGCGTGTTCTCCAAGGAGCTGTGAAAGAGAGCCTAGCACGCTGTCTCGCTGATACTGGCTTTCGGCAAGCAGGCGTGCCGCACCGCCTACATTCTGCACTCTGGCAGCCTAGTTGCCAGCTTTCAGCAGCTGCTGTCCTAGCAAGGAAGCTCAGGAAGTCAAAGCCAGTGCCGGGCGGCACCTTTCTGCTTTGCCCGCCTAAGCGGCGTCACGCTCCCACGGATACGGTGTCCTTTCCCTCTGCACTGCGTCTGCCGAGTTTCTCTCTGCCTCTCGGAGCATAAGGGCAAAGGACAATGTTTTCCACAGCAGGGTAGAAATGGCATTGCTAGCAGGAAAGCTGGATGCCTTGGAACTGTCCCCTTAGCCCTTGCCACTCACTGCAGGCTCGTACGCTGAGCAGAACAGCCCGCAGTTCTGAAGCTTCGCTGGATGCCGTTCGTGACCAGATGCGCTTTCTTACCCAAGGAGGCGAAGCGCCGTCTATTTCTCGCACCGAGCACGCTGCTCCTGGCTTTGGCTTCTGCCGCAACGAGCTCGCTACGCGCGCTTTTCTTCTCAACCCTGTGCGCCCTTGCGTTCTGCCTTTCTTGTCTCGTGAATGGAGACGGAAAGCTTCTCGGCTACAACTCGCCTAGAACAACTGCGGCTACACATTAAGCTCGCCCGGAACGCCCTGCCTACACTTGCCTTCTGGCACCACATTCACGGGGCAGCCGTCTTTCTTCGGCCACCTGCCAAGTGGCCCCATATCGCCGCGCTCGTTGCACTCTGCTTGTCAGATTGGCTTACCGCGGCGCTGATTTCAGCCTGGCCAAATACTAGCGCTGCGGAGAGCTGTCTCGCAGACAAGAATGTTCCAGCGTAGGAATTTGTCCTGCAATGTTCCCTCCTCTTTTCCCACATTGTGTTGCTCTGATGAATGCCTTGAGCATGGAACGACTTAAGCCAGCAAGTATTCCTCGCCGGCCACCTCTCGCTGTGCAAGATGTATGCCGTGGACCCTTTGAACGCTGCCAAGCAAAAAGCAGAGCAGTGACCATAAAAGCGAGGAGAGAGCATGCACGAAGCACACTAGTTCTGTCTAGTGCTTTCCGTGCACAGAGGCGGCAAAGCTGAATGCCGTGTCCGAGCTTCACAACTCGCTGGAGCACTGGAAGGCAAGAATGAAGAGGCAGAACACAGCCTTGGTTTCAGCAGCTTCCGGGACGGCAAAAGTTCAGCAATAGCTCTGTCAAAGCAGAACTCAGCCGAGAATGCTCTCGCAGCTTGGGAAAGTTAGGCGCAGCCGTTGACCAGCTCTGCCCGTGGCCACAGGCTGCTTCTTCCACCTTCACTGTGGCAGAGCTTTTGCGGAACAGAGAGGGCATTCTTCCAGTGCGTGTTCTCCAAGGAGCTGTGAAACAGAGCCTAGCACGCTGTCTCGCTGATACTGGCTTTCGGCAAGCAGGCGTGCCGCACCGCCTACATTCTGCACTCTGGCAGCCTAGTTGCCAGCTTTCGGCAGCAGCTGTCCTAGCAAGGAAGCTCAGGAAGTCAAAGCCAGTGCCGGGCGGCACCTTTCTGCTTTGCCCGCCTAAGCGGCGTCACGCTCCCATGGATACCGTGTCCTTTCCCTCTGCACTGCGTCTGCCGAGTTGCTCTCTGCCTCTCGGAGCATAAGGGCAAAGGACAATGTTTTCCACAGCAGGGTAGAAATGGCATTGCTAGCAGGAAAGCTGGATGCCTTGGAACTGTCCCCTTAGCCCTTGCCACTCACTTCAGGCTCGTACGCTGAGCAGAACAGCCTGCTGTTCTGAAGCTTCGCTGGCTGCCGTTCGTGACCAGATGCGCTTTCTTACCCAAGGAGGCGAAGCGCCGTCTATTTCTCGCACCGAGCACGCTGCTCCTGGCTTTCGCTTCTTCCGCAACGAGCTCGCTACGCGCACTTTTCTTCTCAACCCTGTGCGCCCTTGCGTTCTGCCTTTCTTGTCTCGTGAATGGAGACGGAAAGCTTCTCGGCTACAACTCGCCTAGAACAACTGCGGCTACACATTAAGCTCGCCCGGAACGCCCTGCTGAAACTTGCCTTCTGGCACCACATTCACGGGGCAGCCGTCTCTCTTCGGCCACCTGCCAAGTGGCCCCATATCGCCGCGCTCGTTGCACTCCGCTTGTCAGATTGGCTTACCGCGGCGCTGATTTCAGCCTGGCCAAATACTAGCGCTGCGGAGAGCTGTCTCGCAGACAATAATGTTGCAGCATAGAAATTTGTCCTGCAATGTTCCCTCCTCTTTTCCCACATTGTGTTGCTCTGATGAATGCCTTGAGCATGGAACGACTTAAGCCAGCAAGTATTCCTCGCCGGCCACCTCTCGCTGTGCAAGATGTATGCCGTGGACCCTTTGAATGCTGCCAAGCAAAAAGCAGAGCAGTGACCATAAAAGCGAGGAGAGAGCATGCACGAAGCACACTAGTTCTGTCTAGTGCTTTCCGTGCAGAGAGGCGGCAAAGCTGAATGCCGTGTCCGAGCTTCACAACTCGCTGGAGCACAGAAAGCCAAGAATGAAGAGGCAGAACACAGCCTTGGTTTCAGCAGCTTCCGGGACTGCAAAAGTTCAGCAATAGCTCTGTCCAAGCAGAACTCGGCTGAGAATGCTCTCGCAGCTTGGGAAAGTTAGGCGCAGCCGTTGACCAGCTCTGCCCGTGGCCACAGGCTGCTTCTTCCACCTTCACTCTGGCAGAGCTTTTGCGGAACAGAGAGGGCATTCTTCCAGTGCGTGTTCTCCAAGGAGCTGTGAAAGAGAGCCTAGCACGCTGTCTCGCTGATACTGGCTTTCGGCAAGCAGGCGTGCCGCACCGCCTACATTCTGCACTCTGGCAGCCTAGTTGCCAGCTTTCAGCAGCTGCTGTCCTAGCAAGGAAGCTCAGGAAGTCAAAGCCAGTGCCGGGCGGCACCTTTCTGCTTTGCCCGCCTAAGCGGCGTCACGCTCCCACGGATACGGTGTCCTTTCCCTCTGCACTGCGTCTGCCGAGTTTCTCTCTGCCTCTCGGAGCATAAGGGCAAAGGACAATGTTTTCCACAGCAGGGTAGAAATGGCATTGCTAGCAGGAAAGCTGGATGCCTTGGAACTGTCCCCTTAGCCCTTGCCACTCACTGCAGGCTCGTACGCTGAGCAGAACAGCCCGCAGTTCTGAAGCTTCGCTGGATGCCGTTCGTGACCAGATGCGCTTTCTTACCCAAGGAGGCGAAGCGCCGTCTATTTCTCGCACCGAGCACGCTGCTCCTGGCTTTGGCTTCTGCCGCAACGAGCTCGCTACGCGCGCTTTTCTTCTCAACCCTGTGCGCCCTTGCGTTCTGCCTTTCTTGTCTCGTGAATGGAGACGGAAAGCTTCTCGGCTACAACTCGCCTAGAACAACTGCGGCTACACATTAAGCTCGCCCGGAACGCCCTGCCTACACTTGCCTTCTGGCACCACATTCACGGGGCAGCCGTCTTTCTTCGGCCACCTGCCAAGTGGCCCCATATCGCCGCGCTCGTTGCACTCTGCTTGTCAGATTGGCTTACCGCGGCGCTGATTTCAGCCTGGCCAAATACTAGCGCTGCGGAGAGCTGTCTCGCAGACAAGAATGTTCCAGCGTAGGAATTTGTCCTGCAATGTTCCCTCCTCTTTTCCCACATTGTGTTGCTCTGATGAATGCCTTGAGCATGGAACGACTTAAGCCAGCAAGTATTCCTCGCCGGCCACCTCTCGCTGTGCAAGATGTATGCCGTGGACCCTTTGAACGCTGCCAAGCAAAAAGCAGAGCAGTGACCATAAAAGCGAGGAGAGAGCATGCACGAAGCACACTAGTTCTGTCTAGTGCTTTCCGTGCATAGAGGCGGCAAAGCTGAATGTCGTGTCCGAGCTTCACAACTCGCTGGAGCACTGGAAGGCAAGAATGAAGAGGCAGAACACAGCCTTGGTTTCAGCAGCTTCCGGGACTGCAAAAGTTCAGCAATAGCTCTGTCCAAGCAGAACTCGGCTGAGAATGCTCTCGAAGCTTGGGAAAGTTAGGCGCAGCCGTTGACCAGCTCTGCCCGTGGCCACAGGCTGCTTCTTCCACCTTCACTCTGGCAGAGCTTTTGCGGAACAGAGAGGGCATTCTTCCAGGGCGTGTTCTCCAAGGAGCTGTGAAAGAGAGCCTAGCACGCTGTCTCGCTGATACTGGCTTTCGGCAAGCAGGCGTGCCGCACCGCCTACATTCTGCACTCTGGCAGCCTAGTTGCCAGCTTTCGGCAGCTGCTGTCCTAGCAAGGAAGCTCAGGAAGTCAAAGCCAGTGCCGGGCGGCACCTTTCTGCTTTGCCCGCCTAAGCGGCGTCACGCTCCCACGGATACGGTGTCCTTTCCCTCTGCACTGCGTCTGCCGAGTTGCTCTCTGCCTCTCGGAGCATAAGGGCAAAGGACAATGTTTTCCACAGCAGGGTAGAAATGGCATTGCTAGCAGGAAAGCTAGATGCCTTGGAACTGTCCCCTTAGCCCTTGCCACTCACTTCAGGCTCGTACGCTGAGCAGAACAGCCTGCTGTTCTGAAGCTTCGCTGGCTGCCGTTCGTGACCAGATGCGCTTTCTTACCCAAGGAGGCGAAGCGCCGTCTATTTCTCGCACCGAGCACGCTGCTCCTGGCTTTGGCTTCTGCCGCAACGAGCTCGCTACGCGCGCTTTTCTTCTCAACCCTGTGCGCCCTTGCGTTCTGCCTTTCTTTTCTCGTGAATGGAGACGGAAAGCTTCTCGGCTACAACTCGCCTAGAACAACTGCGGCTACACATTAAGCTCGCCCGGAACGCCCTGCTGAAACTTGCCTTCTGGCACCACATTCACGGGGCAGCCGTCTTTCTTCGGCCACCTGCCAAGTGGCCCCATATCGCCGCGCTCGTTGCACTCCGCTTGTCAGATTGGCTTACCGCGGCGCTGATTTCAGCCTGGCCAAATACTAGCGCTGTGGAGAGCTGTCTCGCAGACAAGAATGTTCCAGCATAGAAATTTGTCCTGCAATGTTCCCTCCTCTTTTCCCACATTGTGTTGCTCTGATGAATGCCTTGAGCATGGAACGACTTAAGCCAGCAAGTATTCCTCGCCGGCCACCTCTCGCTGTGCAAGATGTATGCCGTGGACCCTTTGAACGCTGCCAAGCAAAAAGCAGAGCAGTGACCATAAAAGCGAGGAGAGAGCATGCACGAAGCACACTAGTTCTGTCTAGTGCTTTCCGTGCAGAGAGGCGGCAAAGCTGAATGCCGTGCCAGAGCTTCACAACTCGCTGGAGCACAGAAAGCCAAGAATGAAGAGGCAGAACACAGCCTTGGTTTCAGCAGCTTCCGGGACTGCAAAAGTTCAGCAATAGCTCTGTCAAAGCAGAACTCAGCCGAGAATGCTCTCACAGCTTGGGAAAGTTAGGCGCAGCCGTTGACCAGCTCTGCCCGTGGCCACAGGTTGCTTCTTCCACCTTCACTCTGGCAGAGCTTTTGCGGAACAGAGAGGGCATTCTTCCAGTGCGTGTTCTCCAAGGAGCTGTGAAACAGAGCCTAGCACGCTGTCTCGCTGATACTGGCTTTCGGCAAGCAGGCGTGCCGCACCGCCTACATTCTGCACTCTGGCAGCCTAGTTGCCAGCTTTCGGCAGCTGCTGTCCTAGCAAGGAAGCTCAGGAAGTCAAAGCCAGTGCCGGGCGGCACCTTTCTGCTTTGCCCGCCTAAGCGGCGTCACGCTCCCACGGATACGGTGTCCTTTCCCTCTGCACTGCGTCTGCCGAGTTGCTCTCTGCCTCTCGGAGCATAAGGGCAAAGGACAATGTTTTCCACAGCAGGGTAGAAATGGCATTGCTAGCAGGAAAGCTGGATGCCTTGGAACTGTCCCCTTAGCCCTTGCCACTCACTTCAGGCTCGTACGCTGAGCAGAACAGCCTGCTGTTCTGAAGCTTCGCTGGCTGCCGTTCGTGACCAGATGCGCTTTCTTACCCAAGGAGGCGAAGCGCCGTCTATTTCTCGCACCGAGCACGCTGCTCCTGGCTTTGGCTTCTGCCGCAACGAGCTCGCTACGCGCACTTTTCTTCTCAACCCTGTGCGCCCTTGCGTTCTGCCTTTCTTGTCTCGTGAATGGAGACGGAAAGCTTCTCGGCTACAACTCGCCTAGAACAACTGTGGCTACACATTAAGCTCGCCCAGAACGCCCTGCTGAAACTTGCCTTCTGGCGCCACATTCACGGGGCAGCCGTCTTTCTTCGGCCACCTGCCAAGTGGCCCCATATCGCCGCGCTCGTTGCACTCCGCTTGTCAGATTGGCTTACCGTGGCGCTGATTTCAGCCTGGCCAAATACTAGCGCTGCGGAGAGCTGTCTCGCAGACAATAATGTTGCAGCATAGAAATTTGTCCTGCAATGTTCCCTCCTATTTTCCCACATTGTGTTGCTCTGATGAATGCCTTGAGCATGGAACGACTTAAGCCAGCAAGTATTCCTTGCCGGCCACCTCTCGCTGTGCAATATGTATGCCGTGGACCCTTTGAACGCTGCCAAGCAAAAAGCAGAGCAGTGACCATAAAAGCGAGGAGAGAGCATGCATGAAGCACACTAGTTCTGTCTAGTGCTTTCCGTGCAGAGAGGCGGCAAAGCTGAATGCCGTGTCCGAGCTTCACAACTCGCTGGAGCACTGGAAGGCAAGAATGAAGAGGCAGAACACAGCCTTGGTTTCAGCAGCTTCCGGGACGGCAAAAGTTCAGCAATAGCTCTGTCAAAGCAGAACTCAGCCGAGAATGCTCTCGCAGCTTGGGAAAGTTAGGCGCAGCCGTTGACCAGCTCTGCCCGTGGCCACTGGCTGCTTCTTCCACCTTCACTGTGGCAGAGCTTTTGCGGAACAGAGAGGGCATTCTTCCAGTGCGTGTTCTCCAAGGAGCTGTGAAACAGAGCCTAGCACGCTGTCTCGCTGATACTGGCTTTCGGCAAGCAGGCGTGCCGCACCGCCTACATTCTGCACTCTGGCAGCCTAGTTGCCAGCTTTCAGCAGCTGCTGTCCTAGCAAGGAAGCTCAGGAAGTCAAAGCCAGTGCCGGGCGGCACCTTTCTGCTTTGCCCGCCTAAGCGGCGTCACGCTCCCACGGATACGGTGTCCTTTCCCTCTGCACTGCGTCTGCCGAGTTTCTCTCTGCCTCTCGGAGCATAAGGGCAAAGGACAATGTTTTCCACAGCAGGGTAGAAATGGCATTGCTAGCAGGAAAGCTGGATGCCTTGGAACTGTCCCCTTAGCCCTTGCCACTCACTGCAGGCTCGTACGCTGAGCAGAACAGCCCGCAGTTCTGAAGCTTCGCTGGATGCCGTTCGTGACCAGATGCGCTTTCTTACCCAAGGAGGCGAAGCGCCGTCTATTTCTCGCACCGAGCACGCTGCTCCTGGCTTTGGCTTCTGCCGCAACGAGCTCGCTACGCGCGCTTTTCTTCTCAACCCTGTGCGCCCTTGCGTTCTGCCTTTCTTGTCTCGTGAATGGAGACGGAAAGCTTCTCGGCTACAACTCGCCTAGAACAACTGCGGCTACACATTAAGCTCGCCCGGAACGCCCTGCCTACACTTGCCTTCTGGCACCACATTCACGGGGCAGCCGTCTTTCTTCGGCCACCTGCCAAGTGGCCCCATATCGCCGCGCTCGTTGCACTCCGCTTGTCAGATTGGCTTACCGCGGCGCTGATTTCAGCCTGGCCAAATACTAGCGCTGCGGAGAGCTGTCTCGCAGACAAGAATGTTCCAGCGTAGGAATTTGTCCTGCAATGTTTCCTCCTCTTTTCCCACATTGTGTTGCTCTGATGAATGCCTTGAGCATGGAACGACTTAAGCCAGCAAGTATTCCTCGCCGGCCACCTCTCGCTGTGCAAGATGTATGCCGTGGACCCTTTGAACGCTGCCAAGCAAAAAGCAGAGCAGTGACCATAAAAGCGAGGAGAGAGCATGCACGAAGCACACTAGTTCTGTCTAGTGCTTTCCGTGCAGAGAGGCGGCAAAGCTGAATGTCGTGTCCGAGCTTCACAACTCGCTGGAGCACTGGAAGGCAAGAATGAAGAGGCAGAACACAGCCTTGGTTTCAGCAGCTTCCGGGACTGCAAAAGTTCAGCAATAGCTCTGTCCAAGCAGAACTCGGCTGAGAATGCTCTCGAAGCTTGGGAAAGTTAGGCGCAGCCGTTGACCAGCTCTGCCCGTGGCCACAGGTTGCTTCTTCCACCTTCACTCTGGCAGAGCTTTTGCGGAACAGAGAGGGCATTCTTCCAGGGCGTGTTCTCCAAGGAGCTGTGAAAGAGAGCCTAGCACGCTGTCTCGCTGATACTGGCTTTCGGCAAGCAGGCGTGCCGCACCGCCTACATTCTGCACTCTGGCTGCCTAGTTGCCAGCTTTCGGCAGCTGCTGTCCTAGCAAGGAAGCTCAGGAAGTCAAAGCCAGTGCCGGGCGGCACCTTTCTGCTTTGCCCGCCTAAGCGGCGTCACGCTCCCACGGATACGGTGTCCTTTCCCTCTGCACTGCGTCTGCCGAGTTGCTCTCTGCCTCTCGGAGCATAAGGGCAAAGGACAATGTTTTCCACAGCAGGGTAGAAATGGCATTGCTAGCAGGAAAGCTAGATGCCTTGGAACTGTCCCCTTAGCCCTTGCCACTCACTTCAGGCTCGTACGCTGAGCAGAACAGCCTGCTGTTCTGAAGCTTCGCTGGCTGCCGTTCGTGACCAGATGCGCTTTCTTACCCAAGGAGGCGAAGCGCCGTCTATTTCTCGCACCGAGCACGCTGCTCCTGGCTTTGGCTTCTGCCGCAACGAGCTCGCTACGCGCGCTTTTCTTCTCAACCCTGTGCGCCCTTGCGTTCTGCCTTTCTTTTCTCGTGAATGGAGACGGAAAGCTTCTCGGCTACAACTCGCCTAGAACAACTGCGGCTACACATTAAGCTCGCCCGGAACGCCCTGCTGAAACTTGCCTTCTGGCACCACATTCACGGGGCAGCCGTCTTTCTTCGGCCACCTGCCAAGTGGCCCCATATCGCCGCGCTCGTTGCACTCCGCTTGTCAGATTGGCTTACCGCGGCGCTGATTTCAGCCTGGCCAAATACTAGCGCTGCGGAGAGCTGTCTCGCAGACAAGAATGTTCCAGCATAGAAATTTGTCCTGCAATGTTCCCTCCTCTTTTCCCACATTGTGTTGCTCTGATGAATGCCTTGAGCATGGAACGACTTAAGCCAGCAAGTATTCCTCGCCGGCCACCTCTCGCTGTGCAAGATGTATGCCGTGGACCCTTTGAACGCTGCCAAGCAAAAAGCAGAGCAGTGACCATAAAAGCGAGGAGAGAGCATGCACGAAGCACACTAGTTCTGTCTAGTGCTTTCCGTGCAGAGAGGCGGCAAAGCTGAATGCCGTGCCAGAGCTTCACAACTCGCTGGAGCACAGAAAGCCAAGAATGAAGAGGCAGAACACAGCCTTGGTTTCAGCAGCTTCCGGGACTGCAAAAGTTCAGCAATAGCTCTGTCAAAGCAGAAGTCAGCCGAGAATGCTCTCACAGCTTGGGAAAGTTAGGCGCAGCCGTTGACCAGCTCTGCCCGTGGCCACAGGCTGCTTCTTCCACCTTCACTCTGGCAGAGCTTTTGTGGAACAGAGAGGGCATTCTTCCAGTGCGTGTTCTCCAAGGAGCTGTGAAACAGAGCCTAGCACGCTGTCTCGCTGATACTGGCTTTCGGCAAGCAGGCGTGCCGCACCGCCTACATTCTGCACTCTGGCAGCCTAGTTGCCAGCTTTCGGCAGCTGCTGTCCTAGCAAGGAAGCTCAGGAAGTCAAAGCCAGTGCCGGGCGGCACCTTTCTGCTTTGCCCGCCTAAGCGGCGTCACGCTCCCACGGATACGGTGTCCTTTCCCTCTGCACTGCGTCTGCCGAGTTGCTCTCTGCCTCTCGGAGCATAAGGGCAAAGGACAATGTTTTCCACAGCAGGGTAGAAATGGCATTGCTAGCAGGAAAGCTGGATGCCTTGGAACTGTCCCCTTAGCCCTTGCCACTCACTTCAGGCTCGTACGCTGAGCAGACCAGCCTGCTGTTCTGAAGCTTCGCTGGCTGCCGTTCGTGACCAGATGCGCTTTCTTACCCAAGGAGGCGAAGCGCCGTCTATTTCTCGCACCGAGCACGCTGCTCCTGGCTTTGGCTTCTGCCGCAACGAGCTCGCTACGCGCACTTTTCTTCTCAACACTGTGCGCCCTTGCGTTCTGCCTTTCTTGTCTCGTGAATGGAGACGGAAAGCTTCTCGGCTACAACTCGCCTAGAACAACTGCGGCTACACATTAAGCTCGCCCGGAACGCCCTGCTGAAACTTGCCTTCTGGCGCCACATTCACGGGGCAGCCGTCTTTCTTCGGCCACCTGCCAAGTGGCCCCATATCGCCGTGCTCGTTGCACTCCGCTTGTCAGATTGGCTTACCGTGGCGCTGATTTCAGCCTGGCCAAATACTAGCGCTGCGGAGAGCTGTCTCGCAGACAACAATGTTGCAGCATAGAAATTTGTCCTGCAATGTTCCCTCCTATTTTCCCACATTGTGTTGCTCTGATGAATGCCTTGAGCATGGAACGACTTAAGCCAGCAAGTATTCCTTGCCGGCCACCTCTCGCTGTGCAATATGTATGCCGTGGACCCTTTGAACGCTGCCAAGCAAAAAGCAGAGCAGTGACCATAAAAGCGAGGAGAGAGCATGCATGAAGCACACTAGTTCTGTCTAGTGCTTTCCGTGCAGAGAGGCGGCAAAGCTGAATGCCGTGTCCGAGCTTCACAACTCGCTGGAGCACTGGAAGGCAAGAATGAAGAGGCAGAACACAGCCTTGGTTTCAGCAGCTTCCGGGACGGCAAAAGTTCAGCAATAGCTCTGTCAAAGCAGAAGTCAGCCGAGAATGCTCTCGCAGCTTGGGAAAGTTAGGCGCAGCCGTTGACCAGCTCTGCCCGTGGCCACTGGCTGCTTCTTCCACCTTCACTGTGGCAGAGCTTTTGCGGAACAGAGAGGGCATTCTTCCAGTGCGTGTTCTCCAAGGAGCTGTGAAAGAGAGCCTAGCACGCTGTCTCGCTGATACTGGCTTTCGGCAAGCAGGCGTGCCGCACCGCCTACATTCTGCACTCTGGCAGCCTAGTTGCCAGCTTTCGGCAGCTGCTGTCCTAGCAAGGAAGCTCAGGAAGTCAAAGCCAGTGCCGGGCGGCACCTTTCTGCTTTGCCCGCCTAAGCGGCGTCACGCTCCCACGGATACGGTGTCCTTTCCCTCTGCACTGCGTCTGCCGAGTTGCTCTCTGCCTCTCGGAGCATAAGGGCAAAGGACAATGTTTTCCACAGCAGGGTAGAAATGGCATTGCTAGCAGGAAAGCTGGATGCCTTGGAACTGTCCCCTTAGCCCTTGCCACTCACTTCAGGCTCGTCCGCTGAGCAGAACAGCCTGCTGTTCTGAAGCTTCGCTGGCTGCCGTTCGTGACCAGATGCGCTTTCTTACCCAAGGAGGCGAAGCGCCGTCTATTTCTCGCACCGAGCACGCTGCTCCTGGCTTTCGCTTCTGCCGCAACGAGCTCGCTACGCGCACTTTTCTTCTCAACCCTGTGCGCCCTTGCGTTCTGCCTTTCTTGTCTCGTGAATGGAGACGGAAAGCTTCTCGGCTACAACTCGCCTAGAACAACTGCGGCTACACATTAAGCTCGCCCGGAACGCCCTGCTGAAACTTGCCTTCTGGTGCCACATTCACGGTGCAGCCCTCTTTCTTCGGCCACATGCCAAGTGGCCCCATATCGCCGCGCTCGTTGCACTCCGCTTGTCAGATTGGCTTACCGCGGCGCTGATTTCAGCCTGGCCAAATACTAGCGCTGCGGAGAGCTGTCTCGCAGACAAGAATGTTCCAGCATAGGAATTTGTCCTGCAATGTTCCCTCCTCTTTTCCCACATTGTGTTGCTCTGATGAATGCCTTGAGCATGGAACGACTTAAGCCAGCAAGTATTCCTCGCCGGCCACCTCTCGCTGTGCAAGATGTATGCCGTGGACCCTTTGAACGCTGCCAAGCAAAAAGCAGAGCAGTGACCATAAAAGCGAGGAGAGAGCATGCACGAAGCACACTAGTTCTGTCTAGTGCTTTCCGTGCAGAGAGGCGGCAAAGCTGAATGCCGTGTCCGAGCTTCACAACTCGCTGGAGCACTGGAAGGCAAGAATGAAGAGGCAGAACACAGCCTTGGTTTCAGCAGCTTCTGGGACTGCAAAAGTTCAGCAATAGCTCTGTCAAAGCAGAACTCGGCTGAGAATGCTCTCGCAGCTTGGGAAAGTTAGGCACAGCCGTTGACCAGCTCTGCCCGTGGCCACAGGCTGCTTCTTCCACCTTCACTCTGGCAGAGCTTTTGCGGAACAGAGAGGGCATTCTTCCAGTGCGTGTTCTCCAAGGAGCTGTGAAACAGAGCCTAGAACGCTGTCTCGCTGATACTGGCTTTCGGCAAGCAGGCGTGCCGCACCGCCTACATTCTGCACTCTGGCAGCCTAGTTGCCAGCATTCGGCAGCTGCTGTCCTAGCAAGGAAGCTCAGGAAGTCAAAGCCAGTGCCGGGCGGCACCTTTCTGCTTTGCCCGCCTAAGCGGCGTCACGCTCCCACGGATACGGTGTCCTTTCCCTCTGCACTGCGTCTGCCGAGTTGCTCTCTGCCTCTCGCAGCATAAGGGCAAAGGACAATGTTTTCCACAGCAGGGTAGAAATGGCATTGCTAGCAGGGAAGCTGGATGCCTTGGAACTGTCCCCTTAGCCCTTGCCACTCACTTCAGGCTCGTACGCTGAGCAGAACAGCCTGCTGATCTGAAGCTTCGCTGGCTGCCGTTCGTGACCAGATGCACTTTCTTACCCAAGGAGGCGAATCGCCGTCTATTTCTCGCACCGAGCACGCTGCTCCTGGCTTTGGCTTCTGCCGCAACGAGCTCGCTACGCGCACTTTTCTTCTCAACCCTGTGCGCCCTTGCGTTCTGCCTTTCTTGTCTCGTGAATGGAGACGGAAAGCTTCTCGGCTACAACTCGCCTAGAACAACTGTGGCTACACATTAAGCTCGCCCAGAACGCCCTGCTGAAACTTGCCTTCTGGCGCCACATTCACGGGGCAGCCGTCTTTCTTCGGCCACCTGCCAAGTGGCCCCATATCGCCGCGCTCGTTGCACTCCGCTTGTCAGATTGGCTTAGCGTGGCGCTGATTTCAGCCCAGCCAAATAGTAGCGCTGCGGAGAGCTGTCTCGCAGACAAAAATGTTCCAGCATAGAAATTTGTCCTGCAATGTTCCCTCCTCTTTTCCCACATTGTGTTGCTCTGATGAATGCCTTGAGCATGGAACAACTTAAGCCAGCAAGTATTCCTCGCCGGCCACCTCTCGCTGTGCAAGATGTATGCCGTGTACACTTTGAACACTGCCAAGCAAAAAGCAGAGCAGTGACCATAACAGCGAGGAGAGAGCATGCACGAAGCACACTAGTTCTGTCTAGTGCTTTCCGTGCAGAGAGGCGGCAAAGCTGAATGCTGTGTCCGAGCTGCACAACTCGCTGGAGCACAGAAAGCCAAGAATGAAGAGGCAGAACACAGCCTTGGTTTCAGCAGCTTCCGGGACTGCAAAAGTTCAGCAATAGCTCTGTCAAAGCAGAACTCGGCTGAGAATGCTCTCGCAGCTTGGGAAAGTTAGGCGCAGCTGTTGACCACTCTGCCCGTGGCCACAGGCTGCTTCTTCCACCTTCACTGTGGCAGAGCTGTTGCGGAACAGAGAGGGCATTCTTCCAGTGCGTGTTCTCCAAGGAGCTGTGAAACAGAGCCTAGCACGCTGTCTCGCTGATACTGGCTTTCGGCAAGCAGGCGTGCCGCACCGCCTACATTCTGCACTCTGGCAGCCTAGTTGCCAGCTTTCGGCAGTTGCTGTCCGAGCAAGGAAGCTCAGGAAGTCAAAGCCAGTGCCGGGCGGCACCTTTCTGCTTTGCCCGCCTAAGCGGCTTCACGCACCCACGGATACGGTGTCCTTTCCCTCTGCACTGCGTCTGCCGAGTTGCTCTCTGCCTCTCGCAGCATAAGGGCAAAGGACAATGTTTTCCACAGCAGGGTAGAAATGGCATTGCTAGCAGGAAAGCTGGATGCCTTGGAACTGTCCCCTTAGCCCTTGCCACTCACTTCAGGCTCGTATGCTGAGCAGAACAGCCTGCTGTTCTGAAGCTTCGCTGGCTGCCCTTTGTGACCAGATGCGCTTTCCTATCCAAGGAGGCGAAGCGCCGTCTACTTCTCACACCGAGCACGCTACTCCTGGCTTTCGCTTCTGCCGCAACGAGCTCGCTACGCGCACTTTTCTTCTCAACCCTGTGCGCCCTTGCATTCTGCCTTTCTTATCTCGTGAATGGAGATGGAAAGCTTCTCGGCAACAACTCGCCTAGAACAACTGCGCCTACACATTAAGCTCGCCCGGAACGCCCTGCTGAAACTTGCCTTCTGGCACCACATTCACGGGGCAGCCGTCTTTCTTCGGCCACCTGCCAAGTGGCCCCATATCGCCGCCCTCGTTGCACTCCGCTTGTCAGATTGGCTTACCGCGGCGCTGATTTCAGCCTGGCCAAATACTAGCGCTGCGGAGAGCTGTCTCGCAGACAAGAATGTTCCAGCATAGAAATTTGTCCTGCAATGTTCCCTCCTTTTTTCCCACATTGTGTTGCTCTGATGAATGCCTTGAGCATGGAACGACTTAAGCCAGCAAGTATTCCTCGCCGGCCACCTCTCGCTGTGCAAGATGTATGCCGTGGACCCTTTGAACGCTGCCAAGCAAAAAGCAGAGCAGTGACCATAAAAGCGAGGAGAGAGCATGCACGAAGCACACTAGTTCTGTCTAGTGCTTTCCGTGCAGAGAGGCGGCAAAGCTGAATGCCGTGTCCGAGCTTCACAACTCGCTGGAGCACAGAAAGCCAAGAATGAAGAGGCAGAACACAGCCTTGGTTTCAGCAGCTTCCGGGACTGCAAAAGTTCAGCAATAGCTCTGTCAAAGCAGAACTCAGCCGAGAATGCTCTCGCAGCTTGGGAAAGTTAGGCACAGCTGTTGACCACTCTGCACGTGGCCACAGGCTGCTTCTTCCACCTTCACTGTGGCAGAGCTGTTGCGGAACAGAGAGGGCATTCTTCCAGTGCGTGTTCTCCAAGGAGCTGTGAAACAGAGCCTAGCACGCTGTCTCGCTGATACTGGCTTTCGGCAAGCAGGCGTGCCGCACCGCCTACATTCTGCACTCTGGCAGACTAGTTGCCAGCTTTCGGCAGCTGCTGTCCTAGCAAGGAAGCTCAGGAAGTCAAAGCCAGTGCCGGGCGGCACCTTTCTGCTTTGCCCGCCTAAGCGGCGTCACGCTCCCACGGATACAGTGTCCTTTCCCTCTGCACTGCGACTGCCGAGTTGCTCTCTGCCTCTCGCAGCATAAGGGCAAAGGACAATGTTTTCCACAGCAGGGTAGAAATGGCATTGCTAGCAGGAAAGCTAGATGCCTTGGGACTGTCCCCTTAGCCCTTGCCACTCACTTCAGGCTCGTACGCTGAGCAGAACAGCCTGCTGTTCTGAAGCTTTGCTGGCTGCCGTTCGTGACCAGCTGCGCTTTCCTACCCAAGGAGGCGAAGCGCCGTCTACTTCTCGCGCCGAGCACGCTGCTCCTGGCTTTCGCTTCTGCCGCAACGAGCTCGCTACGCGCACTTTTCTTCTCAGCCCTGAGCGCCCTTGCGTTCTGCCTTTCTTGTCTCGTGAATGGAGACGGAAAGCTTCTCGGCTACAACTCGCCTAGAACAACTGCGGCTACACATTAAGCTCGCCCGGAACGCCCTGCTGAAACTTGCCTTCTGGCACCACATTCACGGGGCAGCCGTCTTTCTTCGGCCACCTGCCAAGTGGCCCCATATCGCCGCGCTCATTGCACTCCGCTTGTCAGATTGGCTTAGCGTGGCGCTGATTTCAGCCTAGCCAAATACTAGCGCTGCGGAGAGCTGTCTCGCAGACAAAAATGTTCCAGCATAGAAATTTGTCCTGCAATGTTCCCTCCTCTTTTCCCACATTGTGTTGCTCTGATGAATGCCTTGAGCATGGAACAACTTAAGCCAGCAAGTATTCCTCGCCGGCCACCTCTCGCTGTGCAAGATGTATGCCGTGGACACTTTGAACGCTGCCAAGCAAAAAGCAGAGCAGTGACCATAACAGCGAGGAGAGAGCATGCACGAAGCACACTAGTTCTGTCTAGTGCTTTCCGTGCAGAGAGGCGGCAAAGCTGAATGCTGTGTCCGAGCTTCACAACTCGCTGGAGCACAGAAAGCCAAGAATGAAGAGGCAGAACACAGCCTTGGTTTCAGCAGCTTCCGGGACTGCAAAAGTTCAGCAATAGCTCTGTCAAAGCAGAACTCGGCTGAGAATGCTCTCGCAGCTTGGGAAAGTTAGGCGCAGCTGTTGACCACTCTGCCCGTGGCCACAGGCTGCTTCTTCCACCTTCACTGTGGCAGAGCTGTTGCGGAACAGAGAGGGCATTCTTCCAGTGCGTGTTCTCCAAGGAGCTGTGAAACAGAGCCTAGCACGCTGTCTCGCTGATACTGGCTTTCGGCAAGCAGGCGTGTCGCACCGCCTACATTCTGCACTCTGGCAGCCTAGTTGCCAGCTTTCGGCAGTTGCTGTCCTAGCAAGGAAGCTCAGGAAGTCAAAGCCAGTGCCGGGCGGCACCTTTCTGCTTTGCCCGCCTAAGCGGCGTCACGCTCCCACGGATACGGTGTCCTTTCCCTCTGCACTGCGTCTGCCGAGTTGCTCTCTGCCTCTCGCAGCATAAGGGCAAAGGACAATGTTTTCCACAGCAGGGTAGAAATGGCATTGCTAGCAGGAAAGCTGGATGCCTTGGAACTGTCCCCTTAGCCCTTGCCACTCACTTCAGGCTCGTACGCTGAGCAGAACAGCCTGCTGTTCTGAAGCTTCGCTGGCTGCCCTTTGTGACCAGATGCGCTTTCCTATCCAAGGAGGCGAAGCGCCGTCTACTTCTCGCACCGAGCACGCTACTCCTGGCTTTCGCTTCTGCCGCAACGAGCTCGCTATGCGCACTTTTCTTCTCAACCCTGTGCGCCCTTGCATTCTGCCTTTCTTATCTCGTGAATGGAGATGGAAAGCTTCTCGGCAACAACTCGCCTAGAACAACTGCGCCTACACATTAAGCTCGCCCGGAACGCCCTGCTGAAACTTGCCTTCTGGCACCACATTCACGGGGCAGCCGTCTTTCTTCGGCCACCTGCCAAGTGGCCCCATATCGCCGCACTCGTTGCACTCCGCTTGTCAGATTGGCTTACCGCGGCGCTGATTTCAGCCTGGCCAAATACTAGCGCTGCGGAGAGCTGTCTCGCAGACAAGAATGTTCCAGCATAGAAATTTCTCCTGCAATGTTCCCTCCTCTTTTCCCACATTGTGTTGCTCTGATGAATGCCTTGAGCATGGAACGACTTAAGCCAGCAAGTATTCCTCGCCGGCCACCTCTCACTGTGCAAGATGTATGCCGTGGACACTTTGAACGCTGCCAAGCAAAAAGCAGAGCAGTGACCATAACAGCGAGGAGAGAGCATGCACGAAGCACACTAGTTCTGTCTAGTGCTTTCCGTGCAGAGAGGCGGCAAAGCTGAATGCCGTGTCCGAGCTTCACAACTCGCTGGAGCACAGAAAGCCAAGAATGAAGAGGCAGAACACAGCCTTGGTTTCAGCAGCTTCCGGGACTGCAAAAGTTCAGCAATAGCTCTGTCAAAGCAGAACTCGGCTGAGAATGCTCTCGCAGCTTGGGAAAGGTAGGCGCAGCTGTTGACCACTCTGCCCGTGGCCACAGGCTGCTTCTTCCACCTTCACTGTGGCAGAGCTGTTGCGGAACAGAGAGGGCATTCTTCCAGTGCGTGTTCTCCAAGGAGCTGTGAAACAGAGCATAGCACGCTGTCTCGCTGATACTGGCTTTCGTCAAGCAGGCGTGTCGCACCGCCGGCATTCTGCACTCTGGCAGCCTAGTTGCCAGCTTTCGGCAGCTGCTGTCCTAGCAAGGAAGCTCAGGAAGTCAAAGCCAGTGCCGGGCGGCACCTTTCTGCTTTGCCCGCCTAAGCGGCGTCACGCTCCCACGGATACGGTGTCCTTTCCCTCTGCACTGCGTCTGCCGTGTTGCTCTCTGCCTCTCGGAGCAAAAGGGCAAAGGACAATGTTTTCCACAGCAGGGTAGAAATGGCATTGCTAGCAGGAAAGCTGGATGCCTTGGAACTGTCCCCTTAGCCCTTGCCACTCACTTCAGGCTCGTACGCTGAGCAGAACAGCCTGCTCTTCTGAAGCTTCGCTGGCTGCCCTTCGTGACCAGCTGCGCTTTCCTACCCAAGGAGGCGAAGCGCCGTCTACTTCTCGCACCGAGCACGCTGCTCCTGGCTTTCGCTTCTGCCGCAACGAGCTCGCTACGCGCACTTTTCTTCTCAACCCTGTGCGCCCTTGCGTTCTGCCTTTCTTGTCTCGTGAATGGAGACGGAAAGCTTCTCGGCTACAACTCGCCTAGAACAACTGCGGCTACACATTAAGCTCGCCCAGAACGCCCTGCTGAAACTTGCCTTCTGGCACCACATTCACGGGACAGCCGTCTTTCTTCGGCCACCTGCCAAGTGGCCCCATATCGCCGCGCTCGTTGCACTCCGCTTGTCAGATTGGCTTACCGCGGCGCTGATTTCAGCCTGGCCAAATACAAGCGCTGCGGAGAGCTGTCTCGCAGACAAGAATGTTCCAGCATAGAAATTTGTCCTGCAATGTTCCCTCCTCTTTTCCCACATTGTGTTGCTCTGATGAATGCCTTGAGCATGGAACGACTTAAGCCAGCAAGTATTCCTCGCCGGCCACCTCTCGCTGTGCAAGATGTATGCCGTGGACCCTTTGAACGCTGCCAAGCAAAAAGCAGAGCAGTGACCAGAAAAACGAGGAGAGAGCATGCACGAAGCACACTAGTTCTGTCTAGTGCTTTCCGTGCAGAGAGGCGGCAAAGCTGAATGCCGTGTCCGAGCTTCACAACTCGCTGGAGCACAGAAAGCCAAGAATGAAGAGGCAGAACACAGCCTTGGTTTCAGCAGCTTCCGGGACTGCAAAAGTTCAGCAATAGCTCTGTCAAAGCAGAACTCGGCTGAGAATGCTCTCACAGCTTGGGAAACTTAGGCGCAGCTGTTGACCAGCTCTGCCTGTGGCCACAGGCTGCTTCTTCCACCTTCACTGTGGCAGAGCTTTTGCGGAACAGAGAGGGCATACTTCCAGTGCGTGTTCTCCAAGGAGCTGTGAAACAGAGCCTAGCACGCTGTCTCGCTGATACTGGCTTTCGGCAAGCAGGCGTGCCGCACCGCCTACATTCTTCTCTCTGGCAGCCTAGTTGCCAGCTTTCGGCAGCTGCTGTCCTAGCAAGGAAGCTCAGGAAGTCAAAGCCATTGCAGGGCGGAACCTTTCTTCTTTGCCCGCCTAAGCGGCGTCACGCACCCACGGATACGGTGTACTTTCCCTCTGCACTGCGTCTGCCGAGTTGCTCTCTGCCTCTCGCAGCATAAGGGCAAAGGACAATGTTTTCCACAGCAGGGTAGAAATGGCATTGCTAGCAGGAAAGCTAGATGCCTTGGGACTGTCCCCTTAGCCCTTGCCACTCACTTCAGGCTCGTATGCTGAGCAGAACAGCCTGCTGTTCTGAAGCTTTGCTGGCTGCCCTTTGTGACCAGATGCGCTTTCCTATCCAAGGAGGCGAAGCGCCGTCTACTTCTCGCACCGAGCACGCTACTCCTGGCTTTCGCATCTTCCGCAACGACCTCGCTATGCGCACTTTTCTTCTCAACCCTGTGCGCCCTTGCGTTCTGCCTTTCTTGTCTCGTGAATGGAGATGGAAAGCTTCTCGGCTACAACTCGCCAAGAACAACTGCGCCTACACATTAAGCTCGCCCGGAACGCCATGCTGAAACTTGCCTTCTGGCACCACATTCACGGGGCAGCCGTCTTTCTTCGGCCACCTGCCAAGTGGCCCCATATCGCCGCGCTCGTTGCACTCCGCTTGTCAGATTGGCTTACTGCGGCGCTGATTTCAGCCTGGCCAAATACTAGCGCTGCGGAGAGCTGTCTCGCAGACAAGAATGTTCCAGCATAGAAATTTGTCCTGCAATGTTCCCTCCTCTTTTCCCACATTGTGTTGCTCTGATGAATGCCTTGAGCATGGAACGACTTAAGCCAGCAAGTATTCCTCGCCGGCCACCTCTCGCTGTGCAAGATGTATGCCGTGGACACTTTGAACACTGCCAAGCAAAAAGCAGAGCAGTGACCATAAAAGCGAGGAGAGAGCATGCACGAAGCACACTAGTTCTGTCTAGTGCTTTCCGTGCAGAGAGGCGGCAAAGCTGAATGCCGTGTCCGAGCTTCACAACTCGCTGGAGCACAGAAAGCCAAGAATGAAGAGGCAGAACACAGCCTTGGTTTCAGCAGCTTCCGGGACTGCAAAAGTTCAGCAATAGCTCTGTCAAAGCAGAACTCGGCTGAGAATGCTCTCGCAGCTTGGGAAAGTTAGGCGCAGCTGTTGACCACTCTGCCCGTGGCCACAGGCTGCTTCTTCCACCTTCACTGTGGCAGAGCTGTTGCAGAACAGAGAGGGCATTCTTCAAGTGCGTGTTCTCCAAGGAGCTGTGAAACAGAGCCTAGCACGCTGTCTCGCTGATACTGGCTTTCGGCAAGCAGGCGTGCCGCACCGCCTACATTCTGCACTCTGGCAGCCTAGTTGCCAGCTTTCGGCAGCTGCTGTCCTAGCAAGGAGGCTCAGGAAGTCAAAGTCATTGCAGGGCGGCACCTTTCTGCTTTGCCCGCCTAAGCGGCGTCACGCTCCCAACAATACTGTGTCCTTTCCCTCTGCACTGCGTCTGCCGAGGTGCTCTCTGCCTCTCGGAGCATAAGGGCAAAGGACAATGTTTTCCACAGCAGGGTAGAAATGGCATTGCTAGCAGGAAAGCTAGATGCCTTGGGACTGTCCCCGTAGCCCTTGCCACTCACTTCAGGCTCGTACGCTGAGCAGAACAGCCTGCTGCTCTGAAGCTTCGCTGGCTGCCGTTCGTGACCAGCTGCGCTTTCCTACACAAGGAGGCGAAGCGCCGTCTACTTCTCGCGCTGAGCACGCTGCTCCTGGCTTTGGCTTCTGCCGCAACGAGCTCGCTACGCGCACTTTTCTTCTCAACCCTGTGCGCCCTTGCGTTCTGCCTTTCTTGTCTCGTGAATGGAGACGGAAAGCTTCTTGGCTACAACTCGCCTAGAACAACTGCGGCTACACATTAAGCTCGCCCAGAACGCCCTGCTGAAACTTGCCTTCTGGCACCACATTCACGGGACAGCCGTCTTTCTTCGGCCACCTGCCAAGTGGCCCCATATCGCCGCGCTCGTTGCACTCCGCTTGTCAGATTGGCTTACCGCGGCGCTGATTTCAGCCTGGCCAAATACTAGCGCTGCTGAGAGCTGTCTCGCAGACAAGAATGTTCCAGCATAGAAATTTCTCCTGCAATGTTCCCTCCTCTTTTCCCACATTGTGTCGCACTGATGAATGCCTTGAGCAAGGAACGACTTAAGCCAGCAAGTATTCCTCGCCGGCCACCTCTCGCTGTGCAAGATGTATGCCGTGGACCCTTTGAACACTGCCAAGCAAAAAGCAGAGCAGTGACCATAAAAGCGAGGAGAGAGCATGCACGAAGCACACTAGTTCTGTCTAGTGCTTTCCGTGCAGAGAGGCGGCAAAGCTGAATGCCGTGTCCGAGCTTCACAACTCGCTGGAGCACAGAAAGCCAAGAATGAAGAGGCAGAACACAGCCTTGGTTTCAGCAGCTTCCGGGACTGCAAAAGTTCAGCAATAGCTCTGTCAAAGCAGAACTCGGCTGAGAATGCTCTCGCAGCTTGGGAAAGTTAGGCGCAGCTGTTGACCAGCTCTGCCCGTGGCCACAGGCTGCTTCTTCCACCTTCACTGTGGCAGAGCTGTTGCGGAACAGAGAGGGCATTCTTCCAGTGCGTGTTCTCCAAGGAGCTGTGAAACAGAGCCTAGCACGCTGTCTCGCTGATACTGGCTTTCGGCAAGCAGGCGTGCCGCACCGCCTACATTCTGCACTCTGGCAGCCTAGTTGCCAGCTTTCGGCAGCTGCTGTCCTAGCAAGGAGGCTCAGGAAGTCAAAGTCATTGCAGGGCGGCACCGTTCTTATTTGCCCGCCTAAGCGGCGTCACGCTCCCAACAATACTGTGTCTTTCCCTCTAAACTGCGTCTGCCGAGTTGCTCTCTGCCTCTCGCAGCATAAGGGCAAAGGACAATGTTTTCCACAGCAGGGTAGAAATGGCATTGCTAGCAGGAAAGCTAGATGCCTTGGGACTGTCCCCGTAGCCCTTGCCACTCACTTCAGGCTCGTACGCTGAGCAGAACAGCCTGCTGTTCTGAAGCTTCGCTGGCTGCCCTTTGTGACCAGATGCGCTTTCCTACCCAAGGAGGCGAAGCGCCGTCTATTTCTCGCACCGAGCACGCTGCTCCTGGCTTTCGCTTCTGCCGCAACGAGCTCGCTACGCGCATTTTTCTTCTCAACCCTGAGCGCCCTTGCGTTCTGCCTTTCTTGTCTCGTGAATGGAGACGGAAAGCTTCTCGGCTACAACTCGCCTAGAACAACTGCGGCTACACATTAAGCTCGCCCAGAACGCCCTGCTGAAACTTGCCTTCTGGCACCACATTCACGGGACAGCCGTCTTTCTTCGGCCACCTGCCAAGTGGCCCCATATCGCCGCGCTCGTTGCACTCCGCTTGTCAGATTGGCTTACCGCGGCGCTGATTTCAGCCTGGCCAAATACTAGCGCTGCTGAGAGCTGTCTCGCAGACAAGAATGTTCCAGCATAGAAATTTCTCCTGCAATGTTCCCTCCTCTTTTCCCACATTGTGTCGCACTGATGAATGCCTTGAGCATGGAACGACTTAAGCCAGCAAGTATTCCTCGCCGGCCACCTCTCGCTGTGCAAGATGTATGCCGTGGACCCTTTGAACACTGCCAAGCAAAAAGCAGAGCAGTGACCATAAAAGCGAGGAGAGAGCATGCACGAAGCACACTAGTTCTGTCTAGTGCTTTCCGTGCAGAGAGGCGGCAAAGCTGAATGCCGTGTCCGAGCTTCACAACTCGCTGGAGCACAGAAAGCCAAGAATGAAGAGGCAGAACACAGCCTTGGTTTCAGCAGCTTCCGGGACTGCAAAAGTTCAGCAATAGCTCTGTCAAAGCAGAACTCGGCTGAGAATGCTCTCGCAGCTTGGGAAAGTTAGGCGCAGCTGTTGACCAGCTCTGCCCGTGGCCACAGGCTGCTTCTTCCACCTTCACTGTGGCAGAGCTGTTGCGGAACAGAGAGGGCATTCTTCCAGTGCGTGTTCTCCAAGGAGCTGTGAAACAGAGCCTAGCACGCTGTCTCGCTGATACTGGCTTTCGGCAAGCAGGCGTGCCGCACCGCCTACATTCTGCACTCTGGCAGCCTAGTTGCCAGCTTTCGGCAGCTGCTGTCCTAGCAAGGAGGCTCAGGAAGTCAAAGTCATTGCAGGGCGGCACCGTTCTTATTTGCCCGCCTAAGCGGCGTCACGCTCCCAACAATACTGTGTCTTTCCCTCTAAACTGCGTCTGCCGAGTTGCTCTCTGCCTCTCGCAGCATAAGGGCAAAGGACAATGTTTTCCACAGCAGGGTAGAAATGGCATTGCTAGCAGGAAAGCTAGATGCCTTGGGACTGTCCCCGTAGCCCTTGCCACTCACTTCAGGCTCGTACGCTGAGCAGAACAGCCTGCTGTTCTGAAGCTTCGCTGGCTGCCCTACGTGACCAGCTGCGCTTTCCTACACAAGGAGGCGAAGCGCCGTCTACTTCTCGCGCCGAGCACGCTGCTCCTGGCTTTCGCATCTGCCGCAACGAGCTCGCTACGCGCACTTTTCTTCTCAACCCTGTGCGCCCTTGCGTTCTGCCTTTCTTGTCTCGTGAATGGAGACGGAAAGCTTCTTGGCTACAACTCGCCTAGAACAACTGCGGCTACACATTAAGCTCGCCCGGAGCGTCCTGCTGCAATTTGCCTTCTGGCACCACATTCACGGGGCAGCAGTCTTTCTTCGGCCACCTGCCAAGTGGCCCCATATCGCCGCGCTCGTTGCACTCCGCTTGTCGGATTGGCTTACCGCGGTGCTGATTTCAGCCTGGCCAAATACTAGCGCTGCGGAGAGCTGTCTCGCAGACAAGAATGTTCCAGCATAGAAATTTCTCCTGCAATGTTCCCTCCTCTTTTCCCACATTGTGTTGCTCTGATGAATGCCTTGAGCATGGAACGACTTAAGCCAGCAAGTATTCCTCGCCGGCCACCTCTCGCTGTGCAAGATGTATGCCGTGGACCCTTTGAACGCTGCCAAGCAAAAAGCAGAGCAGTGACCATAACAGCGAGGAGAGAGCATGCACGAAGCACACTAGTTCTGTCTAGTGCTTTCCGTGCAGAGAGGCGGCAAAGCTGAATGCCGTGTCCGAGCTTCACAACTCGCTGGAGCACAGAAAGCCAAGAATGAAGAGGCAGAACACAGCCTTGGTTTCAGCAGCTTCCGGGACTGCAAAAGTTCAGCAATAGCTCTGTCAAAGCAGAGTTCGGCTGAGAATGCTCTCGCAGCTTGGGAAAGTTAGGCGCAGCTGTTGACCACTCTGCCCGTGGCCACAGGCTGCTTCTTCCACCTTCACTGTGGCAGAGCTGTTGCGGAACAGAGAGGGCATTCTTCCAGTGCGTGTTCTCCAAGGAGCTGTGAAACAGAGCCTAGCACGCTGTCTCGCTGATACTGGCTTTCGGCAAGCAGGTGTGCCGCACCGCCTACATTCTGCACTCTGGCAGCCTAGTTGCCAGCTTTCGGCAGCTGCTGTCCTAGCAAGGAGGCTCAGGAAGTCAAAGTCATTGCAGGGCGGCACCTTTCTTCTTTGCCCGCCTAAGCGGCGTCACGCTCCCAACAATAATGTGTCCTTTCCCTCTGCACTGCGTCTGCCGAGTTGCTCTCTGCCTCTCGGAGCATAAGGGCAAAGGACAATGTTTTCCACAGCAGGGTAGAAATGGCATTGCTAGCAGGAAAGCTAGATGCCTTGGGACTGTCCCCTTAGCCCTTGCCACTCACTTCAGGCTCGTACGCTGAGCAGAACAGCCTGCTGTTCTGAAGCTTCGCTGGCTGCCCTTCGTGACCAGCTGCGCTTTCCTACACAAGGAGGCGAAGCGCCGTCTACTTCTCGCGCTGAGCACGCTGCTCCTGGCTTTCGCATCTGCCGCAACGAGCTCGCTACGCGCACTTTTCTTCTCAGCCCTGAGCGCCCTTGCGTTCTGCCTTTCTTGTCTCGTGAATGGAGACGGAAAGCTTCTCGGCTACAACTCGCCTAGAACAACTGCGGCTACACATTAAGCTCGCCCGGAACGCCCTGCTGAAACTTGCCTTCTGGCACCACATTCACGGGGCAGCCGTCTTTCTTCGGCCACCTGCCAAGTGGCCCCATATCGCTGCGCTCGTTGCACTCCGCTTGTCAGATTGGCTTACCGCGGCGCTGATTTCAGCCTGGCCAAATACTAGCGCTGCGGAGAGCTGTCTCGCAGACAAGAATGTTCCAGCATAGAAATTTGTCCTGCAATGTTCCCTCCTCTTTTCCCACATTGTGTTGCTCTGATGAATGCCTTGAGCATGGAACAACTTAAGCCAGCAAGTATTCCTCGCCGGCCACCTCTCGCTGTGCAAGATGTATGCCGTGGACCCTTTGAACACTGCCAAGCAAAAAGCCGAGCAGTGACCATAAAAGCGAGGAGAGAGCATGCACGAAGCACACTAGTTCTGTCTAGTGCTTTCCGTGCAGAGAGGCGGCAAAGCTGAATGCCGTGTCCGAGCTTCACAACTCGCTGGAGCACAGAAAGCCAAGAATGAAGAGGCAGAACACAGCCTTGGTTTCAGCAGCTTCCGGGACTGCAAAAGTTCAGCAATAGCTCTGTCAAAGCAGAACTCGGCTGAGAATGCTCTCGCAGCTTGGGAAAGTTAGGCGCAGCTCTTGACCAGCTCTGCCCGTGGCCACAGGCTGCTTCTTCCACCTTCACTGTGGCAGAGCTGTTGCAGAACAGAGAGGGCATTCTTCAAGTGCGTGTTCTCCAAGGAGCTGTGAAACAGAGCCTAGCACGCTGTCTCGCTGATACTGGCTTTCGGCAAGCAGGCGTGCCGCACCGCCTACATTCTGCACTCTGGCAGCCTAGTTGCCAGCTTTCGGCAGCTGCGGTCCTAGCAAGGAAGCTCAGGAAGTCAAAGCCAGTGCCGGGCAGAAGCTTTCGGCTTTGCCGGCCTAAGCGGCGTCACGCGCCCTCGGATACGGTGTCCTTTCCCTCTGCACTGCGTCTGCCGAGTTGCTCTCTGCCTCTCGGAGCATAAGGGCAAAGGACAATGTTTTCCACAACAGGGTAGAAATGGCATTGCTAGCAGGAAAGCTAGATGCCTTGGGACTGTCCCCTTAGCCCTTGCCACTCACTTCAGGCTCGTACGCTGAGCAGAACAGCCTGCTGTTCTGAAGCTTCGCTGGCTGCCGTTCGTGACCAGCTGCGCTTTCCTAAACAAGGAGGCGAAGCGCCGTCTACTTCTCGCGCTGAGCACGCTGCTCCTGGCTTTCGCATCTGCCGCAACGAGCTCGCTACGCGCACTTTTCTTCTCAACCTTGTGCGCCCTTGCGTTCTGACTTTCTTGTCTCGTGAATGGAGACGGAAAGCTTCTCGGCTACAACTCGCCTAGAACAACTGCGGCTACACATTAAGCTCGCCCGGAACGCCCTGCTGAAACTTGCCTTCTGGCACCACATTCACGGGGCAGCCGTCTTTCTTCGGCCACCTGCCAAGTGGCCCCATATCGCCGCGCTCGTTGCACTCCGCTTTTCAGATTGGCTTACCGCGGCGCCGATTTCAGCCTGGCCAAATACTAGCGCTGCTGAGAGCTGTCTTGCAGACAATAATGTTCCAGCATAGAAATTTCTCCTGCAATGTTCCCTCCTCTTTTCCCACATTGTGTTGCTCTGATGAATGCCTTGAGCATGGAATGACTTAAGCCAGCAAGTATTCCTCGCCGGCCACCTCTCGCTGTGCAAGATGCATGCCGTGGACCCTTTGAACACTGCCAAGCAAAAAGCAGAGCAGTGACCATAAAAGCGAGGAGAGAGCATGCACGAAGCACACTAGTTCTGTCTAGTGCTTTCCGTGCAGAGAGGCGGCAAAGCTGAATGCCGTGTCCGAGCTTCACAACTCGCTGGAGCACAGAAAGCCAAGAATGAAGAGGCAGAACACAGCCTTGGTTTCAGCAGCTTCCGGGACTGCAAAAGTTCAGCAATAGCTCTGTCAAAGCAGAACTCAACCGAGAATGCTCTCGCAGCTTGGGAAAGATAGGTGCAGCTGTTGACCAGCTCTGCCCGGGGCCACAGGCTGCTTCTTCCACCTTCACTGTGGCAGAGCTTTTGCGGAACAGAGAGGGCATTCTTCCAGTGCGTGTTCTCCAAGGAGCTGTGAAACAGAGCCTAGCACGCTGTCTCGCTGATACTGGCTTTCGGCAAGCAGGCGTGCCGCACCGCCTACATTCTGCACTCTGGCAGCCTAGTTGCCAGCTTTCGGCAGCTGCTGTCCTAGCAAGGAAGCTCAGGAAGTCAAAGTCATTGCAGGGCGACACCTTTCTTCTTTGCCCGCCTAAGCGGCGTCACGCACCCACGGATACGGTGTCCTTTCCATCTGCACTGCGTCTGCCGAGTTGCTCTCTGCCTCTCGGAGCATAAGGGCAAAGGACAATGTTTTCCACAGCAGGGTAGAAATGGCATTGCTAGCAGGAAAGCTAGATGCCTTGGAACTGTCCCCTTAGCCCTTGCCACTCACTTCAGGCTCGTACGCTGAGCAGAACAGCCTGCTGTTCTGAAGCTTCGCTGGCTGCCGTTCGTGACCAGCTGCGCTTTCCTACCCAAGGAGGCGAAGCGCCGTCTACTTCTCGCGCTGAGCACGCTGCTCCTGGCTTTCGCATCTGCCGCAACGGGCTCGCTACGCGCACTTTTCTTCTCAGCCTTGTGCGCCCTTGCGTTCTGCCTTTCTTGTCTCGTGAATGGAGACGGAAAGCTTCTCGGCTACAACTCGCCTAGAACAACTGCGGCTACACATTACGCTCGCCCGGAACGCCCTGCTGAAACTTGCCTTCTGGCACCACATTCACGGGGCAGCCATCTTTCTTCGGCCACCTGCCAAGTGGCCCCATATCGCCGCGCTCGTTGCACTCCGCTTGTCAGATTGGCTTACCGCGGCGCCGATTTCAGCCTGGCCAAATACTAGCGCTGCTGAGAGCTGTCTTGCAGACAATAATGTTCCAGCATAGAAATTTCTCCTGCAATGTTCCCTCCTCTTTTCCCACATTGTGTTGCTCTGATGAATGCCTTGAGCATGGAACGACTTAAGCCAGCAAGTATTCCTCGCCGGCCACCTCTCGCTGTGCAAGATGTATGCCGTGGACCCTTTGAACACTGCCAAGCAAAAAGCAGAGCAGTGACCATAAAAGCGAGGAGAGAGCATGCACGAAGCACACTAGTTCTGTCTAGTGCTTTCCGTGCAGAGAGGCGGCAAAGCTGAATGCCGTGTCCGAGCTTCACAACTCGCTGGAGCACAGAAAGCCAAGAATGAAGAGGCAGAACACAGCCTTGGTTTCAGCAGCTTCCGGGACTGCAAAAGTTCAGCAATAGCTCTGTCAAAGCAGAACTCAACCGAGAATGCTCTCGCAGCTTGGGAAAGATAGGTGCAGCTGTTGACCAGCTCTGCCCGGGGCCACAGGCTGCTTCTTCCACCTTCACTGTGGCAGAGCTTTTGCGGAACAGAGAGGGCATTCTTCCAGTGCGTGTTCTCCAAGGAGCTGTGAAACAGAGCCTAGCACGCTGTCTCGCTGATACTGGCTTTCGGCAAGCAGGCGTGCCGCACCGCCTACATTCTGCACTCTGGCAGCCTAGTTGCCAGCTTTCGGCAGCTGCTGTCCTAGCAAGGAAGCTCAGGAAGTCAAAGTCATTGCAGGGCGACACCTTTCTTCTTTGCCCGCCTAAGCGGCGTCACGCACCCACGGATACGGTGTCCTTTCCATCTGCACTGCGTCTGCCGAGTTGCTCTCTGCCTCTCGGAGCATAAGGGCAAAGGACAATGTTTTCCACAGCAGGGTAGAAATGGCATTGCTAGCAGGAAAGCTAGATGCCTTGGAACTGTCCCCTTAGCCCTTGCCACTCACTTCAGGCTCGTACGCTGAGCAGAACAGCCTGCTGTTCTGAAGCTTCGCTGGCTGCCGTTCGTGACCAGCTGCGCTTTCCTACCCAAGGAGGCGAAGCGCCGTCTACTTCTCGCGCTGAGCACGCTGCTCCTGGCTTTCGCATCTGCCGCAACGGGCTCGCTACGCGCACTTTTCTTCTCAGCCTTGTGCGCCCTTGCGTTCTGCCTTTCTTGTCTCGTGAATGGAGACGGAAAGCTTCTCGGCTACAACTGGCCTAGAACAACTGCGGCTACACATTAAGCTCGCCCGGAACGCCCTGCTGAAACTTGCCTTCTGGCACCACATTCACGGGGCAGCCGTCTTTCTTTGGCCACCTGCCAAGTGGCCCCATATCGCCGCGCTCGTTGCACTCCGCTTGTCAGATTGGCTTACCGCGGCGCCGATTTCAGCCTGGCCAAATACTAGCGCTGCGGAGAGCTGTCTCGCAGACAATAATGTTCCAGCATAGAAATTTCTCCTGCAATGTTCCCTCCTCTTTTCCCACATTGTGTTGCTCTGATGAATGCCTTGAGCATGGAACGACCTAAGCCAGCAAGTATTCATCGCCGGCCACCTCTCGCTGTGCAAGATGTATGCCGTGGACCCTTTGAACGCTGCCAAGCAAAAAGCAGAGCAGTGACAATAAAAGCGAGGAGAGAGCATGCACGAAGCACACTGGTTCTGTCTAGTGCTGTCCGTGCAGAGAGGCGGCAAAGCTGAATGCCGTGTCCGAGCTTCACAACTCGCTGGAGCACAGAAAGCCAAGAATGAAGAGGCAGAACACAGCCTTGGTTTCAGCAGCTTCCGGGACTGCAAAAGTTCAGCAATAGCTCTGTCAAAGCAGAACTCGGCTGAGAATGCTCTCGCAGCTTGGGAAAGTTAGGCGCAGCTGTTGACCAGCTCTGCCCGTGGCCACAGGCTGCTTCTTCCACCTTCACTGTGGCAGAGCTGTTGCGGAACAGAGAGGGCATTCTTCAAGTGCGTGTTCTCCAAGGAGCTGTGAAACAGAGCCTAGCACGCTGTCTCGCTGATACTGGCTTTCGGCAAGCAGGCGTGCCGCACCGCCTACATTCTGCACTCTGGCAGCTTAGGTGCCAGCTTTCAGCAGCTGCTGTCCTAGCAAGGAAGCTCAGGAAGTCAAAGCCAGGGCCGGGCAGAACCTTTCTGCTTTGCCCGCCTAAGCGGAGTCACGCTCCCTCGGATACTGTGTCCTTTCCCTCTGCACTGCGTCTGCCGAGTTGCTCTCTGCCTCTCGGAGCATAAGGGCAAAGGACAATGTTTTCCACAGCAGGGTAGAAATGGCATTGCTAGCAGGAAAGCTGGATGCCTTGGAACTGTCCCCTTAGACCTTGCCACTCACTTCAGGCTCGTACGCTGAGCAGAACAGCCTGCTGTTCTAAAGCTTCTCTGGCTGCTGTTCGTGACCAGCTGCGCTTACCTACCCAAGGAGGCGAAGCGCCGTCTACTTCTCGCACCGAGCACGCTGCTCCTGGCTTTCGCTTCTGCCGCAACGAGCTCGCTACGCGCACTTTTCTTCTCAGCCCTGAGCGCCCTTGCGTTCTGCCTTTCTTGTCTCGTGAATGGAGACGGAAAGCTTCTCGGCTACAACTCGCCTAGAACAACTGCGGCTACACATTAAGCTCGCCCGGAACGCCCTGCTGAAACTTGCCTTCTGGCACCACATTCACGGGGCAGCCGTCTTTCTTCGGCCACCTGCCAAGTGGCCCCATATCGCCGCGCTCGTTGCACTCCGCTTGTCAGATTGGCTTACCGCGGCGCTGATTTCAGCCTGGCCAAATACTAGCGCTGCGGAGAGCTGTCTCGCAGACAAGAATGTTCCAGCATAGAAATTTGTACTGCAATGTTCCCTCCTCTTTTCCCACATTGTGTTGCTCTGATGAATGCCTTGAGCATGGAACTACTTAAGCCAGCAAGTATTCCTCGCCGGCCACCTCTCGCTGTGCAAGATGTATGCCGTGGACCCTTTGAACGCTGCCAAGCAAAAAGCAGAGCAGTGACCATAACAGCGAGGAGAGAGCATGCACGAAGCACACTAGTTCTGTCTAGTGCTTTCCGTGCAGAGAGGCGGCAAAGCTGAATGCCGTGTCCGAGCTTCACAACTCGCTGGAGCACAGAAAGCCAAGAATGAAGAGGCAGAACACAGCCTTGGTTTCAGCAGCTTCCGGGACTGCAAAAGTTCAGCAATAGCTCTGTCAAAGCACAACTCGGCTGAGAATGCTCTCGCAGCTTGGGAAAGTTAGGCGCAGCGGTTGACCAGCTCTGCCCGTGGCCACAGGCTGCTTCTTCCACCTTCACTGTGGCAGAGCTGTTGCAGAACAGAGAGGGCATTCTTCAAGTGCGTGTTCTCCAAGGAGCTGTGAAACAGAGCCTAGCACGCTGTCTCGCTGATACTGGCTTTCGGCAAGCAGGCGTGCCGCACCGCCTACATTCTGCACTCTGGCAGCCTAGTTGCCAGCTTTCGGCAGCTGCTGTCCTAGCAAGGAGGCTCAGGAAGTCAAAGTCATTGCAGGGCGACACCTTTCTTCTTTGCCCGCCTAAGCGGCGTCACGCTCCCAACAATACTGTGTCCTTTCCCTCTGCACTGCGTCTGCCGAGTTGCTCTCTGCCTCTCGGAGCATAAGGGCAAAGGACAATGTTTTCCACAGCAGGGTAGAAATGGCATTGCTAGCAGGAAAGCTAGATGCCTTGGGACTGTCCCCTTAGCCCTTGCCACTCACTTCAGGCTCGTACGCTGAGCAGAACAGCCTGCTGTTCTGAAGCTTCGCTGGCTGCCGTTCGTGACCAGCTGCGCTTTCCTACCCAAGGAGGCGAAGCGCCGTCTACTTCTCGCGCTGAGCACGCTGCTCCTGGCTTTCGCATCTGCCGCAACAAGCTCGCTACGCGCACTTTTCTTCTCAACCTTGTGCGCCCTTGCGTTCTGCCTTTCTTGTCTCGTGAATGGAGACGGAAAGCTTCTCGGCTACAACTCGCCTAGAACAACTGCGGCTACACATTAAGCTCGCCCGGAACGCCCTGCTGAAACTTGCCTTCTGGCACCACATTCACGGGGCAGCCGTCTTTCTTTGGCCACCTGCCAAGTGGCCCCATATCGCCGCCCTCGTTGCACTCCACTTGTCAGATTGGCTTACCGCGGCGCCGATTTCAGCCTGGCCAAATACTAGCGCTGCGGAGAGCTGTCTCGCAGACAATAATGTTCCAGCATAGAAATTTCTCCTGCAATGTTCCCTCCTCTTTTCCCACATTGTGTTGCTCTGATGAATGCCTTGAGCATGGAACAACTTAAGCCAGCAAGTATTCCTCGCCGGCCACCTCTTGCTGTGCAAGATGTATGCCGTGGACCCTTTGAACGCTGCCAAGCAAAAAGCAGAGCAGTGACCACAAAAGCGAGGAGAGAGCATGCACGAAGCACACTAGTTCTGTCTAGTGCTTTCCGTGCAGAGAGGCGGCAAAGCTGAATGCCGTGTCCGAGCTTCACAACTCGCTGGAGCACAGAAAGCCAAGAATGAAGAGGCAGAACACAGCCTTGGTTTCAGCAGCTTCCGGGACTGCAAAAGTTCAGCAATAGATCTGTCAAAGCCGAACTCAGACGAGAATGCTCTCGCAGCTTGGGAAAGATAGGTGCAGCTGTTGACCAGCTCTGCCCGTGGCCACAGGCTGCTTCTTCCACCTTCACTGTGGCAGAGCTTTTGCGGAACAGAGAGGGCATTCTTCCAGTGCGTGTTCTCCAAGGAGCTGTGAAACAGAGCCTAGCACGCTGTCTCGCTGATACTGGCTTTCGGCAAGCAGGCGTGCCGCACCGCCTACATTTTGCACTCTGGCAGCTTAGGTGCCAGCTTTCAGCAGCTGCTGTCCTAGCAAGGAAGCTCAGGAAGTCAAAGCCAGTGCCGTGGGGCACCTTTCTGCTTTGCCCGCCTAAGCGGCGTCACGCTCCCACGGATACTGTGTCCTTTCCCTCTGCACTGCATCTGCTGAGTTGCTCTCTGCCTCTCACAGCATAAGGGCAAAGGACAATGTTTTCCACAGCAGGGTAGGAATGGCATTGCTAGCAGGAAAGATAGATGCCTTGGAACTGTCCCCTTAGCCCTTGCCACTCACTTCAGGCTCGTACGCTGAGCAGAACAGCCTGCTGTTCTGAAGATTTGCTGGCTGCCGTTTGTGACCAGCTGCGCTTTCCTACCCAAGGAGGCGAAGCGCCGTCTACTTCTCGCACTGAGCACGCTGCTCCTGGCTTTCGCATCTGCCGCAACGAGCTCGCTACGCGCACTTTTCTTCTCAACCCTGTGCGCCCTTGCGTTCTGCCTTTCTTGTCTCGTGAATGGAGACGGAAAGCTTCTCGGCTACAACTCGCCTAGAACAACTGCGGCTACACATTAAGCTCGCCCGGAACGCCCTGCTGAAACTTGCCTTCTGGCACCACATTCACGGGGCAGCCCTCTTTCTTCGGCCACCTGCCAAGTGGCCCCATATCGCCGCGCTCGTTGCACTCCGCTTTTCAGATTGGCTTACCGCGGCGCCGATTTCAGCCTGGCCAAATACTAGCGCTGCTGAGAGCTGTCTTGCAGACAATAATGTTCCAGCATAGAAATTTCTCCTGCAATGTTCCCTCCTCTTTTCCCACATTGTGTTGCTCTGATGAATGCCTTGAGCATGGAACGACTTAAGCCAGCAAGTATTCCTCGCCGGCCACCTCTCGCTGTGCAAGATGTATGCCGTGGACCCTTTGAACACTTCCAAGCAAAAAGCAGAGCAGTGACCATAAAAGCGAGGAGAGAGCATGCACGAAGCACACTAGTTCTTTCTAGTGCTTTCCGTGCAGAGAGGCGGCAAAGCTGAATGCCGTGTCCGAGCTTCACAACTCGCTGGAGCACAGAAAGCCAAGAATGAAGAGGCAGAACACAGCCTTGGTTTCAGCAGCTTCCGGGACTGCAAAAGTTCAGCAATAGCTCTGTCAAAGCAGAACTCAGCTGAGAATGCTCTCGCAGCTTGGGAAAGATAGGTGCAGCTGTTGACCAGCTCTGCCCGGGGCCACAGGCTGCTTCTTCCACCTTCACTGTGGCAGAGCTTTTGCGGAACAGAGAGGGCATTCTTCCAGTGCGTGTTCTCCAAGGAGCTGTGAAACAGAGCCTAGCACGCTGTCTCGCTGACACTGGCTTTCGGCAAGCAGGCATGCCGCACCGCCTACATTCTGCACTCTGGCAGCCTAGTTGCCAGCTTTCGGCAGCTGCTGTCCTAGCAAGGAAGCTCAGGAAGTCAAAGCCAGTGCCGGGCGGCACCTTTCTGCTTTGCCCGCCTAAGCGGCGTCACGCTCCCACGGATACGGTGTCCTTCCCCTCTGCCCTGCGTCTGCCGAATTGCTCTCTGCCTCTCGGAGCATAAGGGCAAAGGACAATGTTTTCCACAGCAGGGTAGAAATGGCATTTCTAGCAGGAAAGCTGGATGCCTTGGAACTGTCCCCTTAGCCCTTGCCACTCACTTCAGGCTCGTACGCTGAGCAGAACAGCCTGCTGTTCTGAAGCTTCGCTGGCTGCCCTTTGTGACCAGCTGCGCTTTCCTACCCAAGGAGGCGAAGCGCCGTCTACTTCTCGCACCGAGCACGCTGCTCCTGGCTTTCGCTTCTGCCGCAACGAGCTCGCTACGCGCACTTTTCTTCTCAACCCTGTGCGCCCTTGCCTTCTGCCTTTCTTGTCTCGTGAATGGAGACGGAAAGCTTCTCGGCTACAACTCGCCTAGAACAACTGCGGCTACACATTAAGCTCGCCCGGAACGCCCTGCTGAAACTTGCCTTCTGGCACCACATTCACGGGGCAGACGTCTTTCTTCGGCCACCGGCCAAGTGGCCCCATATCGCCGCGCTCGTTGCACTCCGCTTGTCAGATTGGCTTACCGCGGCGCTGATTTCAGCCTGGCCAAATACTAGCGCTGCGGAGAGCTGTCTCGCAGACAAGAATGTTCCAGCATAGTAATTTGTCCTGCAATGTTCCCTCCTCTTTTCCCACATTGTGTTGCTCTGATGAATGCCTTGAGCATGGAACAACTTAAGCCAGCAAGTATTCCTCGCCGGCCACCTCTCGCTGTGCAAGATGTATGCCGTGGACACTTTGAACGCTGCCAAGCAAAAAGCAGAGCAGTGACTATAACAGCGAGGAGAGAGCATGCACAAAGCACACTAGTTCTGTCTAGTGCTTTCCGTGCAGAGAGGCGGCAAAGCTGAATGCCGTGTCCGAGCTTCACAACTCGCTGGAGCACAGAAAGCCAAGAATGAAGAGGCAGAACACAGCCTTGGTTTCAGCAGCTTCCGGGACTACAAAAGTTCAGCAGTAGCTCTGTCAAAGCAGAACTCGGCTGAGAATGCTCTCGCAGCTTGGGAAAGTTAGGCGCAGCTGTTGACCAGCTCTGCCCGTGGCCACAGGCTGCTTCTTCCACCTTCACTGTGGCAGAGCTGTTGCGGAACAGAGAGGGCATTCTTCAAGTGCGTGTTCTCCAAGGAGCTGTGAAACAGAGCCTAGCACGCTGTCTCGCTGATACTGGCTTTCGGCAAGCAGGCGTGCCGCACCGCCTACATTCTCCACTCTGGCAGCCTAGTTGCCAGCTTTCGGCAGCTGCTGTCCTAGCAAGGAAGCTCAGGAAGTCAAAGCCAGGGCAGGGCAGAACCTTTCTGCTTTGCCCGCCTAAGCGGCGTCACGCTCCCACGGATACTGTGTCCTTTCCCTCTGCACTGCATCTGCTGAGTTGCATTCTGCCTCTCGGAGCATAAGGGCAAAGGACAATGTTTTCCACAGCAGGGTTGGAATGGCATTGCTAGCAGGAAAGCTAGATGCCTTGGGACTGTCCCCTTAGCCCTTGCCACTCACTTCAGGCTCGTACGCTGAGCAGAACAGCCTGCTGTTCTGAAGCTTCGCTGGCTGCCGTTCGTGACCAGCTGCGCTTTCCTACCCAAGGAGGCGAAGCGCCGTCTACTTCTCGCACTGAGCACGCTGCTCCTGGCTTTCGCATCTGCCGCAACGAGCTCGCTACGCGCACTTTACTTCTCAACCCTGTGCGCCCTTGCGTTCTGCCTTTCTTGTCTCGTGAATGGAGACGGAAAGCTTCTCGGCTACAACTCGCCTAGAACAACTGCGGCTACACATTAAGCTCGCCCGGAACGCCCTGCTGAAACTTGCCTTCTGGCACCACATTCACGAGGCAGCCGTCTTTCTTCGGCCACCTGCCAAGTGGCCCCATATCGCCGCCCTCGTTGCACTCCGCTTGTCAGATTGGCTTACCGCGGCGCCGATTTCAGCCTGGCCAAATACTAGCGCTGCGGAGAGCTGTCTCGCAGACAATAATGTTCCAGCATAGAAATTTGTCCTGCAATGTTCCCTCCTCTTTTCCCACATTGTGTTGCTCTGATGAATGCCTTGAGCATGGAACAACTTAAGCCAGCAAGTATTCCTCGCCGGCCACCTCTCGCTGTGCAAGATGTATGCCGTGGACACTTTGAATGCGGCCAAGCAAAAAGCAGAGCAGTGACCATAACAGCGAGGAGAGAGCATGCACGAAGCACACTAGTTCTGTCTAGTGCTTTCCGTGCAGAGAGGCGGCAAAGCTGAATGCCGTGTGCGAGCTTCACAACTCGCTGGAGCACAGAAAGCCAAGAATGAAGAGGCAGAACACAGCCTTGGTTTCAGCAGCTTCCGGGACTGCAAAAGTTCAGCAATAGCTCTGTCAAAGCAGAACTCAACCGAGAATGCTCTCGCAGCTTGGGAAAGATAGGCGCAGCTGTTGACCAGCTCTGCCCGTGGCCACAGGCTGCTTCTTCCACCTTCACTGTGGCAGAGCTGTTGCGGAACAGAGAGGGCATTCTTCAAGTGCGTGTTCTCCAAGGAGCTGTGAAACAGAGCTTAGCACGCTGTCTCGCTGATACTGGCTTTCGGCAAGCAGGCGTGCCGCACCACCTACATTCTGCACTCTGGCAGCCTAGTTGCCACCTTTCAGAAGCTGCTGTCCTAGCAAGGAGGCTCAGGAAGTCAAAGCCATTGCAGGGCGGCACCTTTCTTCTTTGCCCGCCAAAGCGGCGTCACGCACCCACGGATACGGTGTCCTTTCCATCTGCACTGCGTCTGCCGAGTTGCTCTCTGCCTCTCGGAGCATAAGGGCAAAGGACAATGTTTTCCACAGCAGGGTAGAAATGGCATTACAAGCAGGAAAGCTAGATGCCTTGGGACTGTCCCCTTAGCCCTTGCCACTCACTTCAGGCTCGTACGCTGAGCAGAACAGCCTGCTGTTCTGAAGCTTCGCTGGCTGCCGTTCGTGACCAGCTGCGCTTTCCTACCCAAGGAGGCAAAGCGCCGTCTACTTCTCGCACCGAGCACGCTGCTCCTGGCTTTCGCTTCTGCCGCAACGAGCTCGCTACGCGCACTTTACTTCTCAACCCTGCGCTCCCTTGCGTTCTGCCTTTCTTGTCTCGTGAATGGAGACGGAATGCTTCTCGGCTACAACTCGCCTAGAACAACTGCGGCTACACATTAAGCTCGCCCGGAACGCCCTGCTGAAACTTGCCTTCTGGCACCACATTCACGGGGCAGCCGTCTTTCTTCGGCCACCTGCCAAGTGGCCCCATATCGCCGCCCTCGTTGCACTCCGCTTGTCAGATTGGCTTACCGCGGCGCCGATTTCAGCCTGGCCAAATACTAGCGCTGCGGAGAGCTGTCTCGCAGACAAGAATGTTCCAGCATAGAAATTTCTCCTGCAATGTTCCCTCCTCTTTTCCCACATTGTGTTGCTCTGATGAATGCCTTGAGCATGGAACTACTTAAGCCAGCAAGTATTCCTCGCCGGCCACCTCTCGCTGTGCAAGATGTATGCCGTGGACCCTTTGAACACTGCCAAGCAAAAAGCAGAGCAGTGACCATAAAAGCGAGGAGAGAGCATGCACGAAGCACACTAGTTCTGTCTAGTGCTTTCCGTGCAGAGAGGCGGCAAAGCTGAATGCCGTGTCCGAGCTTCACAACTCGCTGGAGCACAGAAAGCCAAGAATGAAGAGGCAGAACACAGCCTTGGTTTCAGCAGCTTCCGGGACTGCAAAAGTTCAGCAATAGATCTGTCAAAGCCGAACTCAGACGAGAATGCTCTCGCAGCTTGGGAAAGATAGGTGCAGCTGTTGACCAGCTCTGCCCGTGGCCACAGGCTGCTTCTTCCACCTTCACTGTGGCAGAGCTTTTGCGGAACAGAGAGGGCATTCTTCCAGTGCGTGTTCTCCAAGGAGCTGTGAAACAGAGCCTAGCACGCTGTCTCGCTGATACTGGCTTTCGGCAAGCAGGCGTGCCGCACCGCCTACATTCTGCACTCTGGCAGCTTAGGTGCCAGCTTTCAGCAGCTGCTGTCCTAGCAAGGAAGCTCAGGAAGTCAAAGCCAGGGCCGGGCAGAACCTTTCTGCTTTGCCCGCCTAAGCGGAGTCACGCTCCCTCGGATACTGTGTCCTTTCCCTCTGCACTGCGTCTGCCGAGTTGCTCTCTGCCTCTCGGAGCATAAGGGCAAAGGACAATGTTTTCCACAGCAGGGTAGAAATGGCATTGCTAGCAGGAAAGCTGGATGCCTTGGAACTGTCCCCTTAGACCTTGCCACTCACTTCAGGCTCGTACGCTGAGCAGAACAGCCTGCTGTTCTGAAGCTTCGCTGGCTGCTGTTCGTGACCAGCTGCGCTTTCCTACCCAAGGAGGCGAAGCGCCGTCTACTTCTCGCACCGAGCACGCTGCTCCTGGCTTTCGCTTCTGCCGCAACGAGCTCGCTACGCGCACTTTTCTTCTCAGCCCTGTGCGCCCTTGCGTTCTGCCTTTCTTGTCTCGTGAATGGAGACGGAAAGCTTCTCGGCTACAACTCGCCTAGAACAACTGCGGCTACACATTAAGCTCGCCCGGAACGCCCTGCTGAAACTTGCCTTCTGGCACCACATTCACGGGGCAGCCGTCTTTCTTCGGCCACCTGCCAAGTGGCCCCATATCGCCGCCCTCGTTGCACTCCGCTTGTCAGATTGGCTTACCGCGGCGCCGATTTCAGCCTGGCCAAATACTAGCGCTGCGGAGAGCTGTCTCGCAGACAAGAATGTTCCAGCATAGAAATTTCTCCTGCAATGTTCCCTCCTCTTTTCCCACTTTGTGTTGCTCTGATGAATGCCTTGAGCATGGAACTACTTAAGCCAGCAAGTATTCCTCGCCGGCCACCTCTCGCTGTGCAAGATGTATGCCGTGGACCCTTTGAACACTGCCAAGCAAAAAGCAGAGCAGTGACCATAAAAGCGAGGAGAGAGCATGCACGAAGCACACTAGTTCTGTCTAGTGCTTTCCGTGCAGAGAGGCGGCAAAGCTGAATGCCGTGTCCGAGCTTCACAACTCGCTGGAGCACAGAAAGCCAAGAATGAAGAGGCAGAACACAGCCTTGGTTTCAGCAGCTTCCGGGACTGCAAAAGTTCAGCAATAGATCTGTCAAAGCCGAACTCAGACGAGAATGCTCTCGCAGCTTGGGAAAGATAGGTGCAGCTGTTGACCAGCTCTGCCCGTGGCCACAGGCTGCTTCTTCCACCTTCACTCTGGCAGAGCTTTTGCGGAACAGAGAGGGCATTCTTCCAGTGCGTGTTCTCCAAGGAGCTGTGAAACAGAGCCTAGCACGCTGTCTCGCTGATACTGGCTTTCGGCAAGCAGGCGTGCCGCACCGCCTACATTTTGCACTCTGGCAGCCTAGTTGCCAGCTTCCGGCAGCTGCTGTCCTAGCAAGGAAGCTCAGGAAGTCAAAGCCAGTGCCGTGCGGCACCTTTCTGCTTTGCCCGCCTAAGCGGCGTCACGCACCCACGGATACGGTGTCCTTTCCCTCTGCACTGCATCTGCTGAGTTGCTCTCTGCCTCTCACAGCATAAGGGCAAAGGACAATGTTTTCCACAGCAGGGTAGGAATGGCATTGCTAGCAGGAAAGCTAGATGCCTTGGAACTGTCCCCTTAGCCCTTGCCACTCACTTCAGGCTCGTACGCTGAGCAGAACAGCCTGCTGTTCTGAAGCTTCGCTGGCTGCCGTTTGTGACCAGCTGCGCTTTCCTACCCAAGGAGGCGAAGCGCCGTCTACTTCTCGCACTGAGCACGCTGCTCCTGGCTTTCGCATCTGCCACAACGAGCTCGCTACGCGCACTTTTCTTCTCAGCCCTGAGCGCCCTTGCGTTCTGCCTTTCTTGTCTCGTGAGTGGAGACGGAAAGCTTCTCGGCTACAACTCGCCTAGAACAACTGCGGCTACACATTAAGCTCGCCCGGAACGCCCTGCTGAAACTTGCCTTCTGGCACCACATTCACGGGGCAGCCCTCTTTCTTCGGCCACCTGCCAAGTGGCCCCATATCGCCGCGCTCGTTGCACTCCGCTTTTCAGATTGGCTTACCGCGGCGCCGATTTCAGCCTGGCCAAATACTAGCGCTGCTGAGAGCTGTCTTGCAGACAATAATGTTCCAGCATAGAAATTTGTCCTGCAATGTTCCCTCCTCTTTTCCCACATTGTGTTGCTCTGATGAATGCCTTGAGCATGGAATGACTTAAGCCAGCAAGTATTCCTCGCCGGCCACCTCTCGCTGTGCAAGATGTATGCCGTGGACCCTTTGAACGCTGCCAAGCAAAAAGCAGAGCAGTGACCATAAAAGCGAGGAGAGAGCATGCACGAAGCACACTAGTTCTGTCTAGTGCTTTCCGTGCAGAGAGGCGGCAAAGCTGAATGCCGTGTCCGAGCTTCACAACTCGCTGGAGCACAGAAAGCCAAGAATGAAGAGGCAGAACACAGCCTTGGTTTCAGCAGCTTCCGGGACTGCAAAAGTTCAGCAATAGCTCTGTCAAAGCAGAACTCAACCGAGAATGCTCTCGCAGCTTGGGAAAGATAGGTGCAGCTGTTGACCAGCTCTGCCCGGGGCCACAGGCTGCTTCTTCCACCTTCACTGTGGCAGAGCTTTTGCGGAACAGAGAGGGCATTCTTCCAGTGCGTGTTCTCCAAGGAGCTGTGAAACAGAGCCTAGCACGCTGTCTCGCTGATACTGGCTTTCGGCAAGCAGGCGTGCCGCACCGCCTACATTCTGCACTCTGGCAGCCTAGTTGCCAGCTTTCGGCAGCTGCTGTCCTAGCAAGGAAGCTCAGGAAGTCAAAGCCAGTGCCGTGCGGCACCTTTCTGCTTTGCCCGCCTAAGCGGCGTCACGCACCCACGGATACGGTGTCCTTTCCCTCTGCACTGCATCTGCTGAGTTGCTCTCTGCCTCTCGGAGCATAAGGGCAAAGGACAATGTTTTCCACAGCAGGGTAGAAATGGCATTGCTAGCAGGAAAGCTGGATGCCTTGGAACTGTCCCCTTAGCCCTTGCCACTCACTTCAGGCTCGTACGCTGAGCAGAACAGCCTGCTGTTCTGAAGCTTCGCTGGCTGCCGTTCGTGACCAGCTGCGCTTTCCTACCCAAGGAGGCGAAGCGCCGTCTACTTCTCGCACTGAGCACGCTGCTCCTGGCTTTCGCATCTGCCGCAACGAGCTCGCTACGCGCACTTTTCTTCTCAACCCTGTGCGCCCTTGCATTCTGCCTTTCTTGTCTCGTGAATGGAGACGGAAAGCTTCTCGGCTACAACTCGCCTAGAACAACTGCGGCTACACATTAAGCTCGCCCGGAACGCCCTGCTGAAACTTGCCTTCTGGCACCACATTCACGGGGCAGCCATCTTTCTTCGGCCACCTGCCAAGTGGCCCCATATCGCCGCGCTCGTTGCACTCCGCTTGTCAGATTGGCTTACCGCGGCGCCGATTTCAGCCTGGCCAAATACTAGCGCTGCGGAGAGCTGTCTTGCAGACAATAATGTTCCAGCATAGAAATTTCTCCTGCAATGTTCCCTCCTCTTTTCCCACATTGTGTTGCTCTGATGAATGCCTTGAGCATGGAACGACTTAAGCCAGCAAGTATTCCTCGCCGGCCACCTCTCGCTGTGCAAGATGTATGCCGTGGACCCTTTGAATGCGGCCAAGCAAAAAGCAGAGCAGTGACCATAAAAGCGAGGAGAGAGCATGCATGAAGCACACTAGTTCTGTCCAGTGCTTTCCGTGCAGAGAGGCGGCAAAGCTGAATGCCGTGTGCGAGCTTCACAACTCGCTGGAGCACAGAAAGCCAAGAATGAAGAGGCAGAACACAGCCTTGGTTTCAGCAGCTTCCGGGACTGCAAAAGTTCAGCAATAGCTCTGTCAAAGCAGAACTCAGCTGAGAATGCTCTCGCAGCTTGGGAAAGATAGGTGCAGCTGTTGACCAGCTCTGCCCGGGGCCACAGGCTGCTTCTTCCACCTTCACTGTGGCAGAGCTTTTGCGGAACAGAGAGGGCATTCTTCCAGTGCGTGTTCTCCAATGAGCTGTGAAACAGAGCCTAGCACGCTGTCTCGCTGACACTGGCTTTCGGCAAGCAGGCATGCCGCACCGCCTACATTCTGCACTCTGGCAGCCTAGTTGCCAGCTTTCGGCAGCTGCTGTCCTAGCAAGGAAGCTCAGGAAGTCAAAGCCAGTGCCGGGCGGCACCTTTCTGCTTTGCCCGCCTAAGCGGCGTCACGCTCCCACGGATACGGTGTCCTTCCCCTCTGCCCTGCGTCTGCCGAATTGCTCTCTGCCTCTCGCAGCATAAGGGCAAAGGACAATGTTTTCCACAGCAGGGTAGAAATGGCATTTCTAGCAGGAAAGCTGGATGCCTTGGAACTGTCCCCTTAGCCCTTGCCACTCACTTCAGGCTCGTACGCTGAGCAGAACAGCCTGCTGTTCTGAAGCTTCGCTGGCTGCCCTTTGTGACCAGATGCGCTTTCCTACCCAAGGAGGCGAAGCGCCGTCTACTTCTCGCACCGAGCACGCTGCTCCTGGCTTTCGCTTCTGCCGCAACGAGCTCGCTACGCGCACTTTTCTTCTCAACCCTGTGCGCCCTTGCGTTCTGCCTTTCTTGTCTCGTGAATGGAGACGGAAAGCTTCTCGGCTACAACTCGCCTAGAACAACTGCGGCTACACATTAAGCTCGCCCGGAACGCCCTGCTGAAACTTGCCTTCTGGCACCACATTCACGGGGCAGACGTCTTTCTTCGGCCACCGGCCAAGTGGCCCCATATCACCGCGCTCGTTGCACTCCGCTTGTCAGATTGGCTTACCGCGGCGCTGATTTCAGCCTGGCCAAATACTAGCGCTGCGGAGAGCTGTCTCGCAGACAAGAATGTTCCAGCATAGTAATTTGCCCTGCAATGTTCCCTCCTCTTTTCCCACATTGTGTTGCTCTGATGAATGCCTTGAGCATGGAACAACTTAAGCCAGCAAGTATTCCTCGCCGGCCACCTCTCGCTGTGCAAGATGTATGCCGTGGACACTTTGAACGCTGCCAAGCAAAAAGCAGAGCAGTGACTATAACAGCGAGGAGAGAGCATGCACAAAGCACACTAGTTCTGTCTAGTGCTTTCCGTGCAGAGAGGCGGCAAAGCTGAATGCCGTGTCCGAGCTTCACAACTCGCTGGAGCACAGAAAGCCAAGAATGAAGAGGCAGAACACAGCCTTGGTTTCAGCAGCTTCCGGGACTACAAAAGTTCAGCAGTAGCTCTGTCAAAGCAGAACTCGGCTGAGAATGCTCTCGCAGCTTGGGAAAGTTAGGCGCAGCTGTTGACCAGCTCTGCCGTGGCCACAGGCTGCTTCTTCCACCTTCACTGTGGCAGAGCTGTTGCGGAACAGAGAGGGCATTCTTCAAGTGCGTGTTCTCCAAGGAGCTGTGAAACAGAGCCTAGCACGCTGTCTCGCTGATACTGGCTTTCGGCAAGCAGGCGTGCCGCACCGCCTACATTCTGCACTCTGGCAGCCTAGTTGCCAGCTTTCGGCAGCTGCTGTCCTAGCAAGGAAGCTCAGGAAGTCAAAGCCAGGGCAGGGCAGAACCTTTCTGCTTTGCCCGCCTAAGCGGCGTCACGCTCCCACGGATACTGTGTCCTTTCCCTCTGCACTGCATCTGCTGAGTTGCATTCTGCCTCTCGGAGCATAAGGGCAAAGGACAATGTTTTCCACAGCAGGGTTGGAATGGCATTGCTAGCAGGAAAGCTAGATGCCTTGGGACTGTCCCCTTAGCCCTTGCCACTCACTTCAGGCTCGTACGCTGAGCAGAACAGCCTGCTGTTCTGAAGCTTCGCTGGCTGCCGTTCGTGACCAGCTGCGCTTTCCTACCCAAGGAGGCGAAGCGCCGTCTACTTCTCGCACTGAGCACGCTGCTCCTGGCTTTCGCATCTGCCGCAACGAGCTCGCTACGCGCACTTTTCTTCTCAACCCTGTGCGCCCTTGCGTTCTGCCTTTCTTGTCTCGTGAATGGAGACGGAAAGCTTCTCGGCTACAACTCGCCTAGAACAACTGCGGCTACACATTAAGCTCGCCTGGAACGCCCTGCTGAAACTTGCCTTCTGGCACCACATTCACGAGGCAGCCGTCTTTCTTCGGCCACCTGCCAAGTGGCCCCATATCGCCGCCCTCGTTGCACTCCGCTTGTCAGATTGGCTTACCGCGGCGCCGATTTCAGCCTGGCCAAATACTAGCGCTGCGGAGAGCTGTCTCGCAGACAATAATGTTCCAGCATAGAAATTTGTCCTGCAATGTTCCCTCCTCTTTTCCCACATTGTGTTGCTCTGATGAATGCCTTGAGCATGGAATGACTTAAGCCAGCAAGTATTCCTCGCCGGCCACCTCTCGCTGTGCAAGATGTATGCCGTGGACACTTTGAATGCGGCCAAGCAAAAAGCAGAGCAGTGACCATAACAGCGAGGAGAGAGCATGCACGAAGCACACTAGTTCTGTCTAGTGCTTTCCGTGCAGAGAGGCGGCAAAGCTGAATGCCGTGTCCGAGCTTCACAACTCGCTGGAGCACAGAAAGCCAAGAATGAAGAGGCAGAACACAGCCTTGGTTTCAGCAGCTTCCGGGACTGCAAAAGTTCAGCAATAGCTCTGTCAAAGCAGAACTCAGCTGAGAATGCTCTCGCAGCTTGGGAAAGATAGGTGCAGCTGTTGACCAGCTCTGCCCGGGGCCACAGGCTGCTTCTTCCACCTTCACTGTGGCAGAGCTTTTGCGGAACAGAGAGGGCATTCTTCCAGTGCGTGTTCTCCAATGAGCTGTGAAACAGAGCCTAGCACGCTGTCTCGCTGACACTGGCTTTCGGCAAGCAGGCATGCCGCACCGCCTACATTCTGCACTCTGGCAGCCTAGTTGCCAGCTTTCGGCAGCTGCTGTCCTAGCAAGGAAGCTCAGGAAGTCAAAGCCAGTGCCGGGCGGCACCTTTCTGCTTTGCCCGCCTAAGCGGCGTCACGCTCCCACGGATACGGTGTCCTTCCCCTCTGCCCTGCGTCTGCCGAATTGCTCTCTGCCTCTCGCAGCATAAGGGCAAAGGACAATGTTTTCCACAGCAGGGTAGAAATGGCATTTCTAGCAGGAAAGCTGGATGCCTTGGAACTGTCCCCTTAGCCCTTGCCACTCACTTCAGGCTCGTACGCTGAGCAGAACAGCCTGCTGTTCTGAAGATTCGCTGGCTGCCCTTTGTGACCAGATGCGCTTTCCTACCCAAGGAGGCGAAGCGCCGTCTACTTCTCGCACCGAGCACGCTGCTCCTGGCTTTCGCTTCTGCCGCAACGAGCTCGCTACGCGCACTTTTCTTCTCAACCCTGTGCGCCCTTGCGTTCTGCCTTTCTTGTCTCGTGAATGGAGACGGAAAGCTTCTAGGCTACAACTCGCCTAGAACAACTGCGGCTACACATTAAGCTCGCCCGGAACGCCCTGCTGAAACTTGCCTTCTGGCACCACATTCACGGGGCAGACGTCTTTCTTCGGCCACCGGCCAAGTGGCCCCATATCACCGCGCTCGTTGCACTCCGCTTGTCAGATTGGCTTACCGCGGCGCTGATTTCAGCCTGGCCAAATACTAGCGCTGCGGAGAGCTGTCTCGCAGACAAGAATGTTCCAGCATAGTAATTTGCCCTGCAATGTTCCCTCCTCTTTTCCCACATTGTGTTGCTCTGATGAATGCCTTGAGCATGGAACAACTTAAGCCAGCAAGTATTCCTCGCCGGCCACCTCTCGCTGTGCAAGATGTATGCCGTGGACACTTTGAACGCTGCCAAGCAAAAAGCAGAGCAGTGACTATAACAGCGAGGAGAGAGCATGCACAAAGCACACTAGTTCTGTCTAGTGCTTTCCGTGCAGAGAGGCGGCAAAGCTGAATGCCGTGTCCGAGCTTCACAACTCGCTGGAGCACAGAAAGCCAAGAATGAAGAGGCAGAACACAGCCTTGGTTTCAGCAGCTTCCGGGACTACAAAAGTTCAGCAGTAGCTCTGTCAAAGCAGAACTCGGCTGAGAATGCTCTCGCAGCTTGGGAAAGTTAGGCGCAGCTGTTGACCAGCTCTGCCGTGGCCACAGGCTGCTTCTTCCACCTTCACTGTGGCAGAGCTGTTGCGGAACAGAGAGGGCATTCTTCAAGTGCGTGTTCTCCAAGGAGCTGTGAAACAGAGCCTAGCACGCTGTCTCGCTGATACTGGCTTTCGGCAAGCAGGCGTGCCGCACCGCCTACATTCTGCACTCTGGCAGCCTAGTTGCCAGCTTTCGGCAGCTGCTGTCCTAGCAAGGAAGCTCAGGAAGTCAAAGCCAGGGCAGGGCAGAACCTTTCTGCTTTGCCCGCCTAAGCGGCGTCACGCTCCCACGGATACTGTGTCCTTTCCCTCTGCACTGCATCTGCTGAGTTGCATTCTGCCTCTCGGAGCATAAGGGCAAAGGACAATGTTTTCCACAGCAGGGTTGGAATGGCATTGCTAGCAGGAAAGCTAGATGCCTTGGAACTGTCCCCTTAGCCCTTGCCACTCACTTCAGGCTCGTACGCTGAGCAGAACAGCCTGCTGTTCTGAAGCTTCGCTGGCTGCCGTTCGTGACCAGCTGCGCTTTCCTACCCAAGGAGGCGAAGCGCCGTCTACTTCTCGCACTGAGCACGCTGCTCCTGGCTTTCGCATCTGCCGCAACGAGCTCGCTACGCGCACTTTTCTTCTCAACCCTGTGCGCCCTTGCGTTCTGCCTTTCTTGTCTCGTGAATGGAGACGGAAAGCTTCTCGGCTACAACTCGCCTAGAACAACTGCGGCTACACATTAAGCTCGCCTGGAACGCCCTGCTGAAACTTGCCTTCTGGCACCACATTCACGAGGCAGCCGTCTTTCTTCGGCCACCTGCCAAGTGGCCCCATATCGCCGCCCTCGTTGCACTCCGCTTGTCAGATTGGCTTACCGCGGCGCCGATTTCAGCCTGGCCAAATACTAGCGCTGCGGAGAGCTGTCTCGCAGACAATAATGTTCCAGCATAGAAATTTGTCCTGCAATGTTCCCTCCTCTTTTCCCACATTGTGTTGCTCTGATGAATGCCTTGAGCATGGAATGACTTAAGCCAGCAAGTATTCCTCGCCGGCCACCTCTCGCTGTGCAAGATGTATGCCGTGGACACTTTGAATGCGGCCAAGCAAAAAGCAGAGCAGTGACCATAACAGCGAGGAGAGAGCATGCACGAAGCACACTAGTTCTGTCTAGTGCTTTCCGTGCAGAGAGGCGGCAAAGCTGAATGCCGTGTCCGAGCTTCACAACTCGCTGGAGCACAGAAAGCCAAGAATGAAGAGGCAGAACACAGCCTTGGTTTCAGCAGCTTCCGGGACTGCAAAAGTTCAGCAATAGCTCTGTCAAAGCAGAACTCAACCGAGAATGCTCTCGCAGCTTGGGAAAGTTAGGCGCAGCTGTTGACCAGCTCTGCCCGTGGCCACAGGCTGCTTCTTCCACCTTCACAGTGGCAGAGCTGTTGCGGAACAGAGAGGGCATTCTTCAAGTGCGTGTTCTCCAAGGAGCTGTGAAACAGAGCCTAGCACGCTGTCTCGCTGACACTGGCTTTCGGCAAGCAGGCGTGCCGCACCGCCTACATTCTGCACTCTGGCAGCCTAGTTGCCAGCTTTCGGCAGCTGCTGTCCTAGCAAGGAGGCTCAGGAAGTCAAAGCCATTGCAGGGCGGCACCTTTCTTGTTTGCCTGCCTAAGCGGCATCGCGCACCCACGGATACGGTGTCCTTTCCATCTGCACTGCGTCTGCCGAGTTGCTCTCTGCCTCTCGGAGCATAAGGGCAAAGGACAATGTTTTCCACAGCAGGGTAGAAATGGCATTGCTAGCAGGAAAGCTAGATGCCTTGGGACTGTCCCCTTAGCCCTTGCCACTCACTTCAGGCTCGTACGCTGAGCAGAACAGCCTGCTGTTCTGAAGCTTCGCTGGCTGCCGTTCGTGACCAGCTGCGCTTTCCTACCCAAGGAGGCGAAGCGCCGTCTACTTCTCGCACCGAGCACGCTGCTCCTGGCTTTCGCTTCTGCCGCAACGAGCTCGCTACGCGCACTTTTCTTCTCAACCCTGTGCCCCCTTGCGTTCTGCCTTTCTTATCTCGTGAATGGAGACGGAAAGCTTCTCGGCTACAACTCGCCTAGAACAACTGCGGCTACACATTAAGCTCGCCCGGAACGCCCTGCTGAAACTTGCCTTCTGGCACCACATTCACGAGGCAGCTGTCTTTCTTCGGCCACCTGCCAAGTGTCCCCATATCGCCGCCCTCGTTGCACTCCGCTTGTCAGATTGGCTTACCGCGGCGCTGATTTCAGCCTGGCCAAATACTAGCGCTGCGGAGAGCTGTCTCGCAGACAAGAATGTTCCAGCATAGAAATTTGTCCTGCAATGTTCCCTCCTCTTTTCCCACATTGTGTTGCTCTGATGAATGCCTTGAGCATGGAACGACTTAAGCCAGCAAGTATTCCTCGCCGGCCACCTCTCGCTGTGCAAGATGTATGCCGTGGACCCTTTGAACGCTGCCAAGCAAAAAGCAGAGCAGTGACCATAACAGCGAGGAGAGAGCATGCACGAAGCACACTAGTTCTGTCTAGTGCTTTCCGTGCAGAGAGGCGGCAAAGCTGAATGCCGTGTGCGAGCTTCACAACTCGCTGGAGCACAGAAAGCCAAGAATGAAGAGGCAGAACACAGCCTTGGTTTCAGCAGCTTCCGGGACTGCAAAAGTTCAGCAATAGCTCTGTCAAAGCAGAACTCAACCGAGAATGCTCTCGCAGCTTGGGAAAGTTAGGCGCAGCTGTTGACCAGCTCTGCCCGTGGCCACAGGCTGCTTCTTCCACCTTCACAGTGGCAGAGCTGTTGCGGAACAGAGAGGGCATTCTTCAAGTGCGTGTTCTCCAAGGAGCTGTGAAACAGAGCCTAGCACGCTGTCTCGCTGACACTGGCTTTCGGCAAGCAGGCGTGCCGCACCGCCTACATTCTGCACTCTGGCAGCCTAGTTGCCAGCTTTCGGCAGCTGCTGTCCTAGCAAGGAGGCTCAGGAAGTCAAAGCCATTGCAGGGCGGCACCTTTCTTCTTTGCCCGCCTAAGCGGCGTCACGCACCCACGGATACGGTGTCCTTTCCATCTGCACTGCGTCTGCCGAGTTGCTCTCTGCCTCTCGGAGCATAAGGGCAAAGGACAATGTTTTCCACAGCAGGGTAGAAATGGCATTGCTAGCAGGAAAGCTAGATGCCTTGGAACTGTCCCCTTAGCCCTTGCCACTCACTTCAGGCTCGTACGCTGAGCAGAACAGCCTGCTGTTCTGAAGCTTCGCTGGCTGCCGTTCGTGACCAGCTGCGCTTTCCTACCCAAGGAGGCGAAGCGCCGTCTACTTCTCGCACCGAGCACGCTGCTCCTGGCTTTCGCTTCTGCCGCAACGAGCTCGCTACGCGCACTTTTCTTCTCAACCCTGTGCCCCCTTGCGTTCTGCCTTTCTTATCTCGTGAATGGAGACGGAAAGCTTCTCGGCTACAACTCGCCTAGAACAACTGCGGCTACACATTAAGCTCGCCCGGAACGCCCTGCTGAAACTTGCCTTCTGGCACCACATTCACGAGGCAGCTGTCTTTCTTCGGCCACCTGCCAAGTGTCCCCATATCGCCGCCCTCGTTGCACTCCGCTTGTCAGATTGGCTTACCGCGGCGCTGATTTCAGCCTGGCCAAATACTAGCGCTGCGGAGAGCTGTCTCGCAGACAAGAATGTTCCAGCATAGAAATTTGTCCTGCAATGTTCCCTCCTCTTTTCCCACATTGTGTTGCTCTGATGAATGCCTTGAGCATGGAACGACTTAAGCCAGCAAGTATTCCTCGCCGGCCACCTCTCGCTGTGCAAGATGTATGCCGTGGACCCTTTGAACGCTGCCAAGCAAAAAGCAGAGCAGTGACCATAACAGCGAGGAGAGAGCATGCACGAAGCACACTAGTTCTGTCTAGTGCTTTCCGTGCAGAGAGGCGGCAAAGCTGAATGCCGTGTGCGAGCTTCACAACTCGCTGGAGCACAGAAAGCCAAGAATGAAGAGGCAGAACACAGCCTTGGTTTCAGCAGCTTCCGGGACTGCAAAAGTTCAGCAATAGCTCTGTCAAAGCAGAACTCGGCTGAGAATGCTCTCGCAGCTTGGGAAAGTTAGGCGCAGCTGTTGACCAGCTCTGCCCGTGGCCACAGGCTGCTTCTTCCACCTTCACTGTGGCAGAGCTGTTGCGGAACAGAGAGGGCATTCTTCAAGTGCGTGTTCTCCAAGGAGCTGTGAAACAGAGCCTAGCACGCTGTCTCGCTGACACTGGCTTTCGGCAAGCAGGCGTGCCGCACCGCCTACATTCTGCACTCTGGCAGCCTAGTTGCCAGCTTTCGGCAGCTGCTGTCCTAGCAAGGAGGCTCAGGAAGTCAAAGCCATTGCAGGGCGGCACCTTTCTTCTTTGCCCGCCTAAGCGGCGTCACGCACCCACGGATACGGTGTCCTTTCCATCTGCACTGCGTCTGCCGAGTTGCTCTCTGCCTCTCGCAGCATAAGGGCAAAGGACAATGTTTTCCACAGCAGGGTAGAAATGGCATTGCTAGCAGGAAAGCTAGATGCCTTGGGACTGTCCCCTTAGCCCTTGCCACTCACTTCAGGCTCGTACGCTGAGCAGAACAGCCTGCTGTTCTGAAGCTTCGTTGGCTGCCGTTCATGACCAGCTGCGCATTCCTACCCAAGGAGGCGAAGCGCCGTCTACTTCTCGCACCGAGCACGCTGCTCCTGGCTTTCGCTTCTGCCGCAACGAGCTCGCTACGCGCACTTTTCTTCTCAACCCTGTGCGCCCTTGCGTTCTGCCTTTCTTGTCTCGTGAATGGAGACGGAAAGCTTCTCGGCTACAACTCGCCTAGAACAACTGCGGCTACACATTAAGCTCGCCCGGAACGCCCTGCTGAAACTTGCCTTCTGGCACCACATTCACGAGGCAGCCGTCTTTCTTCGGCCACCTGCCAAGTGGCCCCATATCGCCGCGCTCGTTGCACTCCGCTTGTCAGATTGGCTTACCGCGGCGCCGATTTCAGCCTGGCCAAATACTAGCGCTGCGGAGAGCTGTCTCGCAGACAAGAATGTTCCAGCATAGAAATTTGTCCTGCAATGTTCCCTCCTCTTTTCCCACATTGTGTTGCTCTGATGAATGCCTTGAGCATGGAACGACTTAAGCCAGCAAGTATTCCTCGCCGGCCACCTCTCGCTGTGCAAGATGTATGCCGTGGACCCTTTGAACGCTGCCAAGCAAAAAGCAGAGCAGTGACCATAACAGCGAGGAGAGAGCATGCACGAAGCACACTAGTTCTGTCTAGTGCTTTCCGTGCAGAGAGGCGGCAAAGCTGAATGCCGTGTGCGAGCTTCACAACTCGCTGGAGCACAGAAAGCCAAGAATGAAGAGGCAGAACACAGCCTTGGTTTCAGCAGCTTCCGGGACTGCAAAAGTTCAGCAATAGCTCTGTCAAAGCAGAACTCGGCTGAGAATGCTCTCGCAGCTTGGGAAAGTTAGGCGCAGCTGTTGACCAGCTCTGCCCGTGGCCACAGGCTGCTTCTTCCACCTTCACTGTGGCAGAGCTGTTGCGGAACAGAGAGGGCATTCTTCAAGTGCGTGTTCTCCAAGGAGCTGTGAAACAGAGCCTAGCACGCTGTCTCGCTGACACTGGCTTTCGGCAAGCAGGCGTGCCGCACCGCCTACATTCTGCACTCTGGCAGCCTAGTTGCCAGCTTTCGGCAGCTGCTGTCCTAGCAAGGAGGCTCAGGAAGTCAAAGCCATTGCAGGGCGGCACCTTTCTTCTTTGCCCGCCTAAGCGGCGTCACGCACCCACGGATACGGTGTCCTTTCCATCTGCACTGCGTCTGCCGAGTTGCTCTCTGCCTCTCGCAGCATAAGGGCAAAGGACAATGTTTTCCACAGCAGGGTAGAAATGGCATTGCTAGCAGGAAAGATAGATGCCTTGGGACTGTCCCCTTAGCCCTTGCCACTCACTTCAGGCTCGTACGCTGAGCAGAACAGCCTGCTGTTCTGAAGCTTCGCTGGCTGCCGTTCGTGACCAGCTGCGCTTTCCTACCCAAGGAGGCGAAGCGCCGTCTACTTCTCGCACCGAGCACGCTGCTCCTGGCTTTCACTTCTGCCACAACGAGCTCGCTACGCGCACTTTTCTTCTCAACCCTGTGCGCCCTTGCGTTCTGCCTTTCTTGTCTCGTGAATGGAGACGGAAAGCTTCTCGGCTACAACTCGCCTAGAACAACTGCGGCTACACATTAAGCTCGCCCGGAATGCCCTGCTGAAACTTGCCTTCTGGCACCACATTCACGAGGCAGCCGTCTTTCTTCGGCCACCTGCCAAGTGGCCCCATATTGCCGCGCTCGTTGCACTCCGCTTGTCAGATTGGCTTACCGCGGCGCCGATTTCAGCCTGGCCAAATACTAGCGCTGCGGAGAGCTGTCTCGCAGACAATAATGTTCCAGCATAGAAATTTGTCCTGCAATGTTCCCTCCTCTTTTCCCACATTGTGTTGCTCTGATGAATGCCTTGAGCATGGAATGACTTAAGCCAGCAAGTATTCCTCGCCGGCCACCTCTCGCTGTGCAAGATGTATGCCGTGGACACTTTGAATGCGGCCAAGCAAAAAGCAGAGCAGTGACCATAACAGCGAGGAGAGAGCATGCACGAAGCACACTAGTTCTGTCTAGTGCTTTCCGTGCAGAGAGGCGGCAAAGCTGAATGCCGTGTCCGAGCTTCACAACTCGCTGGAGCACAGAAAGCCAAGAATGAAGAGGCAGAACACAGCCTTGGTTTCAGCAGCTTCCGGGACTGCAAAAGTTCAGCAATAGCTCTGTCAAAGCAGAACTCAACCGAGAATGCTCTCGCAGCTTGGGAAAGTTAGGCGCAGCTGTTGACCAGCTCTGCCCGTGGCCACAGGCTGCTTCTTCCACCTTCACAGTGGCAGAGCTTTTGCGGAACAGAGAGGGCATTCTTCAAGTGCGTGTTCTCCAAGGAGCTGTGAAACAGAGCCTAGCACGCTGTCTCGCTGACACTGGCTTTCGGCAAGCAGGCGTGCCGCACCGCCTACATTCTGCACTCTGGCAGCCTAGTTGCCAGCTTTCGGCAGCTGCTGTCCTAGCAAGGAGGCTCAGGAAGTCAAAGCCATTGCAGGGCGGCACCTTTCTTGTTTGCCTGCCTAAGCGGCATCGCGCACCCACGGATACGGTGTCCTTTCCATCTGCACTGCGTCTGCCGAGTTGCTCTCTGCCTCTCGGAGCATAAGGGCAAAGGACAATGTTTTCCACAGCAGGGTAGAAATGGCATTGCTAGCAGGAAAGCTAGATGCCTTGGGACTGTCCCCTTAGCCCTTGCCACTCACTTCAGGCTCGTACGCTGAGCAGAACAGCCTGCTGTTCTGAAGCTTCGCTGGCTGCCGTTCGTGACCAGCTGCGCTTTCCTACCCAAGGAGGCGAAGCGCCGTCTACTTCTCGCACCGAGCACGCTGCTCCTGGCTTTCGCTTCTGCCGCAACGAGCTCGCTACGCGCACTTTTCTTCTCAACCCTGTGCCCCCTTGCGTTCTGCCTTTCTTATCTCGTGAATGGAGACGGAAAGCTTCTCGGCTACAACTCGCCTAGAACAACTGCGGCTACACATTAAGCTCGCCCGGAACGCCCTGCTGAAACTTGCCTTCTGGCACCACATTCACGAGGCAGCTGTCTTTCTTCGGCCACCTGCCAAGTGTCCCCATATCGCCGCCCTCGTTGCACTCCGCTTGTCAGATTGGCTTACCGCGGCGCTGATTTCAGCCTGGCCAAATACTAGCGCTGCGGAGAGCTGTCTCGCAGACAAGAATGTTCCAGCATAGAAATTTGTCCTGCAATGTTCCCTCCTCTTTTCCCACATTGTGTTGCTCTGATGAATGCCTTGAGCATGGAACGACTTAAGCCAGCAAGTATTCCTCGCCGGCCACCTCTCGCTGTGCAAGATGTATGCCGTGGACCCTTTGAACGCTGCCAAGCAAAAAGCAGAGCAGTGACCATAACAGCGAGGAGAGAGCATGCACGAAGCACACTAGTTCTGTCTAGTGCTTTCCGTGCAGAGAGGCGGCAAAGCTGAATGCCGTGTGCGAGCTTCACAACTCGCTGGAGCACAGAAAGCCAAGAATGAAGAGGCAGAACACAGCCTTGGTTTCAGCAGCTTCCGGGACTGCAAAAGTTCAGCAATAGCTCTGTCAAAGCAGAACTCGGCTGAGAATGCTCTCGCAGCTTGGGAAAGTTAGGCGCAGCTGTTGACCAGCTCTGCCCGTGGCCACAGGCTGCTTCTTCCACCTTCACTGTGGCAGAGCTGTTGCGGAACAGAGAGGGCATTCTTCAAGTGCGTGTTCTCCAAGGAGCTGTGAAACAGAGCCTAGCACGCTGTCTCGCTGACACTGGCTTTCGGCAAGCAGGCGTGCCGCACCGCCTACATTCTGCACTCTGGCAGCCTAGTTGCCAGCTTTCGGCAGCTGCTGTCCTAGCAAGGAGGCTCAGGAAGTCAAAGCCATTGCAGGGCGGCACCTTTCTTCTTTGCCCGCCTAAGCGGCGTCACGCACCCACGGATACGGTGTCCTTTCCATCTGCACTGCGTCTGCCGAGTTGCTCTCTGCCTCTCGCAGCATAAGGGCAAAGGACAATGTTTTCCACAGCAGGGTAGAAATGGCATTGCTAGCAGGAAAGCTAGATGCCTTGGGACTGTCCCCTTAGCCCTTGCCACTCACTTCAGGCTCGTACGCTGAGCAGAACAGCCTGCTGTTCTGAAGCTTCGTTGGCTGCCGTTCATGACCAGCTGCGCATTCCTACCCAAGGAGGCGAAGCGCCGTCTACTTCTCGCACCGAGCACGCTGCTCCTGGCTTTCGCTTCTGCCACAACGAGCTCGCTACGCGCACTTTTCTTCTCAACCCTGTGCGCCCTTGCGTTCTGCCTTTCTTGTCTCGTGAATGGAGACGGAAAGCTTCTCGGCTACAACTCGCCTAGAACAACTGCGGCTACACATTAAGCTCGCCCGGAATGCCCTGCTGAAACTTGCCTTCTGGCACCACATTCACGAGGCAGCCGTCTTTCTTCGGCCACCTGCCAAGTGGCCCCATATCGCCGCCCTCGTTGCACTCCACTTGTCAGATTGGCTTACCGCGGCACCGATTTCAGCCTGGCCAAATACTAGCGCTGCGGAGAGCTGTCTCACAGACAATAATGTTCCACCATAGAAATTTCTCCTGCAATGTTCCCTCCTCTTTTCCCACATTGTGTTGCTCTGATGAATGCCTTGAGCATGGAACAACTTAAGCCAGCAAGTATTCCTTGCCGGCCACCTCTCGCTGTGCAAGATGTATGCCGTGGACCCTTTGAACGCTGCCAAGCAAAAAGCAGAGCAGTGACCATAACAGCAAGGAGAGAGCATGCACGAAGCACACTAGTTCTGTCTAGTGCTTTCCGTGCAGAGAGGCGGCAAAGCTGAATGCCGTGTGCGAGCTTCACAACTCGCTGGAGCACTGGAAGGCAAGAATGAAGAGGCAGAACACAGCCTTGGTTTCAGCAGCTTCCGGGACTGCAAAAGTTCAGCAATAGCTCTGTCAAAGCAGAACTCGGCTGAGAATGCTCTCGCAGCTTGGGAAAGTTAGGCGCAGCTGTTGACCAGCTCTGCCCGTGGCCACAGGCTGCTTCTTCCACCTTCACTGTGGCAGAGCTGTTGCGGAACAGAGAGGGCATTCTTCAAGTGCGTGTTCTCCAAGGAGCTGTGAAACAGAGCCTAGCACGCTGTCTCGCTGACACTGGCTTTCGGCAAGCAGGCGTGCCGCACCGCCTACATTCTGCACTCTGGCAGCCTAGTTGCCAGCTTTCGGCAGCTGCTGTCCTAGCAAGGAGGCTCAGGAAGTCAAAGCCATTGCAGGGCGGCACCTTTCTTCTTTGCCCGCCTAAGCAGCGTCACGCACCCACGGATACGGTGTCCTTTCCATCTGCACTGCGTCTGCCGAGTTGCTCTCTGCCTCTCGCAGCATAAGGGCAAAGGACAATGTTTTCCACAGCAGGGTAGAAATGGCATTGCTAGCAGGAAAGCTAGATGCCTTGGGACTGTCCCCTTAGCCCTTGCCACTCACTTCAGGCTCGTACGCTGAGCAGAACAGCCTGCTGTTCTGAAGCTTCGTTGGCGGCCGTTCATGACCAGCTGCGCATTCCTACCCAAGGAGGCGAAGCGCCGTCTACTTCTCGCACCGAGCACGCTGCTCCTGGCTTTCGCTTCTGCCGCAACGAGCTCGCTACGCGCACTTTTCTTCTCAACCCTGTGCGCCCTTGCGTTCTGCCTTTCTTGTCTCGTGAATGGAGACGGAAAGCTTCTCGGCTACAACTCGCCTAGAACAACTGCGGCTACACATTAAGCTCGCCCGGAACGCCCTGCTGAAACTTGCCTTCTGGCACCACATTCACGAGGCAGCCGTCTTTCTTCGGCCACCTGCCAAGTGGCCCCATATCGCCGCCCTCGTTGCACTCCGCTTGTCAGATTGGCTTACCGCGGCGCCGATTTCAGCCTGGCCAAATACTAGCGCTGCGGAGAGCTGTCTCGCAGACAAGAATGTTCCAGCATAGAAATTTGTCCTGCAATGTTCCCTCCTCTTTTCCCACATTGTGTTGCTCTGATGAATGCCTTGAGCATGGAACGACTTAAGCCAGCAAGTATTCCTCGCCGGCCACCTCTCGCTGTGCAAGATGTATGCCGTGGACCCTTTGAACGCTGCCAAGCAAAAAGCAGAGCAGTGACCATAACAGCGAGGAGAGAGCATGCACGAAGCACACTAGTTCTGTCTAGTGCTTTCCGTGCAGAGAGGCGGCAAAGCTGAATGCCGTGTGCGAGCTTCACAACTCGCTGGAGCACAGAAAGCCAAGAATGAAGAGGCAGAACACAGCCTTGGTTTCAGCAGCTTCCGGGACTGCAAAAGTTCAGCAATAGCTCTGTCAAAGCAGAACTCGGCTGAGAATGCTCTCGCAGCTTGGGAAAGTTAGGCGCAGCTGTTGACCAGCTCTGCCCGTGGCCACAGGCTGCTTCTTCCACCTTCACTGTGGCAGAGCTGTTGCGGAACAGAGAGGGCATTCTTCAAGTGCGTGTTCTCCAAGGAGCTGTGAAACAGAGCCTAGCACGCTGTCTCGCTGACATTGGCTTTCGGCAAGCAGGCGTGCCGCACCGCCTACATTCTGCACTCTGGCAGCCTAGTTGCCAGCTTTCGGCAGCTGCTGTCCTAGCAAGGAGGCTCAGGAAGTCAAAGCCATTGCAGGGCGGCACCTTTCTTCTTTGCCCGCCTAAGCGGCGTCACGCACCCACGGATACGGTGTCCTTTCCATCTGCACTGCGTCTGCCGAGTTGCTCTCTGCCTCTCGGAGCATAAGGGCAAAGGACAATGTTTTCCACAGCAGGGTAGAAATGGCATTGCTAGCAGGAAAGATAGATGCCTTGGGACTGTCCCCTTAGCCCTTGCCACTCACTTCAGGCTCGTACGCTGAGCAGAACAGCCTGCTGTTCTGAAGCTTCGCTGGCTGCCGTTCGTGACCAGCTGCGCTTTCCTACCCAAGGAGGCGAAGCGCCGTCTACTTCTCGCACCGAGCACGCTGCTCCTGGCTTTCGCTTCTGCCACAACGAGCTCGCTACGCGCACTTTTCTTCTCAACCCTGTGCGCCCTTGCGTTCTGCCTTTCTTGTCTCGTGAATGGAGACGGAAAGCTTCTCGGCTACAACTCGCCTAGAACAACTGCGGCTACACATTAAGCTCGCCCGGAATGCCCTGCTGAAACTTGCCTTCTGGCACCACATTCACGAGGCAGCCGTCTTTCTTCGGCCACCTGCCAAGTGGCCCCATATCGCCGCCCTCGTTGCACTCCACTTGTCAGATTGGCTTACCGCGGCACCGATTTCAGCCTGGCCAAATACTAGCGCTGCGGAGAGCTGTCTCACAGACAATAATGTTCCACCATAGAAATTTCTCCTGCAATGTTCCCTCCTCTTTTCCCACATTGTGTTGCTCTGATGAATGCCTTGAGCATGGAACAACTTAAGCCAGCAAGTATTCCTTGCCGGCCACCTCTCGCTGTGCAAGATGTATGCCGTGGACCCTTTGAACGCTGCCAAGCAAAAAGCAGAGCAGTGACCATAACAGCAAGGAGAGAGCATGCACGAAGCACACTAGTTCTGTCTAGTGCTTTCCGTGCAGAGAGGCGGCAAAGCTGAATGCCGTGTGCGAGCTTCACAACTCGCTGGAGCACTGGAAGGCAAGAATGAAGAGGCAGAACACAGCCTTGGTTTCAGCAGCTTCCGGGACTGCAAAAGTTCAGCAATAGCTCTGTCAAAGCAGAACTCGGCTGAGAATGCTCTCGCAGCTTGGGAAAGTTAGGCGCAGCTGTTGACCAGCTCTGCCCGTGGCCACAGGCTGCTTCTTCCACCTTCACTGTGGCAGAGCTGTTGCGGAACAGAGAGGGCATTCTTCAAGTGCGTGTTCTCCAAGGAGCTGTGAAACAGAGCCTAGCACGCTGTCTCGCTGATACTGGCTTTCGGCAAGCAGGCGTGCCGCACCGCCTACATTCTGCACTCTGGCAGCCTAGTTGCCAGCTTTCGGCAGCTGCTGTCCTAGCAAGGAGGCTCAGGAAGTCAAAGCCATTGCAGGGCGGCACCTTTCTTCTTTGCCCGCCTAAGCGGCGTCACGCACCCACGGATACGGTGTCCTTTCCATCTGCACTGCGTCTGCCGAGTTGCTCTCTGCCTCTCGCAGCATAAGGGCAAAGGACAATGTTTTCCACAGCAGGGTAGAAATGGCATTGCTAGCAGGAAAGCTAGATGCCTTGGGACTGTCCCCTTAGCCCTTGCCACTCACTTCAGGCTCGTACGCTGAGCAGAACAGCCTGCTGTTCTGAAGCTTCGTTGGCTGCCGTTCATGACCAGCTGCGCATTCCTACCCAAGGAGGCGAAGCGCCGTCTACTTCTCGCACCGAGCACGCTGCTCCTGGCTTTCGCTTCTGCCGCAACGAGCTCGCTATGCGCACTTTTCTTCTCAACCCTGTGCGCCCTTGCGTTCTGCCTTTCTTGTCTCGTGAATGGAGACGGAAAGCTTCTCGGCTACAACTCGCCTAGAACAACTGCGGCTACACATTAAGCTCGCCCGGAACGCCCTGCTGAAACTTGCCTTCTGGCACCACATCAACGAGGCAGCCGTCTTTCTTCGGCCACCTGCCAAGTGGCCCCATATCGCCGCGCTCGTTGCACTCCGCTTGTCAGATTGGCTTACCGCGGCGCCGATTTCAGCCTGGCCAAATACTAGCGCTGCGGAGAGCTGTCTCGCAGACAAGAATGTTCTAGCATAGAAATTTGTCCTGCAATGTTCCCTCCTCTTTTCCCACATTGTGTTGCTCTGATGAATGCCTTGAGCATGGAACAACTTAAGCCAGCAAGTATTCCTCGCCGGCCACCTCTCGCTGTGCAAGATGTATGCCGTGGACCCTTTGAACGCTGCCAAGCAAAAAGCAGAGCAGTGACCATAACAGCGAGGAGAGAGCATGCACGAAGCACACTAGTTCTGTCTAGTGCTTTCCGTGCAGAGAGGCGGCAAAGCTGAATGCCGTGTCCGAGCTTCACAACTCCCTGGAGCACAGAAAGCCAAGAATGAAGAGGCAGAACACAGCCTTGGTTTCAGCAGCTTCCGGGACTGCAAAAGTTCAGCAATAGCTCTGTCAAAGCAGAACTCGGCTGAGAATGCTCTCGCAGCTTGGGAAAGTTAGGCGCAGCTGTTGACCAGCTCTGCCCGTGGCCACAGGCTGCTTCTTCCACCTTCACTGTGGCAGAGCTGTTGCGGAACAGAGAGGGCATTCTTCAAGTGCGTGTTCTCCAAGGAGCTGTGAAACAGAGCCTAGCACGCTGTCTCGCTGATACTGGCTTTCGGCAAGCAGGCGTGCCGCACCGCCTACATTCTGCACTCTGGCAGCCTAGTTGCCAGCTTTCGGCAGCTGCTGTCCTAGCAAGGAGGCTCAGGAAGTCAAAGCCATTGCAGGGCGGCACCTTTCTTCTTTGCCCGCCTAAGCGGCGTCACGCACCCACGGATACGGTGTCCTTTCCATCTGCACTGCGTCTGCCGAGTTGCTCTCTGCCTCTCGCAGCATAAGGGCAAAGGACAATGTTTTCCACAGCAGGGTAGAAATGGCATTGCTAGCAGGAAAGCTAGATGCCTTGGGACTGTCCCCTTAGCCCTTGCCACTCACTTCAGGCTCGTACGCTGAGCTGAACAGCCTGCTGTTCTGAAGCTTCGTTGGCTGCCGTTCATGACCAGCTGCGCATTCCTACCCAAGGAGGCAAAGCGCCGTCTACTTCTCGCACCGAGCACGCTGCTCCTGGCTTTCGCTTCTGCCGCAACGAGCTCGCTACGCGCACTTTTCTTCTCAACCCTGTGCGCCCTTGCGTTCTGCCTTTCTTGTCTCGTGAATGGAGACGGAAAGCTTCTCGGCTACAACTCGCCTAGAACAACTGCGGCTACACATTAAGCTCGCCCGGAACGCCCTGCTGAAACTTGCCTTCTGGCACCACATTCACGAGGCAGCCGTCTTTCTTCGGCCACCTGCCAAGTGGCCCCATATCGCCGCCCTCGTTGCACTCCGCTTGTCAGATTGGCTTACCGCGGCGCCGATTTCAGCCTGGCCAAATACTAGCGCTGCGGAGAGCTGTCTTGCAGACAAGAATGTTCCAGCATAGAAATTTGTCCTGCAATGTTCCCTCCTCTTTTCCCACATTGTGTTGCTCTGATGAATGCCTTGAGCATGGAACGACTTAAGCCAGCAAGTATTCCTCGCCGGCCACCTCTCGCTGTGCAAGATGTATGCCGTGGACCCTTTGAACGCTGCCAAGCAAAAAGCAGAGCAGTGACCATAACAGCGAGGAGAGAGCATGCACGAAGCACACTAGTTCTGTCTAGTGCTTTCCGTGCAGAGAGGCGGCAAAGCTGAATGCCGTGTGCGAGCTTCACAACTCGCTGGAGCACAGAAAGCCAAGAATGAAGAGGCAGAACACAGCCTTGGTTTCAGCAGCTTCCGGGACTGCAAAAGTTCAGCAATAGCTCTGTCAAAGCAGAACTCGGCTGAGAATGCTCTCGCAGCTTGGGAAAGTTAGGCGCAGCTGTTGACCAGCTCTGCCCGTGGCCACAGGCTGCTTCTTCCACCTTCACTGTGGCAGAGCTGTTGCGGAACAGAGAGGGCATTCTTCAAGTGCGTGTTCTCCAAGGAGCTGTGAAACAGACCCTAGCACGCTGTCTCGCTGACATTGGCTTTCGGCAAGCAGGCGTGCCGCACCGCCTACATTCTGCACTCTGGCAGCCTAGTTGCCAGCTTTCGGCAGCTGCTGTCCTAGCAAGGAGGCTCAGGAAGTCAAAGCCATTGCAGGGCGGCACCTTTCTTCTTTGCCCGCCTAAGCGGCGTCACGCACCCACGGATACGGTGTCCTTTCCATCTGCACTGCGTCTGCCGAGTTGCTCTCTGCCTCTCGGAGCATAAGGGCAAAGGACAATGTTTTCCACAGCAGGGTAGAAATGGCATTGCTAGCAGGAAAGATAGATGCCTTGGGACTGTCCCCTTAGCCCTTGCCACTCACTTCAGGCTCGTACGCTGAGCAGAACAGCCTGCTGTTCTGAAGCTTCGCTGGCTGCCGTTCGTGACCAGCTGCGCTTTCCTACCCAAGGAGGCGAAGCGCCGTCTACTTCTCGCACCGAGCACGCTGCTCCTGGCTTTCGCTTCTGCCACAACGAGCTCGCTACGCGCACTTTTCTTCTCAACCCTGTGCGCCCTTGCGTTCTGCCTTTCTTGTCTCGTGAATGGAGACGGAAAGCTTCTCGGCTACAACTCGCCTAGAACAACTGCGGCTACACATTAAGCTCGCCCGGAATGCCCTGCTGAAACTTGCCTTCTGGCACCACATTCACGAGGCAGCCGTCTTTCTTCGGCCACCTGCCAAGTGGCCCCATATCGCCGCCCTCGTTGCACTCCACTTGTCAGATTGGCTTACCGCGGCACCGATTTCAGCCTGGCCAAATACTAGCGCTGCGGAGAGCTGTCTCACAGACAATAATGTTCCACCATAGAAATTTCTCCTGCAATGTTCCCTCCTCTTTTCCCACATTGTGTTGCTCTGATGAATGCCTTGAGCATGGAACAACTTAAGCCAGCAAGTATTCCTTGCCGGCCACCTCTCGCTGTGCAAGATGTATGCCGTGGACCCTTTGAACGCTGCCAAGCAAAAAGCAGAGCAGTGACCATAACAGCAAGGAGAGAGCATGCACGAAGCACACTAGTTCTGTCTAGTGCTTTCCGTGCAGAGAGGCGGCAAAGCTGAATGCCGTGTGCGAGCTTCACAACTCGCTGGAGCACTGGAAGGCAAGAATGAAGAGGCAGAACACAGCCTTGGTTTCAGCAGCTTCCGGGACTGCAAAAGTTCAGCAATAGCTCTGTCAAAGCAGAACTCGGCTGAGAATGCTCTCGCAGCTTGGGAAAGTTAGGCGCAGCTGTTGACCAGCTCTGCCCGTGGCCACAGGCTGCTTCTTCCACCTTCACTGTGGCAGAGCTGTTGCGGAACAGAGAGGGCATTCTTCAAGTGCGTGTTCTCCAAGGAGCTGTGAAACAGAGCCTAGCACGCTGTCTCGCTGATACTGGCTTTCGGCAAGCAGGCGTGCCGCACCGCCTACATTCTGCACTCTGGCAGCCTAGTTGCCAGCTTTCGGCAGCTGCTGTCCTAGCAAGGAGGCTCAGGAAGTCAAAGCCATTGCAGGGCGGCACCTTTCTTCTTTGCCCGCCTAAGCGGCGTCACGCACCCACGGATACGGTGTCCTTTCCATCTGCACTGCGTCTGCCGAGTTGCTCTCTGCCTCTCGCAGCATAAGGGCAAAGGACAATGTTTTCCACAGCAGGGTAGAAATGGCATTGCTAGCAGGAAAGCTAGATGCCTTGGGACTGGCCCCTTAGCCCTTGCCACTCACTTCAGGCTCGTACGCTGAGCAGAACAGCCTGCTGTTCTGAAGCTTCGTTGGCTGCCGTTCATGACCAGCTGCGCATTCCTACCCAAGGAGGCGAAGCGCCGTCTACTTCTCGCACCGAGCACGCTGCTCCTGGCTTTCGCTTCTGCCGCAACGAGCTCGCTACGCGCACTTTTCTTCTCAACCCTGTGCGCCCTTGCGTTCTGCCTTTCTTGTCTCGTGAATGGAGACGGAAAGCTTCTCGGCTACAACTCGCCTAGAACAACTGCGGCTACACATTAAGCTCGCCCGGAACGCCCTGCTGAAACTTGCCTTCTGGCACCACATCAACGAGGCAGCCGTCTTTCTTCGGCCACCTGCCAAGTGGCCCCATATCGCCGCGCTCGTTGCACTCCGCTTGTCAGATTGGCTTACCGCGGCGCCGATTTCAGCCTGGCCAAATACTAGCGCTGCGGAGAGCTGTCTCGCAGACAAGAATGTTCCAGCATAGAAATTTGTCCTGCAATGTTCCCTCCTCTTTTCCCACATTGTGTTGCTCTGATGAATGCCTTGAGCATGGAACAACTTAAGCCAGCAAGTATTCCTCGCCGGCCACCTCTCGCTGTGCAAGATGTATGCCGTGGACCCTTTGAACGCTGCCAAGCAAAAAGCAGAGCAGTGACCATAACAGCGAGGAGAGAGCATGCACGAAGCACACTAGTTCTGTCTAGTGCTTTCCGTGCAGAGAGGCGGCAAAGCTGAATGCCGTGTCCGAGCTTCACAACTCCCTGGAGCACAGAAAGCCAAGAATGAAGAGGCAGAACACAGCCTTGGTTTCAGCAGCTTCCGGGACTGCAAAAGTTCAGCAATAGCTCTGTCAAAGCAGAACTCGGCTGAGAATGCTCTCGCAGCTTGGGAAAGTTAGGCGCAGCTGTTGACCAGCTCTGCCCGTGGCCACAGGCTGCTTCTTCCACCTTCACTGTGGCAGAGCTGTTGCGGAACAGAGAGGGCATTCTTCAAGTGCGTGTTCTCCAAGGAGCTGTGAAACAGAGCCTAGCACGCTGTCTCGCTGATACTGGCTTTCGGCAAGCAGGCGTGCCGCACCGCCTACATTCTGCACTCTGGCAGCCTAGTTGCCAGCTTTCGGCAGCTGCTGTCCTAGCAAGGAGGCTCAGGAAGTCAAAGCCATTGCAGGGCGGCACCTTTCTTCTTTGCCCGCCTAAGCGGCGTCACGCACCCACGGATACGGTGTCCTTTCCATCTGCACTGCGTCTGCCGAGTTGCTCTCTGCCTCTCGCAGCATAAGGGCAAAGGACAATGTTTTCCACAGCAGGGTAGAAATGGCATTGCTAGCAGGAAAGATAGATGCCTTGGAACTGTCCCCTTAGCCCTTGCCACTCACTTCAGGCTCGTACGCTGAGCAGAACAGCCTGCTGTTCTGAAGCTTCGCTGGCTGCCCTTCGTGACCAGCTGCGCTTTCCTACCCAAGGAGGCAAAGCGCCGTCTACTTCTCGCACCGAGCACGCTGCTCCTGGCTTTCGCTTCTGCCGCAACGAGCTCGCTACGCGCACTTTTCTTCTCAACCCTGTGCGCCCTTGCGTTCTGCCTTTCTTGTCTCGTGAATGGAGACGGAAAGCTTCTCGGCTACAACTCGCCTAGAACAACTGCGGCTACACATTAAGCTCGCCCGGAACGCCCTGCTGAAACTTGCCTTCTGGCACCACATTCACGAGGCAGCCGTCTTTCTTCGGCCACCTGCCAAGTGGCCCCATATCGCCGCCCTCGTTGCACTCCGCTTGTCAGATTGGCTTACCGCGGCGCCGATTTCAGCCTGGCCAAATACTAGCGCTGCGGAGAGCTGTCTCGCAGACAAGAATGTTCCAGCATAGAAATTTGTCCTGCAATGTTCCCTCCTCTTTTCCCACATTGTGTTGCTCTGATGAATGCCTTGAGCATGGAACGACTTAAGCCAGCAAGTATTCCTCGCCGGCCACCTCTCGCTGTGCAAGATGTATGCCGTGGACCCTTTGAACGCTGCCAAGCAAAAAGCAGAGCAGTGACCATAACAGCGAGGAGAGAGCATGCACGAAGCACACTAGTTCTGTCTAGTGCTTTCCGTGCAGAGAGGCGGCAAAGCTGAATGCCGTGTCCGAGCTTCACAACTCGCTGGAGCACAGAAAGCCAAGAATGAAGAGGCAGAACACAGCCTTGGTTTCAGCAGCTTCCGGGACTGCAAAAGTTCAGCAATAGCTCTGTCAAAGCAGAACTCGGCTGAGAATGCTCTCGCAGCTTGGGAAAGTTAGGCGCAGCTGTTGACCAGCTCTGCCCGTGGCCACAGGCTGCTTCTTCCACCTTCACTGTGGCAGAGCTGTTGCGGAACAGAGAGGGCATTCTTCAAGTGCGTGTTCTTCAAGGAGCTGTGAAACAGAGCCTAGCACGCTGTCTCGCTGATACTGGCTTTCGGCAAGCAGGCGTGCCGCACCGCCTACATTCTGCACTCTGGCAGCCTAGTTGCCAGCTTTCGGCAGCTGCTGTCCTAGCAAGGAGGCTCAGGAAGTCAAAGCCATTGCAGGGCGGCACCTTTCTTCTTTGCCCGCCTAAGCGGCGTCACGCACCCACGGATACGGTGTCCTTTCCATCTGCACTGCGTCTGCCGTGTTGCTCTCTGCCTCTCGGAGCATAAGGGCAAAGGACAATGTTTTCCACAGCAGGGTAGAAATGGCATTGCTAGCAGGAAAGCTAGATGCCTTGGAACTGTCCCCTTAGCCCTTGCCACTCACTTCAGGCTCGTACGCTGAGCAGAACAGCCTGCTGTTCTGAAGCTTCGCTGGCTGCCCTTCGTGACCAGCTGCGCTTTCCTACCCAAGGAGGCAAAGCGCCGTCTACTTCTCGCACCGAGCACGCTGCTCCTGGCTTTCGCTTCTGCCGCAACGAGCTCGCTATGCGCACTTTTCTTCTCAACCCTGTGCGCCCTTGCGTTCTGCCTTTCTTGTCTCGTGAATGGAGACGGAAAGCTTCTCGGCTACAACTCGCCTAGAACAACTGCGGCTACACATTAAGCTCGCCCGGAACGCCCTGCTGAAACTTGCCTTCTGGCACCACATCAACGAGGCAGCCGTCTTTCTTCGGCCACCTGCCAAGTGGCCCCATATCGCCGCGCTCGTTGCACTCCGCTTGTCAGATTGGCTTACCGCGGCGCCGATTTCAGCCTGGCCAAATACTAGCGCTGCGGAGAGCTGTCTCGCAGACAAGAATGTTCCAGCATAGAAATTTGTCCTGCAATGTTCCCTCCTCTTTTCCCACATTGTGTTGCTCTGATGAATGCCTTGAGCATGGAACAACTTAAGCCAGCAAGTATTCCTCGCCGGCCACCTCTCGCTGTGCAAGATGTATGCCGTGGACCCTTTGAACGCTGCCAAGCAAAAAGCAGAGCAGTGACCATAACAGCGAGGAGAGAGCATGCACGAAGCACACTAGTTCTGTCTAGTGCTTTCCGTGCAGAGAGGCGGCAAAGCTGAATGCCGTGTCCGAGCTTCACATCTCGCTGGAGCACAGAAAGCCAAGAATGAAGAGGCAGAACACAGCCTTGGTTTCAGCAGCTTCCGGGACTGCAAAAGTTCAGCAATAGCTCTGTCAAAGCAGAACTCGGCTGAGAATGCTCTCGCAGCTTGGGAAAGTTAGGCGCAGCTGTTGACCAGCTCTGCCCGTGGCCACAGGCTGCTTCTTCCACCTTCACTGTGGCAGAGCTGTTGCGGAACAGAGAGGGCATTCTTCAAGTGCGTGTTCTCCAAGGAGCTGTGAAACAGAGCCTAGCACGCTGTCTCGCTGATACTGGCTTTCGGCAAGCAGGCGTGCCGCACCGCCTACATTCTGCACTCTGGCAGCCTAGTTGCCAGCTTTCGGCAGCTGCTGTCCTAGCAAGGAGGCTCAGGAAGTCAAAGCCATTGCAGGGCGGCACCTTTCTTCTTTGCCCGCCTAAGCGGCGTCACGCACCCACGGATACGGTGTCCTTTCCATCTGCACTGCGTCTGCCGAGTTGCTCTCTGCCTCTCGCAGCATAAGGGCAAAGGACAATGTTTTCCACAGCAGGGTAGAAATGGCATTGCTAGCAGGAAAACTAGATGCCTTGGAACTGTCCCCTTAGCCCTTGCCACTCACTTCAGGCTCGTACGCTGAGCAGAACAGCCTGCTGTTCTGAAGCTTCGCTGGCTGCCGTTCGTGCCCAGCTGCGCTTTCCTACCCAAGGAGGCAAAGCGCCGTCTACTTCTCGCACCAAGCACGCTGCTCCTGGCTTTCGCTTCTGCCGCAACGAGCTCGCTATGCGCACTTTACTTCTCAGCCCTGTGCGCCCTTGCGTTCTGCCTTTCTTGTCTCGTGAATGGAGACGGAATGCTTCTCGGCTACAACTCGCCTAGAACAACTGCGGCTACACATTAAGCTCGCCCGGAACGCCCTGCTGAAACTTGCCTTCTGGCACCACATTCACGGGGCAGCCGTCTTTCTTCGGCCACCTGCCAAGTGGCCCCATATCGCCGCCCTCGTTGCACTCCGCTTGTCAGATTGGCTTACCGCGGCGCCGATTTCAGCCTGGCCAAATACTAGCGCTGCGGAGAGCTGTCTCGCAGACAAGAATGTTCCAGCATGGAAATTTGTCCTGCAATGTTCCCTCCTCTTTTCCCACATTGTGTTGCTCTGATGAATGCCTTGAGCATGGAACGACTTAAGCCAGCAAGTATTCCTCGCCGGCCACCTCTCGCTGTGCAAGATGTATGCCGTGGACCCTTTGAACGCTGCCAAGCAAAAAGCAGAGCAGTGACCATAACAGCGAGGAGAGAGCATGCACGAAGCACACTAGTTCTGTCCAGTGCTTTCCGTGCAGAGAGGCGGCAAAGCTGAATGCCGTGTCCGAGCTTCACAACTCGCTGGAGCACAGAAAGCCAAGAATGAAGAGGCAGAACACAGCCTTGGTTTCAGCAGCTTCCGGGACTGCAAAAGTTCAGCAATAGCTCTGTCAAAGCAGAACTCGGCTGAGAATGCTCTCGCAGCTTGGGAAAGTTAGGCGCAGCTGTTGACCAGCTCTGCCCGTGGCCACAGGCTGCTTCTTCCACCTTCACTGTGGCAGAGCTGTTGCGGAACAGAGAGGGCATTCTTCAAGTGCGTGTTCTCCAAGGAGCTGTGAAACAGAGCCTAGCACGCTGTCTCGCTGATACTGGCTTTCGGCAAGCAGGCGTGCCGCACCGCCTACATTCTGCACTCTGGCAGCCTAGTTGCCAGCTTTCGGCAGCTGCTGTCCTAGCAAGGAGGCTCAGGAAGTCAAAGCCATTGCAGGGCGGCACCTTTCTTCTTTGCCTGCCTAAGCGGCGTCACGCACCCACGGATACGGTGTCCTTTCCATCTGCACTGCGTCTGCCGAGTTGCTCTCTGCCTCTCGCAGCATAAGGGCAAAGGACAATGTTTTCCACAGCAGGGTAGAAATGGCATTGCTAGCAGGAAAGCTAGATGCCTTGGAACTGTCCCCTTAGCCCTTGCCACTCACTTCAGGCTCGTACGCTGAGCAGAACAGCCTGCTGTTCTGAAGCTTCGCTGGCTGCCGTTCGTGACCAGCTGCGCTTTCCTACCCAAGGAGGCGAAGCGCCGTCTACTTCTCGCACCGAGCACGCTGCTCCTGGCTTTCGCTTCTGCCGCAACGAGCTCGCTACGCGCACTTTTCTTCTCAACCCTGTGCGCCCTTGCGTTCTGCCTTTCTTGTCTCGTGAATGGAGACGGAAAGCTTCTCGGCTACAACTCGCCTAGAACAACTGCGGCTACACATTAAGCTCGCCCGGAACGCCCTGCTGAAACTTGCCTTCTGGCACCACATTCACGAGGCAGCCGTCTTTCTTCGGCCACCTGCCAAGTGGCCCCATATCGCCGCCCTCGTTGCACTCCGCTTGTCAGATTGGCTTACCGCGGCGCCGATTTCAGCCTGGCCAAATACTAGCGCTGCGGAGAGCTGTCTCGCAGACAAGAATGTTCCAGCATAGAAATTTGTCCTGCAATGTTCCCTCCTCTTTTCCCACATTGTGTTGCTCTGATGAATGCCTTGAGCATGGAACGACTTAAGCCAGCAAGTATTCCTCGCCGGCCACCTCTCGCTGTGCAAGATGTATGCCGTGGACCCTTTGAACGCTGCCAAGCAAAAAGCAGAGCAGTGACCATAACAGCGAGGAGCGAGCATATACGAAGCACACTAGTTCTGTCTAGTGCTTTCCGTGCAGAGAGGCGGCAAAGCTGAATGCCGTGTCCGAGCTTCACAACTCGCTGGAGCACAGAAAGCCAAGAATGAAGAGGCAGAACACAGCCTTGGTTTCAGCAGCTTCCGGGACTGCAAAAGTTCAGCAATAGCTCTGTCAAAGCAGAACTCGGCTGAGAATGCTCTCGCAGCTTGGGAAAGTTAGGCGCAGCTGTTGACCAGCTCTGCCCGTGGCCACAGGCTGCTTCTTCCACCTTCACTGTGGCAGAGCTGTTGCGGAACAGAGAGGGCATTCTTCAAGTGCGTGTTCTCCAAGGAGCTGTGAAACAGAGCCTAGCACGCTGTCTCGCTGATACTGGCTTTCGGCAAGCAGGCGTGCCGCACCACCTACATTCTGCACTCTGGCAGCCTAGTTGCCAGCTTTCGACAGCTGCTGTCCTAGCAAGGAGGCTCAGGAAGTCAAAGCCATGGCAGGGCGGCACCTTTCTTCTTTACCCGCCTAAGCGGCGTCACGCACCCACGGATACGGTGTCCTTTCCATCTGCACTGCGTCTGCCGAGTTGCTCTCTGCCTCTCGCAGCATAAGGGCAAAGGACAATGTTTTCCACAGCAGGGTAGAAATGGCATTGCTAGCAGGAAAGCTAGATGCCTTGGAACTGTCCCCTTAGCCCTTGCCACTCACTTCAGGCTCGTACGCTGAGCAGAACAGCCTGCTGTTCTGAAGCTTCGCTGGCTGCCCTTCGTGACCAGATGCGCTTTCCTACCCAAGGAGGCGAAGCGCTGTCTTCTTCTCGCACCGAGCACGCTGCTCCTGGCTTTCGCTTCTGCCGCAACGAGCTCGCTACGCGCACTTTTCTTCTCAACCCTGTGCGCCCTTGCGTTCTGCCTTTCTTGTCTCGTGAATGGAGACGGAAAGCTTCTCGGCTACAACTCGCCTAGAACAACTGCGGCTACACATTAAGCTCGCCCGGAACGCCCTGCTGAAACTTGCCTTCTGGCACCACATTCACGAGGCAGCCGTCTTTCTTCGGCCACCTGCCAAGTGGCCCCATATCGCCGCCCTCGTTGCACTCCGCTTGTCAGATTGGCTTACCGCTGCGCCGATTTCAGCCTGGCCAAATACTAGCGCTGCGGAGAGCTGTCTCGCAGACAAGAATGTTCCAGCATAGAAATTTGTCCTGCAATGTTCCCTCCTCTTTTCCCACATTGTGTTGCTCTGATGAATGCCTTGAGCATGGAACGACTTAAGCCAGCAAGTATTCCTCGCCGGCCACCTCTCGCTGTGCAAGATGTATGCCGTGGACCCTTTGAACGCTGCCAAGCAAAAAGCAGAGCAGTGACCATAAAAGGGAGGAGAGAGCATGCACGAAGCACACTAGTTCTGTCTAGTGCTTTCCGTGCAGAGAGGCGGCAAAGCTGAATGCCATGTCCGAGCTTCACAACTCGCTGGAGCACAGAAAGCCAAGAATGAAGAGGCAGAACACAGCCTTGGTTTCAGCAGCTTCCGGGACTGCAAAAGTTCAGCAATAGCTCTGTCAAAGCAGAACTCGGCTGAGAATGCTCTCGCAGCTTGGGAAAGTTAGGCGCAGCTGTTGACCAGCTCTGCCCGTGGCCACAGGCTGCTTCTTCCACCTTCACTGTGGCAGAGCTGTTGCGGAACAGAGAGGGCATTCTTCAAGTGCGTGTTCTCCAAGGAGCTGTGAAACAGAGCCTAGCACGCTGTCTCGCTGATACTGGCTTTCGGCAAGCAGGCGTGCCGCACCACCTACATTCTGCACTCTGGCAGCCTAGTTGCCAGCTTTCGACAGCTGCTGTCCTAGCAAGGAGGCTCAGGAAGTCAAAGCCATGGCAGGGCGGCACCTTTCTTCTTTACCCGCCTAAGCGGCGTCACGCACCCACGGATACGGTGTCCTTTCCATCTGCACTGCGTCTGCCGAGTTGCTCTCTGCCTCTCGCAGCATAAGGGCAAAGGACAATGTTTTCCACAGCAGGGTAGAAATGGCATTGCTAGCAGGAAAGCTAGATGCCTTGGAACTGTCCCCTTAGCCCTTGCCACTCACTTCAGGCTCGTACGCTGAGCAGAACAGCCTGCTGTTCTGAAGCTTCGCTGGCTGCCCTTCGTGACCAGATGCGCTTTCCTACCCAAGGAGGCGAAGCGCTGTCTTCTTCTCGCACCGAGCACGCTGCTCCTGGCTTTCGCTTCTGCCGCAACGAGCTCGCTACGCGCACTTTTCTTCTCAACCCTGTGCGCCCTTGCGTTCTGCCTTTCTTGTCTCGTGAATGGAGACGGAAAGCTTCTCGGCTACAACTCGCCTAGAACAACTGCGGCTACACATTAAGCTCGCCCGGAACGCCCTGCTGAAACTTGCCTTCTGGCACCACATTCACGAGGCAGCCGTCTTTCTTCGGCCACCTGCCAAGTGGCCCCATATCGCCGCCCTCGTTGCACTCCGCTTGTCAGATTGGCTTACCGCTGCGCCGATTTCAGCCTGGCCAAATACTAGCGCTGCGGAGAGCTGTCTCGCAGACAAGAATGTTCCAGCATAGAAATTTGTCCTGCAATGTTCCCTCCTCTTTTCCCACATTGTGTTGCTCTGATGAATGCCTTGAGCATGGAACGACTTAAGCCAGCAAGTATTCCTCGCCGGCCACCTCTCGCTGTGCAAGATGTATGCCGTGGACCCTTTGAACGCTGCCAAGCAAAAAGCAGAGCAGTGACCATAACAGCGAGGAGAGAGCATGCACGAAGCACACTAGTTCTGTCTAGTGCTTTCCGTGCAGAGAGGCGGCAAAGCTGAATGCCATGTCCGAGCTTCACAACTCGCTGGAGCACAGAAAGCCAAGAATGAAGAGGCAGAACACAGCCTTGGTTTCAGCAGCTTCCGGGACTGCAAAAGTTCAGCAATAGCTCTGTCAAAGCAGAACTCGGCTGAGAATGCTCTCGCAGCTTGGGAAAGTTAGGCGCAGCTGTTGACCAGCTCTGCCCGTGGCCACAGGCTGCTTCTTCCACCTTCACTGTGGCAGAGCTGTTGCGGAACAGAGAGGGCATTCTTCAAGTGCGTGTTCTCCAAGGAGCTGTGAAACAGACCCTAGCACGCTGTCTCGCTGACACTGGCTTTCGGCAAGCAGGCGTGCCGCACCGCCTACATTCTGCACTCTGGCAGCCTAGTTGCCAGCTTTCGGCAGCCGCTGTCCTAGCAAGGAGGCTCAGGAAGTCAAAGCCATTGCAGGGCGGCACCTTTCTTCTTTGCCCGCCTAAGCGGCGTCACGCACCCACGGATACGGTGTCCTTTCCATCTGCACTGCGTCTGCCGAGTTGCTCTCTGCCTCTCGGAGCATAAGGGCAAAGGACAATGTTTTCCACAGCAGGGTAGAAATGGCATTGCTAGCAGGAAAGCTAGATGCCTTGGAACTGTCCCCTTAGCCCTTGCCACTCACTTCAGGCTCGTACGCTGAGCAGAACAGCCTGCTGTTCTGAAGCTTCGCTGGCTGCCCTTCGTGACCAGCTGCGCTTTCCTACCCAAGGAGGCGAAGCGCCGTCTACTTCTCGCACCGAGCACGCTGCTCCTGGCTTTCGCTTCTGCCGCAACGGGCTCGCTACGCACACTTTTCTTCTCAACCCTGTGCCCCCTTGCGTTCTGCCTTTCTTGTCTCGTGAATGGAGACGGAAAGCTTCTCGGCTACAACTCGCCTAGAACAACTGCGGCTACACATTAAGCTCGCCCGGAACGCCCTGCTGAAACTTGCCTTCTGGCACCACATTCACGAGGCAGCCGTCTTTCTTCGGCCACCTGCCAAGTGGCCCCATATCGCCGCCCTCGTTGCACTCCGCTTGTCAGATTGGCTTACCGCGGCACCGATTTCAGCCTGGCCAAATACTAGCGCTGCGGAGAGCTGTCTCGCAGACAAGAATGTTCCAGCATAGAAATTTGTCCTGCAATGTTCTCTCCTCTTATCCCACTTTGTGTTGCTCTGATAAATGCCTTGAGCATGGAACGACTTAAGCCAGCAAGTATTCCTCGCGGGCCACCTCTCGCTCTGCAAGATGTATGCCGTGGACCCTTTGAACGCTGCCAAGCAAAAAGCAGAGCAGTGACCATAACAGCGAGGAGCGAGCATATACGAAGCACACTAGTTCTGTCTAGTGCTTTCCGTGCAGAGAGGCGGCAAAGCTGAATGCCGTGTCCGAGCTTCACAACTCGCTGGAGCACAGAAAGCCAAGAATGAAGAGGCAGAACACTGCCTTGGTTTCAGCAGCTTCCGGGACTGCAAAAGTTCAGCAATAGCTCTGTCAAAGCAGAACTCGGCTGAGAATGCTCTCGCAGCTTGGGAAAGTTAGGCGCAGCTGTTGACCAGCTCTGCCCGTGGCCACAGGCTGCTTCTTCCACCTTCACTGTGGCAGAGCTGTTGCGGAACAGAGAGGGCATTCTTCAAGTGCGTGTTCTCCAAGGAGCTGTGAAACAGAGCCTAGCACGCTGTCTCGCTGACACTGGCTTTCGGCAAGCAGGCGTGCCGCACCGCCTACATTCTGCACTCTGGCAGCCTAGTTGCCAGCTTTCGGCAGCCGCTGTCCTAGCAAGGAGGCTCAGGAAGTCAAAGCCATTGCAGGGCGGCACCTTTCTTCTTTGCCCGCCTAAGCGGCGTCACGCACCCACGGATACGGTGTCCTTTCCATCTGCACTGCGTCTGCCGAGTTGCTCTCTGCCTCTCGGAGCATAAGGGCAAAGGACAATGTTTTCCACAGCAGGGTAGAAATGGCATTGCTAGCAGGAAAGCTAGATGCCTTGGAACTGTCCCCTTAGCCCTTGCCACTCACTTCAGGCTCGTACGCTGAGCAGAACAGCCTGCTGTTCTGAAGCTTCGCTGGCTGCCCTTCGTGACCAGCTGCGCTTTCCTACCCAAGGAGGCGAAGCGCCGTCTACTTCTCGCACCGAGCACGCTGCTCCAGGCTTTCGCTTCTGCCGCAACGGGCTCGCTACGCACACTTTTCTTCTCAACCCTGTGCCCCCTTGCGTTCTGCCTTTCTTGTCTCGTGAATGGAGACGGAAAGCTTCTCGGCTACAACTCGCCTAGAACAACTGCGGCTACACATTAAGCTCGCCCGGAACGCCCTGCTGAAACTTGCCTTCTGGCACCACATTCACGAGGCAGCCGTCTTTCTTCGGCCACCTGCCAAGTGGCCCTATATCGCCGCCCTCGTTGCACTCCGCTTGTCAGATTGGCTTACCGCGGCGCCGATTTCAGCCTGGCCAAATACTAGCGCTGCGGAGAGCTGCCTCGCAGACAAGAATGTTCCAGCATAGAAATTTGTCCTGCAATGTTCCCTCCTCTTTTCCCACATTGTGTTGCTCTGATGAATGCCTTGGGCATGGAACGTCTTAAGCCAGCAAGTATTCCTCGCCGGCCACCTCTCGCTGTGCAAGATGTATGCCGTGGACCCTTTGAACGCTGCCAAGCAAAAAGCAGAGCAGTGACCATAACAGCGAGGAGAGAGCATGCACGAAGCACACTAGTTCTGTCTAGTGCTTTCCGTGCAGAGAGGCGGCAAAGCTGAATGCCGTGTCCGAGCTTCACAACTCGCTGGAGCACTGGAAGGCAAGAATGAAGAGGCAGAACACAGCCTTGGTTTCAGCAGCTTCCGGGACTGCAAAAGTTCAGCAATAGCTCTGTCAAAGCAGAACTCGGCTGAGAATGCTCTCGCAGCTTGGGAAAGTTAGGCGCAGCTGTTGACCAGCTCTGCCCGTGGCCACAGGCTGCTTCTTCCACCTTCACTGTGGCAGAGCTGTTGCGGAACAGAGAGGGCATTCTTCAAGTGCGTGTTCTCCAAGGAGCTGTGAAACAGAGCCTAGCACGCTGTCTCGCTGATACTGGCTTTCGGCAAGCAGGCGTGCCGCACCGCCTACATTCTGCACTCTGGCAGCCTAGTTGCCAGCTTTCGGCAGCTGCTGTCCTAGCAAGGAGGCTCAGGAAGTCAAAGCCATTGCAGGGCGGCACCTTTCTTCTTTGCCCGCCTAAGCGGCGTCACGCACCCACGGATACGGTGTCCTTTCCATCTGCACTGCATCTGCCGAGTTGCTCTCTGCCTCTCGGAGCATAAGGGCAAAGGACAATGTTTTCCACAGCAGGGTAGAAATGGCATTGCTAGCAGGAAAGCTAGATGCCTTGGAACTGTCCCCTTAGCCCTTGCCACTCACTTCAGGCTCGTACGCTGAGCAGAACAGCCTGCTGTTCTGAAGCTTCGCTGGCTGCCACTCGTGACCAGCTGCGCTTTCCTACCCAAGGAGGCGAAGCGCCGTCTACTTCTCGCACCGAGCACGCTGCTCCTGGCTTTCGCTTCTGCCGCAACGAGCTCGCTACGCACACTTTTCTTCTCAACCCTGTGCGCCCTTGCGTTCTGCCTTTCTTGTCTCGTGAAAGGAGACGGAAAGCTTCTCGGCTACAACTCGCCTAGAACAACTGCGGCTACACATTAAGCTCGCCCGGAATGCTCTGCTGAAACTTGCCTTCTGGCACCACATTCACGAGGCAGCCGTCTTTCTTCGGCCACCTGCCAAGTGGCCCCATATCGCCGCCCTCGTTGCACTCCGCTTGTCAGATTGGCTTACCGCGGCACCGATTTCAGCCTGGCCAAATACTAGCGCTGCGGAGAGCTGTCTCGCAGACAAGAATGTTCCAGCACAAAAATTGATCCTGCAATGTTCCCTCCTCTTATCCCACATTGTGTTGCTCTGATGAATGCCTTGAGCATGGAACAACTTAAGCCAGCAAGTATTCCTCGCCGGCCACCTCTCGCTGTGCAAGATGTATGCCATGGACCCTTTGAACGCTGCCAAGCAAAAAGCAGAGCAGTGACCATAACAGCGAGGAGAGAGCATGCACGAAGCACACTAGTTCTGTCTAGTGCTTTCCGTGCAGAGAGGCGGCAAAGCTGAATGCCGTGTCCGAGCTTCACAACTCGCTGGAGCACAGAAAGCCAAGAATGAAGAGGCAGAACACAGCCTTGGTTTCAGCAGCTTCCGGGACTGCAAAAGTTCAGCAATAGCTCTGTCAAAGCAGAACTCGGCTGAGAATGCTCTCGCAGCTTGGGAAAGTTAGGCGCAGCTGTTGACCAGCTCTGCCCGTGGCCACAGGCTGCTTCTTCCACCTTCACTGTGGCAGAGCTGTTGCGGAACAGAGAGGGCATTCTTCAAGTGCGTGTTCTCCAAGGAGCTGTGAAACAGAGCCTAGCACGCTGTCTCGCTGACACTGGCTTTCGGCAAGCAGGCGTGCCGCACCGCCTACATTCTGCACTCTGGCAGCCTAGTTGCCAGCTTTCGACAGCTGCTGTCCTAGCAAGGAGGCTCAGGAAGTCAAAGCCATTGCAGGGCGGCACCTTTCTTCTTTGCCCGCCTAAGCGGCGTCACGCACCCACGGATACGGTGTCCTTTCCATCTGCACTGCGTCTGCCGAGTTGCTCTCTGCCTCTCGGAGCATAAGGGCAAAGGACAATGTTTTCCACAGCAGGGTAGAAATGGCATTGCTAGCAGGAAAGCTAGATGCCTTGGAACTGTCCCCTTAGCCCTTGCCACTCACTTCAGGCTCGTACGCTGAGCAGAACAGCCTGCTGTTCTGAAGCTTCGCTGGCTGCCCTTCGTGACCAGCTGCGCTTTCCTACCCAAGGAGGCGAAGCGCCGTCTACTTCTCGCACCGAGCACGCTGCTCCTGGCTTTCGCTTCTGCCGCAACGAGCTCGCTACGCGCACTTTTCTTCTCAACCCTGTGCGCCCTTGCGTTCTGCCTTTCTTGTCTCATGAATGGAGACGGAAAGCCTCTCGGCTACAACTCGCCTAGAACAACGGCGGCTACACATTAAGCTCGCCCGGAACGCCCTGCTGAAACTTGCCTTCTGGCACCACATTCACAAGGCGGCCGTCTTTCTTCGGCCACCTGCCAAGTGGCCCCATATCGCCGCGCTCGTTGCACTCCGCTTGTCAGATTGGCTTACCGCGGCGCCGATTTCAGCCTGGCCAAATACTAGCGCTGCGGAGAGCTGTCTCGCAGACAAGAATGTTCCAGCATAGAAATTTGTCCTGCAATGTTCCCTCCTCTTTTCCCACATTGTGTTGCTCTGATGAATGCCTTGAGCATGGAACAACTTAAGCCAGCAAGTATTCCTCGCCGGCCACCTCTCGCTGTGCAAGATGTATGCCGTGGACCCTTTGAACGCTGCCAAGCAAAAAGCAGAGCAGTGACCATAACAGCGAGGAGAGAGCATGCACGAAGCACACTAGTTCTGTCTAGTGCTTTCCGTGCAGAGAGGCGGCAAAGCTGAATGCCGTGTCCGAGCTTCACAACTCGCTGGAGCACAGAAAGCCAAGAATGAAGAGGCAGAACACAGCCTTGGTTTCAGCAGCTTCCAGGACTGCAAAAGTTCAGCAATAGCTCTGTCAAAGCAGAACTCGGCTGAGAATGCTCTCGCAGCTTGGGAAAGTTAGGCGCAGCTGTTGACCAGCTCTGCCCGTGGCCACAGGCTGCTTCTTCCACCTTCACTGTGGCAGAGCTGTTGCGGAACAGAGAGGGCATTCTTCAAGTGCGTGTTCTCCAAGGAGCTGTGAAACAGAGCCTAGCACGCTGTCTCACTGATACTGGCTTTCGGCAAGCAGGCGTGCCGCACCGCCTACATTCTGCACTCTGGCAGCCTAGTTGCCAGCTTTCGGCAGCTGCTGTCCTAGCAAGGAGGCTCAGGAAGTCAAAGCCATTGCAGGGCGGCACCTTTCTTCTTTGCCCGCCTAAGCGGCGTCACGCACCCACGGATACGGTGTCCTTTCCCTCTGCACTGCGTCTGCCGAGTTGCTCTCTGCCTCTCGCAGCATAAGGGCAAAGGACAATGTTTTCCACAGCAGGGTAGAAATGGCATTGCTAGCAGGAAAGCTGGATGCCTTGGAACTGTCCCCTTAGCCCTTGCCACTCACTTCAGGCTCGTACGCTGAGCAGAACAGCCTGCTGTTCTGAAGCTTCGCTGGCTGCCCCTCGTGACCAGCTGCGCTTTCCTACCCAAGGAGGCGAAGCGCCGTCTACTTCTCGCACCGAGCACGCTGCTCCTGGCTTCCGCTTCTGCCGCAACGAGCTCGCTATGCGCACTTTTCTTCTCAACCCTGTGCGCCCTTGCGTTCTGCCTTTCTTGTCTCGTGAATGGAGACGGAAAGCTTCTCGGCTACAACTCGCCTAGAACAACTGCGGCTACACATTAAGCTCGCCCGGAACGCCCTGCTGAAACTTGCCTTCTGGCACCACATTCACGAGGCAGCCGTCTTTCTTCGGCCACCTGCCAAGTGGCCCCATATCGCCGCCCTCGTTGCACTCCGCTTGTCAGATTGGCTTACCGCGGCGCCGATTTCAGCCTGGCCAAATACTAGCGCTGCTGAGAGCTGTCTCGCAGACAAGAATGTTCCAGCATAGAAATTTGTCCTGCAATGTTCCCTCCTCTTTTCCCACATTGTGTTGCTCTGATGAATGCCTTGAGCATGGAACGACTTAAGCCAGCAAGTATTCCTCGCCGGCCACGTCTCGCTGTGCAAGATGTATGCCGTGGACCCTTTGAACGCTGCCAAGCAAAAAGCAGAGCAGTGACCATAACAGCGAGGAGAGAGCATGCACGAAGCACACTACTTCTGTCTAGTGCTTTCCGTGCAGAGAGGCGGCAAAGCTGAATGCCGTGTCCGAGCTTCACAACTCGCTGGAGCACAGAAAGCCAAGAATGAAGAGGCAGAACACAGCCTTGGTTTCAGCAGCTTCCAGGACTGCAAAAGTTCAGCAATAGCTCTGTCAAAGCAGAACTCGGCTGAGAATGCTCTCGCAGCTTGGGAAAGTTAGGCGCAGCTGTTGACCAGCTCTGCCCGTGGCCACAGGCTGCTTCTTCCACCTTCACTGTGGCAGAGCTGTTGCGGAACAGAGAGGGCATTCTTCAAGTGCGTGTTCTCCAAGGAGCTGTGAAACAGAGCCTAGCACGCTGTCTCGCTGATACTGGCTTTCGGCAAGCAGGCGTGCCGCACCGCCTACATTCTGCACTCTGGCAGCCTAGCTGCCACCTTTCAGCAGCTGCTGTCCTAGCAAGGAAGCTCAGGAAGTCAAAGCCATTGCAGGGCGGCACCTTTCTTCGTTGCCGGCCTAAGCGGCGTCACGCACCCACGGATATGGTGTCCTTTCCATCTGCACTGCGTCTGCCGAGTTGCTCTCTGCCTCTCGCAGCATAAGGGCAAAGGACAATGTTTTCCACAGCAGGGTAGAAATGGCATTGCTAGCAGGAAAGCTAGATGCCTTGGAACTGTCCCCTTAGCCCTTGCCACTCACTTCAGGCTCGTACGCTGAGCAGAACAGCCTGCTGTTCTGAAGCTTCGCTGGCTGCCCCTCGTGACCAGCTGCGCTTTCCTACCCAAGGAGGCGAAGCGCCGTCTACTTCTCGCACCGAGCACGCTGCTCCTGGCTTTTGCTTCTGCCGCAACGAGCTCGCAACGCGCACTTTTCTTCTCAACCCTGTGCGCCCTTGCGTTCTGCCTTTCTTGTCTCGTGAATGGAGACGGAAAGCTTCTCGGCTACAACTCGCCTAGAACAACTGCGGCTACACATTAAGCTCGCCCGGAACGCCCTGCTGAAACTTGCCTTCTGGCACCACATTCACGAGGCAGCCGTCTTTCTTCGGCTACCTGCCAAGTGGCCCCATATCGCCGCCCTCGTTGCACTCCGCTTGTCAGATTGGCTTACGGTGGCGCCGATTTCAGCCTGGCCAAATACTAGCGCTGCGGAGAGCTGTCTCGCAGACAAGAATGTTCCAGCATAGAAATTTGTCCTGCAATGTTCCCTCCTCTTTTCCCACATTGTGTTGCTCTGATGAATGCCTTGAGCATGGAACGACTTAAGCCAGCAAGTATTCCTCGCCGGCCAGCTCTCGCTGTGCAAGATGTATGCCGTGGACCCTTTGAACGCTGCCAAGCAAAAAGCAGAGCAGTGACCATAACAGCGAGGAGAGAGCATGCACGAAGCACACTACTTCTGTCTAGTGCTTTCCGTGCAGAGAGGCGGCAAAGCTGAATGCCGTGTCCGAGCTTCACAACTCGCTGGAGCACAGAAAGCCAAGAATGAAGAGGCAGAACACAGCCTTGGTTTCAGCAGCTTCCGGGACTGCAAAAGTTCAGCAATAGCTCTGTCAAAGCAGAACTCGGCTGAGAATGCTCTCGCAGCTTGGGAAAGTTAGGCGCAGCTGTTGACCAGCTCTGCCCGTGGCCACAGGCTGCTTCTTCCACCTTCACTGTGGCAGAGCTGTTGCGGAACAGAGAGGGCATTCTTCAAGTGCGTGTTCTCCAAGGAGCTGTGAAACAGAGCCTAGCACGCTGTCTCGCTGATACTGGCTTTCGGCAAGCAGGCGTGCCGCACCGCCTACATTCTGCACTCTGGCAGCCTAGTTGCCAGCTTTCAGCAGCTGCTGTCCTAGCAAGGAGGCTCAGGAAGTCAAAGCCATTGCAGGGCGGCACCTTTCTTCTTTGCCCGCCTAAGCGGCGTCACGCTCCCAACAATACTGTGTCCTTTCCCTCTGCACTGCGTCTGCCAAGTTGCTCTCTGCCTCTCGGAGCATAAGGGCAAAGGACAATGTTTTCCACAGCAGGGTAGAAATGGCATTGCTAGCAGGAAAGCTGGATGCCTTGGAACTGTCCCCTTAGCCCTTGCCACTCACTTCAGGCTCGTACGCTGAGCAGAACAGCCTGTTGTTCTGAAGATTCGCTGGCTGTCGTTCGTGCCCAGACGCGATTTCCTTCCCAAGGAGGCGAAGCGCCGTCTACTTCTCGCGCCGAGCACACTGCTCCTGGCTTTCGCTTCTGCCGCAACAAGATCGCTATGCCCACTTTTCTTCTCAACCCTGTGCGCCCTTGCAATCAGCCTCTCTTGTCTAGTGAATGGAGACGGAAAGCTTCTCGGCTTCAACTCGCCTAGAACAACTGCGGCTACACATTAAGCTCGCCCGGAACGCCCTGCTGAAACTTGCCTTCTGGCACCAACTTGCCTCCATTGGGTCCCAATGGTTCCTACCTTCGCTTAAGCCCTGTGGTGCCACAATGCTTCCCATGCCATTTTAGACAACTTGGTTTCTCAAGGAAAAATTTGATTCTTGGCCTTCATGGTGGCATAATAGTTCCTGGTTTATATTGGGCTCCATGCTGTCACAATTCATCCGTGGCCCTTTTATGACCATTGGTGTCACAATGGATCATTAGATTGTTAGCCTCCACAGGTTCACAATGCTTCCTTACTTCTCCTAACCCCAATGGTTTGACCATGCATCCCATGCCCATTTAGGCCACTTGATGTCACAATGAGTCATTTGATTCTTGGCCTCTATGGTGTCATAATATGTCCATGTTTTTATTGGGAACCATGCTTTCACAATTCATCGCTGGCCCTTTTACGCCCCGTGGCGTCCCAAAGTATCAGTAGAATATTAGCCTCCATTGGGTCACAATGGTTCCTTGCTTTTCTTAACCCCTGTGGTGCCACAATGCATCCCATGCCCATTTAGACCACTTGGTGTCGCAATAAATCGCTTGATTCTTGGCCTCCATGGGGTCATAATAGTTCCTGGTTTATAAAGGGTCCCATGCTGTCACAATTCATCCCTGGCCCTTTTAGGCCCATTGGTGTCACAATGGATCATTAGACTGTTAGCCTCCGCAGGGTCACAATGGTTCCTTGCTTCTTCTAACCCCAATGGAGTGACAATGCATCCCATGACCATTTAGGCCACTTGATGTCACAATGAGTCATTAGATTCTTGGCTTCTATGGTGTCATAATATTTCCATATTTTTATTGGGAACCATGCTTTCACAGTTCATCCCTGGCCCTTTTAGGCCCCGTGGCGTCACAAGGGATGAGTAGAATATTAGCCTCCATTGGTCACAATGGTTCCTTGCTTCTCTTAACCCCTGTGGTTTCACAATTCATCCCATGTCCTTTTAGACACATTGGTGTCACAAGGGATCATTAGAATGTTATCTTCCATTGGGTCACAATGGTTCCTTGCTTCGCTTAAGCCCTGTGGTGCCACAATGGATCCCATGCACTTTTAGGCCATTTAATGGCACAATGAATCATTTGATTCTTGGCCTCCATTGTGTCATAATAGTTCCTGGTTTCTATTGGGCACATATTGTCACAATTCATCCCTGGCCCTTTTAGGCCCATTGGTGTCACAATGGATCATTAGATTCTTAGCCTCCACAGGGTCACAATGGTTCCTTGTTTCTCTTAACCCTTGTGGTGTCACAATGAATCCCATGCACTTTTAGGCCACTTCATGTCACAATGAATGATTTGATTCTTGGCCTCCATGGTGTCATAACAGTTCCTGGTCTATACTGGGCGCCATGTTGTCATAATACATCCCATGACCTTTTAGGCCCATTGGTGTCACAATGGATCATTAGATTGTTAGCCTCCATTGGGTCACAATGGTTCCTAGCTTCGCTTAACCCCTGTGGTGCCACAATGCATCCCATGCCCTTTTAGACAACTTGCTGTCGCGATGAATCATTTGATTCTTGTCCTCAATGGTGTCATAATACTTTCTTGATTCTATTGTGCCCCATGTTTTCACAATTCATCGCTGGCCCTTTTAGGCCCCCTGGTGTCAAAAGGGATCCTTAGATTGTTAGCCCCCTTTGGGTCACAATGATTTCTTAATTCTCTTAACCCTAGTGGCGTCACAATTCATCCCATGCCATTTTAGGCCCATTAGTGTCACAATCGTTCATTAGATTGTTAGCTTCCACTGGGTCAAAATGGTTCCTTGCTTCTCTCAACCCCAATGGTGTGACCATGCATCCCATGCCCAATTAGGCCACTTAATGTCACAATGAGTAATTTCATTCTTGGCCTCCATGGTGTCATAATATTTCCATGTTTTTATTGGGAACCATGCTTTAACAATTCATCCCTTGCCCTTTTACGCCCCTTGGCGACACAAAGGATCAGTAGAATATTAGCCTCCATTGGGTCTCAATGCTTCCTTGTTTCTCTTAACCCCGGTGGTGCCCCAATGCATCCCATGCCCATTTAGACAACTTGGAATCACAATGAATCATTTGATTCTTAGCCTCCATGGTGTCATAATAGATCCTGGTTTATATTGGGCCCCATGCTGTCATAATTCATCCCTGGCCCTTTTAGGCCGATTGGTGTCACAATGGATCATTAGACTGTTAGCCTCCATTGGGTCACAATGGTTTCTTGCTTCGTTTAACCCCTGTGGTGCCACAATGTATCCAATGCCCTTTTAGACAACTTGCTGTCGCAATGAATCATTTGATTCTTGGCCTCCATGGTGTCATAATAGTCCCTTGCTTCTATTGGGCCCCAAGTTGTCACAAATCATCCCTGGCCCTTTTAGGCCCATGGGTGTCGCAATGGAACATTACATTGTTAGCTCCCATTGGGTCACAATGGTTCCTTAATTGTCTTAACCCCTGTGGCGTCACAAATCATCCCTGGCCCTTTTAGGCCCATTGGTGTCACAATGCATCATTAGATTGTTAGCCTCCACTGGGTCACAATGGGTCCTTGCTTCTTTTAACCCCTGTGGTGTCACAATGCATCCCATGTCCTTTTAGGCCACTTCATGTCACAATGAATCTTTTGATTCTTGGCCTCTATGGTGTCATAATATTTCCATGTGTTTATTGGGAACCATGCTTTCACAATTCATCCCTGGCCCTTTTACGCCCTGTGGCGTCCCAAAGCATCAGTAGAATATTAGCCTCCCCTGGGTCACAATGGTTCCTTGCTTCTCTTAAACCCTGTGGTGTCACAATGCGTACCATGCCATTTCAGACAACTTGGTGTCACAATGAATCATTTGATTCTTGGCCTCCATGGTGTAATAATAGTTCCTGGTTTCTATTGGACCCCATGTTGTCACAATTCATACCTGGACCTTTTAGGCCCATTGGTGGCACAATGGATCATTAGATTCTTAACATCCACTGGGTCACAATGGTTCCTTGCTTCTCTTAACCCTTGTGGTGTCAAAATGCATCCCATGCACATTTAGGTCACTTCATGACACAATGAATCATTTGATTCGTGGCCTCCATGGTGTCATAATAGTTCCTTGCTTCTATTGGGCCCCATGTTTTCACAATTCATCGCTGGTCTTTTTACGCCCATTGGTGTCGCAATGGATCATTAGATTGTTATACTCCATTGGGACACAATGGTTCCTAGCTTTGCTTAACCCCTGTGGTGCCACAATGCATGCCATGCCTTTTTAGACAACTTGCTGTCGCAATGAATCATTGGATTCTTGTCCTCTATGGTGTCATAATACTTTCTTTTTTCTATTGGTCCCCATGTTTTCACAATTGATCGCTGGCCCTTTTACGCCCCCTTGTGTCAAAAGGGATCATTAGATTGTTAGCCCCCATTGGGTCACAATGATTTCTTAATTCTCTTAACCCCTGTGGTGTCACAATGCATCCCATGCCCTTTTAGGCCACTTCATGTCACAATGAATCATTTGATTCTTGGCCTCCATGGTGTCATAATAGTTCCTTGCTTCTATCGGGCCCCATGTAGTCAGAATTCATCCCTGGCCCTTTTGCGCCCCCTGGTGTCAAAAGAGATCATTAGATTGTTAGCATCCATTGGGTCACAATGGTTCCTAGCATCGCTTAACCCCTGTGGTGCCCCAATGCAACCCATGCCCATTTAGAAAACTTGGTGTCACAATGAATCATTTGATTCTTGGCCTCCATGGTGTCATAATAGTTCTTTGTTTGTATTGGGCCCGTGTTATCACAATGCATCCCATGCCCTTTTACAACCCTTGGTGTCACAAGGGACCAGTAGAATATTAGACTCTATTGGGTCACAATGGTTCCTTGCTTCTCTTAACCCCTGTGGTTGCTCAATTCATCCTATGCCCTTTTAGACCACTTGATGTCACAATGAATCATTTGATTCTTGGCCACCATGGTGTCATAATAGTTCTTTGTTTGTATTGGGCCCCATGTTGACACAAATCATCCCTGGCCCTTTTAGGCCCATTGCTGTCACAATGGTTCATTAGACTGTTAGCCTCCACTGGATCACAATGGTTCCTTGCTTCTCTTAACCCCTGTGGTGTCACAATGCATCCCATGCCCTTTTAGGCCACTTCATGTCACAATGAATCATTTGATCCTTAGCCTCCATGGCGTCATAATAGTTAGTGGTTTATAATGGGTCCCATGCTGTCACAATTCATCCTATGTCCTTTTAGGCCCATTGGTGTCACTGGATCATTAGATTGTTAGCCTCCACTGGGTCACAATGGTTCCTTGCTTGTCTTAACCCCTGTGGTGCCCCAATGCAACCCATGCCCATTAGACAACTTGGTGTCACAATGAATCATTTGATTCTTGACCACCATGGTGTCATAATAGTTCTTTGTTTGTATTGGGCCCATGGTATCACGATGCATCCCATGCCCTTTTACGCCCCTTGGTGTCACAAGGGATCAGTAGAATATTAACCTCCATTCGGTCACAATGGTTCCCTGTTTCTCTTAACCCCTGTGCTGTCACAATTCATCCCATGTCCTTTTAGGCCCATTGGTGTCACAAGGGATCATTAGAATGTTATCTTCCATTGGGTCACAATGGTTCCTTGCTTCTCTTAACCCCTACTGTGTAACAATGCATCCCATGCCCTTTAGGCCAATTCATGTCACAATGAATCATTTGATTCTTGGCCTCCATGGTGTCATAATATTTCCATGTGTTTATTGGGAACCATGCTTTCACAATTCATCCCTGGCCCTTTTACGCCCCGTGGCGTCACAAAGGATCAATAGAATATTAGCCTCCATTGCGTCACAATGGTTCCTTAATTCTCTTTACCCCTGTCTTGCCACAATGCATCCCATGCCCTTTTAGACAACTTGATGTCTCATTGAATCATTTGATTATTGTCCTCCATGGTGTCATAATACTTTCTTGTTTCTATTGGTCCCCATGTTGTTCACAATTGATCTCTGGCCCTTTTTCGCCCCCTGGTGTCAAAAGGGATCATTAGATTGTTAGCCCCCATTGGGTGACAAGGATTTCTTAATTCTCTTAACCCCTGTGCTGTCTCAATGCATCCCATGCCCTTTTAGACCACTTGATGTCACAAAGAATCATTTGACTCCTGGCCTCCATGGTGTCATAATAGTCCCTTGCTTCTATTGGGCCCCAAGTTGTCACAATTCATCCCTGGCCCTTTTAGGACCATTGGTGTCACAATGCATCATTAGATTGTTAGCCTCCATTGGGTCACAATGGTTCCTTGCTTCTCTTAACCCCTGTGGTGTCACAATGCATCCCATGCCCTTTTAGGCCACTTCATGTCACAATGAATCATTTGATTCTTGGCCTCCATCGTGTCATAATATTTCCATGCGTTTATTGGAAACCATGCTTTCACAATTCATCCCTGGCCCTTTTACGCCCCGTGGCGTCACAAAGCAACAGTAGAATATTAGCCTCCATTGCGTCACAATGGTTCCTTGCTTCGCTTAACCCCTGTGGTGCCACAATGCATAGCATGCCCTTTTAGACCACTTAGTGTCACAATAAATCGTTTGATTCTTGGCCTCCATGGGGTCATAATAGTTCCTTGTTTCTATTGGGCCCATCGTGTCACAATTCATCCCATGCCCTTTTATGCCCCTTGGTGTCTCAGTGGATCATTAGATTGTTAGCACCCATTGGGTCACAATGGTTCCTAGCTTCGCTTAACCCCTGTGGTGTCACAATGCATCCCAGGCACTTTTAGGCCACTTCATGGCACAATGAATCATTTGATCCTTAGCCTCAATGGCGTCATAATAATTAGTGTTTTATAATGGGTCCCATGGTGTCACAATTCATCCCATGTCCTTTTAGGCCCATTGGTGTCACTGAATCATTAGATTGTTAGCCTGCATTGGGTCACAATGGTTCCATGCTTCTCTTAACCCCAGTGGTGCCACAATGCAACTCATGCCATTTTAGACAACTTGGTGTCACAACGAATCATTTGATTCTTGGCCTCCATGGTGTCATAATACTTCTTTGTTAGTATTGGTCCCATGGTATCACGATGCATCCCATGCCCTTTTACGCCCCTTGGTGTCACAATGGATCATTAGCTTCTTAGCCTCCACTGGGTCACAATGGTTCCTTGCTTCTCTTAACCCCTGTGGTGTCACAATGCATCCCATGCACATTTAGGTCACTTCATGACACAATGAATCATTTCATTCTTGGCCTCCAAGGTGTCATAATAGTTCCTTCCTTCTATTGGGCCCCATGTTGTCACAATTCATACCTGGCCCTTTTACGCCCATTGGTGTCACAATGGATCATTAGATTGTTATACTCCATTGGGTCACAATGGTTCCTAGCTTTGCTTAACCCCTGTGGTGCCACAATGCATCCCATGCCCTTTTAGACAACTTGCTGTCGCAATGAATCATTGGATTCTTGTCCTCCATGCTGTCATAATACTTTCTTGTGTCTATTGGTCCCCAAGTTTTCACAATTGATCGCTGGCCCTTTTACGCCCCCTGGTGTCAAAAGGGATCATTAGATTGTTAGCCCCCATTGGGTCACAATGATTTCTTAATTCTCTTAACCCCTGTGGAGTCACAATTCATCCCATGCGCTTTTAGGCCCATTGGTGTCACAATGGTTCATTAGATTGTTAGCTTCCACAGGGTCACAATGGTTCCTTGCTTCTCTTAACCCCTGTGGTGTCACAATGCATCCCATGCCCTTTTAGGCCACTTCCTGTCACAATGAATCATTTGATTCTTGGCCTCCATGGTGTCATAATAGTTCCTTGATTCTATTGGGCCCCATGTTGTCAGAATTCATCCCTAGCCCTTTTGCGCCCCCTCGTAACAAAAGAGATCATTAGATTGTTAGCATCCATTGGGTCACAATGGTTCCTAGATTCACTTAACCCCTGTGGTTCCCAATGCAACCCATACACATTTAGACAACTTGGTGTCACAATGAATCATTTGATTCTTGGCCTCCATGTTGTCATAATAGTTCTTTGTTTGTATTGGGCCCGTGGTATCACAATGCATCCCATGCCCTTTTACACCCGTTGGTGTCAAAAGGGACCAGTAGAATATTAGACTCTATTGGGTCACAATGGTTCCTTGCTTCTCTTAACCCCTGTGGTTTCTCAATTCATCCCTTGCCCTTTTAGACCACTTGATGTCACAATGAATCATTTGATTCCTGGCCTCCATGGTGTCATAATAGTCCCTTGCTTCTATTGGGCCCCAAGTTGACACAAATCATCCCTGGCCCTTTTAGGCCCATTGGTGTCACAATGCATCATTAGATTTTTAGCCTCCACTGGATCACAATGGTTCCTTGCTTCTCTTAACCCCTGTGGTGTCACAATGCATCCCATGCCCTTTTAGGCCACTTCATGTCACAATGAATCATTTGATTCTTGGCCTCTATGGTGTCATAATATTTCCATGTGTTTATTGGGAACCATGGTGTCACAATGCATCCCATGCAATTTCAGGCCACTTCATGTCACAATGAATCATTTGATCCTTAGCCTCCATGGTGTCTTAATAGTTAGTGGTTTATAATGGGTCCCATGGTGTCACAATTCATCCCATGTCCTTTTAGGCCCATTGGTGTCACTGGATCATTAGATTGTTACCCTCCACTGGGTCACAATGGTTCCTTGCTTCTCTTAACCCTTGTGGTGCCCCAATGCAACCCATGCCCATTAAGACAACGTGGAGTCACAATGAATCATTTGATTCTTGGCCACCATGGTGTCATAATAGTTCTTTGTTTGTATTGGGCCCATGGTATCACGATGCATCCCATGCCCTTTTACGCCCCTTGGTGTAACAAGGGATCAGTAGAATATTAGCCTCCATTTGGTCACAATGGTTCCTTGCTTCTCTTAACCCCTGTGGTTTCACAATTCATCCCATGTCCTTTTAGGCCCATTGGTGTCACAAGTGATCATTAGAATGTTATCTTCCATTGGGTCACAATGGTTCATTGCTTCTCTTAACCCCTACTGTGTAACAATGCATCCCATGCCCTTTTAGGCCACTTCATGTCACAATGAATCATTTGATTCTTGGCCTCCATGGTGTCCTAATATTTCCATGTTTATTTGGAAGCATGCTTTCACAATTCATCCCTGGCCCTTTTAAGCCCATTGTGTCACAATGGATCATTAGACTGTTAGCCTCCATTGGGTCCCAATGGTTCCTTATTCTCTTTATGCCTGTGGTGCCACAATGCATCCCATGCCCTTTTAGACCACTTGGTGTCACAATAAATCATTTGATTTTTGGCCTCCATGGTGTCGGAATACTTTCTTGTTTCTATTGGGCCCCATGTTGTCACAATTCATCCCTGGCCCTTTTACGCCCCCTGGTGTCAAAAGAGATCATTAGATTGTTAGCTCCCATTGGATCACATTGGTTCCTAGCTTCGCTTAACCCCTGTGGTGCCACAATGCAACTCATGCCATTTTAGATAACTTGGTGTCACAATGAATGATTTGATTCTTGGCCTCCATGGTGTCATAATAGTTCCTGGTTTATATTGGTCCCCATGGTGTCACAATCCATCCCTGGCCCTTTTAGGCCCATTTGTGTCACAATGGATCATGAGATTCTTAGCCTCCACTGGGTCAAAATGGTTCCTTGGTTCTCTTAACCCCTGTGGTGCCACAATGCATCCCATGCCCTTTTAGGCCACTTGATGTCCCATTGAATCATTTGATTCTTGTCCTCCATGGTATCATAATACTTTCTTGTTTCTATTGGTCCCCATGTTGTCACAATTGATCTCTGGCCCTTTTTCGCCCCCTGGTGTCAAAAGGGATCATTAGATTGTTAGCCCCCATTGGGTGACAAGGATTTCTTAATTCTCTTAACACCTGTGGTGTCACAATGCATCCCATGCCCTTTTAGACCACTTGATGTCACAATGAATCATTTGACTCTTGGCCTCCATGGTGTCATAATAGTCCCTTGCTTCTATTGGGCCCCAAGTTGTCACAAATCATCCCTGGCCCTTTTAGGCCCATTGGTGTTGCAATGGATCATTAGATTGTTATACCCCATTGGGTCACAATGGTTCCTTACTTCTTTTAACCCCTGTGGCGTCACAATTCATCCCTGGCCCTTTTAGGACCATTGGTGTCACAATGGATCATTAGATTGTTAGCCTCCTCTGGGTCACAATGGTTCCTTGCTTCTCTTAACCCCTGAGGTTTCACAATGCATCCCATGCCATTTTAGGCCAATTCATGTCACAATGAATCATTTGATTCTTGGCCTCCATGGTGTCATAATATTTCCACGCGTTTATTGGAAACCATGCTTTCACAATTCATCCCTGGCCCTTTTACGCCCCGTGGCGTCACAAAGAATCAGTAGAATATTAGCCTCCATTGGGTCACAATGGTTCCTTACTTCTCTTTACCCCTGTGGTGCCACAATGCATCCCATGCCCTTTTAGACCACTTGGTGTCACAATAAATCATTTGATTCTTGGCCTCCATGGTGTCGTAATACTTTCTTGTTTCTATTGGGAACCATGTGGTCACAATTCATTCCTAGCCCTTTTACGCCCCCTGGTGTCAAAAGAGATCATTAGATTGTTAGCTCCCATTGGGTCACAATGGTTCCTAGGTTCGCTTAACCCCTGTGGTGCCACAATACAACTCATGCCATTTTAGATAACTTGGTGTCACAATGAATCATTTGATTCTTGGCCTCCTTGGTGTCATAATAGTTCCTGGTTTATATTGGTCCCCATGGTGTCACAATACATCCCTGGCCATTTTAGGCCCATTTGTGTCACAATGGATCATTAGATTCTTAGCCTCCACTGGGTCAAAATGGTTCCTGGCTTCTCTTAACACTTGTGGTGACACAATGCATTCCATGCACATTTAGGCCACTTCATGTCACAGTGAATCATTTGATTCGTGGCCTCCATGGTTTCATAATAGTTCCTTGCTTCTATTTGGGCCCCATGTTGTCACAATTCATACCTGGCCCTTTTACGCCCATTGGTGTCACAATGGATCATTAGATTGTTAGACTCCATTGGGTCACAATGGTTCCTAGCTTCCCTTAACCCCTGTGGTGCCACAATGCATCCCATGCCCTTTTAGACAACTTGATGTCCCATTGAATCATTTGATTCTTGGCCTCCATGGTGTCATAATACTTTCTTGTGTCTATTGGTCCCCATGTTGTCACAATTGATCTCTGGCCCTTTTTCGCCCCCTAGTGTGAAAAGTGATCATTAGATTGTTAGCCCCCATAGGGTCACAAGGATTTCTTAATACTCTTAACCCCTGTGGTGTCACAATGCATCCCATGCCCGTTTAGACCACTTGATGTCACAATGAATCATTTGACTCTTGGCCTCCATGGTGTCATAATAGTCCCTTGCTTCTATTGGGCCCCAAGTTGACACAAATCATCCCTGGCCCTTTTAGGACCATTGGTGTCACAATGCATCATTAGATTGTTAGCCTCCACTGGGTCACAATGGGTCCTTGCTTCTCTTAACCCCTGTGGTGTCAGAATGCATCCCATGCCCTTTTACGCCCCTTGGTGTCTCAGTGGATCATTAGATTGTTAGCTCCCATTGGGTCACAATGGTTCCTAGCTTCGTTTAACCCCTGTGGTGTCACAATGCATCCCAGGCACTTTTAGGCCTCTTCCTATCACAATGAATCATTTGATTCTTGGCCTCCATGGCTTCATAATAATTAGTGGTTTATAATGGGTACCATCGTGTCACAATTCATCCCATGTCCTTTTAGGCCCATTGGTGTCCCTGGATCATTAGATTGTTAGCCTCCATTGGGTCACAAAGGTTCCTTGCTTCGCTTAATCCCTGAGGTGCCACAATGCCTCCCATGCCATTTTAGGCCAATTCATGTCAATATGAATCTTTTGATTCTTGGCCTCCATGCTGTCCTAATATTTCCATGTGTTTATTGGGCCCCAGGCTGTCACAATTCATCCCTGGCCCTTTTAGGCCCATTGCTGTCACAATGGATCTTTAGATAGTTAGCCTCCACAGGGTCACGATGGTTCCTTGCTTCTCCTAACCCCAATGGAGTGACCATGCATCCCATGCCCATTTAGGCCACATGATGTCACAGTGAGTCATTTGATTCTTGGCCTCCATGGTGGCATAATTGTAACAGGTTTTAACTGGGCCCCATGCTAACACAATTCATCCCTGGCCCTTTTAGGCCCATTGGTTTCACAATGGATCATTAGATTGTTAGCCTCCCTTGGGTCACAAGGGATCCTTGCTTCTCTTAACCTCTGTGGTGTCACAATGCATCCCATGCCCTTTTAGGCCACTTGATGTCACAATGAATTATTTGATTCTTGGCCTTCATGGCGGCATAATAGATCCTTGATTCTATTGGTCCCCGTGCTGTCACAATCCATCCCTGGCAATTTTGGGCCCCCTGGTGTCACAAGGGACCATTAGATTCTTAGCCTGCATTGGGACAAAATGGTTCCTTGCTTCTCTTAACCTCTGTGGTGTCACAATGCATCCCATGCCCTTTTAGGCCACTTGATGTCACAATGAATCATTTGATTCTTGGCCTCCATGGTGGCATAATTATACCAGGTTTTAATTGGGCCCCATGCTTTCACAATTCATCCCTGGCCCTTTTAGGCCCATTGGTGTCACAATGGATCATTAGATTGTTAGCCTCCCTTGGGTCACAATGGATCCTTGCTTCTCTTAACCTCTGTGTTGTCACAATGCATTCCATGCCCTTTTAGGCCACTTGATGTCACAATGAATCATTTGATTCTTGGCCTCTATGGTGTCATAATATTTCCATGTGCTTATTGGGGACCATGCTTTCACAATTCATCCCTGGCCCTTTTACGCCCCGTGGCGTCCCAAAGGATCAGTAGAATATTACCCTCCATTGGGTCTCAATGGTTCCTTGTTTCTCTTAACGATTATGGTGTGACTATGCATCCCATGCCCTTTTAGGCCACTTGATGTCACAATGAGTCATTTGATTCTTGGCCTCTATGGTGTCATAATATTTCCATGTTTTTGTTGGGAACCATGCTTTCACAATCCATCGCTGGCCCTTTTACGCCCCGTGGCCTCCCAAAGCATCAGTAGAATATTAGCCTCCATTGGGTCTCAATGGTTCCTTGCTTCTCTTAACCCAGGTCTTGCCACAATGCTTCCTATGCCCTTTTAGACCGCATGGTGTCACAATAAATCGTTTGATTCTTCGCCTCCATGTGGTCATAATACTTCCATGTTTATATTGGGCCCATGCTGTCACAATTCATCCCTGGCCCTTTTATGCCCATTGGTGTCACAATGGATCATTAGATGGTTAGCCCCCATTGGGTCACAATGGTTACATGCTTCTCTTAACCCCTGTAGTGTCACAATGCATCCCATGCCCATTTAGGCCACTTGATGTCACAATTAGTCATTTGATTCTTGGCCTCTATGGTATCATAATATTTCCATGTTTTATTGGGAAGCATGCTTTCACAATTCATCCCTGGCCCTTTTACGCCCCGTGGCGTCACAAAGCAGCAGTAGAATATTAGCCTCCACAGGGTCACAATGGTTCCTTGCTTCTCTTAACCCCTGTGGTGTCACAATGCATCCCATGCCCATTTAGGCCACTTGATGTCACAATGAGTCATTTGATTCTTGGCCTCTATGGTGCCATAATATTTCCATGTTTTTTTGGGAACCATGCTTTCACAATTCATCGCTGGCCCTTTTACGCCCCGTGGCGTCCCAAAGGATCAGTAGAGTATTAGCCTCCATTGGGTCACAATGTTTTCTAGCTTCGCTTAACCCCTGTGGTGCCACAATGCATCCCATGCCCTTTTAAACAACTTGCTGTCGCAATGAGTCATTGGATTCTTGGCCTCCATGGTGTCATAATACTTTCTTGTTTCTATTGGGCCCCATGTTGTCACAATTCATCGCTGGCCCTTTTACGCCCCCTGGTGTCAAAAGTGATCATTAGATTGTTAGCCCCCTTTGGGTCACAATGATTTCTTAGTTCTCTTAACCAGTGTGGCGTCACAATTCATCCCATGCCGTTTTAGGCCCATTGTTGTCACAATGGTTCATTGGATTGTTAGCCTCCACTGGGCCACTATGGTTCCTTGATTCTCTTAACCCCTGTGGTGTCACAATGCATCCCATGCACTTTCAGGCCAATTCATGTCACAATGAATCATTTGATTCTTGGCCTCCATGGTGTCATAATATTTCCTTGCTTCTATTGGGCCCCATGTTGTCACAATTCATACCTGGCCCTTTTAGGCCCATTGGTGTCACAATGGATCATTAGATTGTTAGCCTCCATTGGGTCACAATGGTTCCTAGCTTTTCTTAACCCCTGTGGTGCCACAATGCATCCCATGCCCTTTTAGACAATTTGCTGTCGCAATGAATCATTTGATTCTTGTCCTCCATGGTGTCATAATACTTTCTTGGTTCTATTGGGCCCCATATTGTCACAATTCATCGCTGGCCCTTTTACGCCCCCTGGTGTCAATAGGGATCATTAGATTTTTAGCCTCCACAGGGTCACAATTGTTCCTTGCTTCTCCTAACCCCAATGGAGTGACAATGCATCCCATGTCCATTTAGGCCACTTGATGTCACAATGAGTCATTTGATTCTTGGCCTCTAAGGTGTCATAAAATTACCATGTTTTTATTGGGAACCATGCTTTCAAAATTCATCCGTGGCCCTTTTACGCCCCGTGGCCTCCCAAAGGATCAGTAGAATATTAGCCTCCATTGGGTCTCAATGGTTCCTTGCTTCTCTTAACCCCGGACTTGCCACAATGCTTCCTATGCCCTTTTAGACCACATGGTGTCATAATAAATCGTTTGATTATTCGCCTTCATGTGGTCATAATACTTCCATGTTTATATTGGGCCCATGTTGTCACAGTTCATCCCTGGCCCTTTTATGACCCTTGGTGTCAAAAGAGATCATTAGATTGTTAGCCCCCATTGGGTCACAATGGTTCCTTAATTCTCTTAACCCCTGCGGCGTCACAATTCATCCCATGCCCTTTTATGACCATTGGTGTCACAATGCATCATTAGATTGTTGGCCTCCACTGGGTCACAATGGTTCCTTGTTTCTCTTAACGCTTATGGTGCCACAATGCATCCCATGCCCTTTTAGACCGCTTGATGTCACAATGAATCATTTGATTATGGCCTCCATGGTGTCATAATAGTTCCTGGTTTATACTGGGCGCCATGTTGTCACAATACATCCCACGAGCTTTTAGGCCCATTGGTGTCACAATGGGTCATTAGATTGTTAGCATCCACTGGGTCACAATGGTTCCTTGCTTCTCTGAACCCTTGTGGTGTCACAATGCATCCCATGCCCATTTAGGCCACTTGATGTCACAGTGAGTCATTTGATTCTTGGCCTCTATGGTGTAATAATATTTCTATGTTTTTATTGGGAACCATGCTTACACAATTCATCGCTGGCCCTTATACGCCCCGTGGCGTCCCAAAGGATTAGTAGAATATTAGCCTCCATTGGGTCTCAATGGTTCCTTGCTTCACTTAACCCCTGTGGTGCCACAATGAAACCCATGCCCTTTTAGACCGCCTGGTGTCACAATAAATAGTTTGATTCTTCGCGTCCATGTGGTCATTATAGTTCCATGTTTATATTGGGCCCATGTTGTCACAGTTCATCCCTGGCCCTTTTATGCCCCTTGGAGTCACAATGGATCATTAGATTGTTAGCCCCCATTGGGTCACAATGGTTCCTTAATTCTCTTAACCCCTGTGGCGTCACAATTCATCCCATGCCCTTTTAGTCTCATTGGTGTCACAATGGATCATTAGATTGTTAGTCTGCAATGGGTCACAATGGTTCCTTGCTTCTCTTAACGCTTATGGTGTGATAATGCATCCCCTGCCCTTTTAGACTACTTGATGTCACAATGAATCATTTGATTCTTGGCCTCCATGGTGTCATAAGAGTTCCTTTTTTCTATTGGGCCCCATGCTGTCACAATTCATCCCTGGCCCTTTTAGGCCCATTGGTGTCACAATGGATCTTTAGATTGTTAGCCTCCACAGGGTCACAATGGTTCCTTGTTTCTCTTAACCCCTGTGGTGTCACAATGCATCCCATGCCCTTTTAGGCCACTTGATGTCACAATGAGTCATTTGATTCTTGGCCTCTATGGTGTCATAATATTTCCATGTTTTATTGGGAACCATGCTTTCACAATTCATCCCTGGCCTTTTACGCCCCGTGGCCTCCAAAAGGATCAGTAGAATATTAGCCTCCATTGGGTCTCAATGGTTCCTTGCTTCTCTTAACCCCGGTCTTGCCACAATGCTTCCTATGCCCTTTTAGACCGCTTGGTGTCACAATAAATCGTTTGATTCTTCGCCTCCATGTGGTCATAGTAGTTCCATGTTTATATAGGGCCCATGTTGTCACAGTTCATCCCTGTCCCTTTTATGCCCCTTGGTGTCAAAAGAGATCATTAGATTGTTAGCCCCCATTGGGTCACAATGGTTCCTTAATTCTCTTAACCCCTGTGGCGTCACAATTCATCCCATGCCCTTTTAGTCCCATTGGTGTCACAATGGATCATTAGATTGTTGGCCTCCAATGGGTCACAATGGTTCCTTGCTTCTCTTAAAGCTTATGGTGTGACAATGCATCCCCTGCCCTTTTAGACCACTTGATGTCACAATGAATCATTTGATTCTTGGCCTCCATGGTGTCATAATGGTTCCTTGATTCTATTGGGCCCCATGCTGTCACAATTCTTCCCTGGCCCTTTTAGGCCCATTGGTGTCACAATGGATCATTAGATTGTTAGCCTCCACAGGGTCACAATGGTTCCTTGCTTCTCTTAACCCCTGTGGTGTCACAATGCATCCCATGCCCTTTTAGGCCACTTGATGTCACAATGAGTCATTAGATTCTTGGCCTCTATGGTGTCATAATATTTCCATGTTTTATTGGGAACCATGCTTTCACAATTCATCGCTGGCCCTTTTACGCCCCGTGGCGTCCCAAAGGATCAGTAGAATATTAGCCTCCATTGGGTCTCAATGGTTACTTGTTTCTCTTAACGATTATGGTGTGACAATGCATCCCATGCCCTTTTAGACCACTTGATGTCACAATGAGTCATTTGATTCTTGGCCTCTATGGTGTCATAATATTTCCATGTTTTTATTGGGAACCATGCTTTCACAATTAATCGCTGGCCCTTTTACGCCCCGTGGCCTCCCAAAGGATCAGTAGAATATTAGCGTCCATTGGGTCTCAATGGTTCCTTGCTTCCCTTAACCCCGGTCTTGCCACAATGCTTCCTATGCCCTTTCGGACCGCATGGTGTCACAATAATCGTTTGATTATTCGCCTTCATGTGGTCATAATAGTTCCATGTTTATATAGGTCCCATGCTGTCACAATTCATCCCATGTCCTTTTAAGCCCATTGGTGTCACAATGGATCATAAGATTGTTAGCCTCCACAGGGTCACAATGGTTCCTTGCTTCTCTTAACCCCTGTGGTGTCACAATGCATCCCATGCCCATTTAGGCCACTTGATGTCACAATGAGTCATTTAATTCTTGGCCTCTATGGTGCCATAATATTTCCATGTTTTTTTGGGAACCATGCTTTCACAATTCATCCCTGGCCCTTTTACGCCCCGTGGCGTCCCAAAGGATCAGTAGAGTATTAGCCTCCATTGGGTCACAATGGTTTCTAGCTTCGCTTAACCCCTGTGGTGCCACAATGCATCCCATGCCCTTTTAAACAACTTGCTGTCGCAATGAATCATTTGATTCTTGGCCTCCATGGTGTCATAATACTTTCTTGTTTCTATTGGGCCCCATGTTGTCACAATTCATCGCTGGCCCTTTTACGCCCCCTGGTGTCAAAAGTGATCATTAGATTGTTAGCCCCCTTTGGGTCACAATGATTTCTTAGTTCTCTTAACCAGTGTGGCGTCACAATTCATCCCATGCCGTTTTAGGCCCATTGTTGTCACAATGGTTCATTGGATTGTTAGCATCCACTGGGCCACTATGGTTCCTTGCTCCTCTTAACGCTTGTGGTGGCACAATGAATCCCATGCACTTTTAGGCCACTTCCTGTCACAATGAATCATTTGATTCTTGGCCTCCATGGTGTCATAATATTTCCTTGCTTCTATTGGGCCCCATGTTGTCACAATTCATACCTGGCACTTTTAGGCCCATTGGTGTCACAATGGATCATTAGATTGTTAGCCTCCATTGGGTCACAATGGTTCCTAGCTTTTCTTAACCCCTGTGGTGCCACAATGCATCCCATGCCCTTTTAGACAACTTGCTATCGCAATGAATCATTACATTCTTGTCCTCCATGGTGTCATAATACTTTCTTGTTTCTATTGGGCCCCATATTGTCACAATTCATCGCTGGCCCTTTTACGCCCCCTGGTGTCAATAGGGATCCTGGGATTATTAGCCTCCATTGGGTCACAATGGATCCTTGCTTCTCTTAACCCCTGTGGTGTCACAATGCATCCCATGCCCTTTTAGGCCACTTGATGTCACAATGAATCATTTGATTCTTGGCCTCTATGGTGTCATAATGTTTCCATGTTTTTATTCTGCCCCATTATTTCAAAATTCATCCTTGGCCCTTTTACAACACCTTGTGTGACAAGGGATCATTAGATTGTTAGCCTCCCTTGGGTCACAATGGTTCCTTGCTACTCTTAACCTCTGTGGTGTCACAATGCATTCCAAGCCCTTTTAGGCCACTTGATGTCACAATGAATCATTTGATTCTGGGCCTTCATGGTGTCATAATAGATCCTTGCTTCTATAGGTCCCCATGCTGTCACAGTTCATCCGTGGTCCTTTTGCGCCCCCTGGTGTCAAAAGGGATTCTTAGATTGTTAGCCTGCATTGGGTCACAATGGTTCCTTGCTTCTCTTAACCCCTGTGGTGTCACAATGCATCCCATGCCCTTTTAGGCCACTTGATGTCACAATGAATCATTTGATTCTTGGCCTCTATGGTGTCATAATGTTTCCATGTTTTTATTGTGCCCCATTATTTCACAATTCATCCTTGGCCCTTTTACAACACCTTGTGTGACAAGGGATCATTAGATTGTTAGCCTCCCTTGGGTCACAATGGATCCTTGCTTCTCTTAACCTCTGTGGTGTCACAATGCATCCCATGCCCTTTTAGGTCACTTGATGTCACAATGAATCATTTGATTCTTGGCCTCCATGGTCTCATAATGGTTCCTTGATTCTATAGGGCCCCATGCTGTCACAATTCATCCCTGGCCCTTTTACGCCCACTGGTGTCAAATGGGATCCTGGGATTATTACCCTCCATTGGGTCACAATGGATCCTTGCTTCTCTTAACCCCTGTGCTGTCACAATGCATCCCGTGACCTTGTAGGCCACTTGATGTCACAATGAATCATTTGATTCTTGGGCTCCATGGTGGCATAATATTTCAATGTTTTTATTGTGCCCCATGCTTTCACAGTTCATCCCTGGCCCTATTACAACCCCTGGTGTCACAGTGGATCATAAGATTGTTAGCCTGCATTGGGTCACAATTGTTCCTTGTTTCTCTTAACCTCTGCGGTCTCACAATGCATCCCATGCCCTTTTAGGCCACTTGATGTCACAAGGAATCATTTGATTCTTGGCCTTCATGGTGTCATAATGGTTCCTTGCTTCTATAAGTCCCCATGCTGTCACAGTTCATCCGTGGTCCTTTTGCGCCCCCTGGTGTCAAAAGGGATCATTAGATTGTTAGCCTGCATTGGGTCACAATGGTTCCTTGCTTCTCTTAACCTCCGTGGTGTCACAATGCATTCCAAGCCCTTTTAGGCCACTTGATGTCACAATGAATCATTTGATTCTTGGCCTTCATGGTGTCATAATAGATCCTTGCTTCTATAGGTCCCCATGCTGTCACAATTCATCCCTGGCCCTTTCACGCCCCCTGGTGTCAAATGGGATCCCGGGATTATTACTCTCCATTGGGTCACAATGGATCCTCGCTTCTCTTAACCCCTGTGGTGTCACAATGCATCCCATGCCCTTTTAGGCCACTTGATGTCACAATGAATTATTTGATTCTCGGCCTTCATGGTGGCATAATATATCCTTGCTTCTATTGATCCCCGTGCTATAACAATCCATCCCTGGCAATTTCTTTACCCCCTGGTGCCACAAGGGATCATTACATTGTTAGCCTCCCTTGGGTCACGAGGGATCCTTGCTTCTCTTAACCTCTGTGGTGTCACAATGCATCCCATGCCCTTTTAGGCCACTTGATGTCACAATGAATCATTTGATTCTTGGCCTTCATGGTGTCATAATAGATCCTTGATTCAATAGGTCCCCATGCTGTCACAGTTCATCCGTGGTCCTTTTGCTCCCCCTGGTGTCAAAAGGGATTCTTAGATTGTTGGCCCCGCTTGGGTCACAATGGTTCCTTGCTTCTCTTAACCTCTGTGGTGTCACAATGCATCCCATGCCCTTTTAGGCCACTTGATGTCACAATGAATTATTTGATTCTTGGCCTTCATGGTGGCATAATATATCCTTGCTTCTATTGGTCCCCGTGTTGTAACAATCCATCCCTGGCCTTTTTGGGCCCCCTGGTGTCACAAGGGACCATAAGATTGTTAGCCTGCATTGGGTCACAATGTTTCCTTGCTTCTCTTAACCTCTGTGGTGTCACAATGCATCCCATGCCCTTTTAGGCCACTTGATGTCACAATGAATCATTTGATTCTTGGCCTCCACGGTGGCATAATTGTACCAGGTTTTAATTGGGCCCCATGCTTACACAATTCATCCCTGGCCCTTTTAGGCCCATTGATTTCACAATGGATCATTAGATTGTTAGCCTCCCTTGGGTCACAAGGGATCCTTGCTTCTCTTAACCTCTGTGGTGCCACAATGCATCCCATGCCCTTTTAGGCCACTTGATGTCACAATGAATCATTTGATTCTTGGCCTCCATGGTGTCATAATGGTTCCTTGTTTCTACTGGGCCCCATGCTGTCACAATTCATCCCTGGCCCTTTCACGCCCCCTAGTGTCAAATGGGATCCTGGAATTATTATTCTTCATTGGGTCACAATGGATCCTCGCTTCTCTTAACTCCTGTGCTGTCACAATGCATATCATGACCTTTTAGGCCACTTGATGTCACAATGAATCATTTGATTCTTGGCCTCCATGGTGGCATAATATATCCTTGATTCTATTGGTCCCCGTGCTGTAACAATCCATCCCTGGCAATTTTTATACCCCCTGGTGCCACAAGGGATCATTAGATTGTTAGCCTGCATTGGGTCACAATGGTTCCTTGCTTCTCTTAACCTCTGTGGTGTCACAATGCATCCCATGCCCTTTTAGGCCACTTGATGTCACAATGAATCATTTGATTCTTGGCCTCCATCGTGTCATAATGGTTCCTTGTTTCTACTGGGCCCCATGCAGTCACAATTCATCCCTGGCCCTTTTACAACACCTTGTGTGACAAGGGATCATTAGATTGTTAGCCTCCCTTGGGTCACAATGGTTCCTTGCTTCTCTTAACCTCTGTGGTGCCACAATGCATCCCATGTCTTTTTAGGCCACTTGATGTCACAATGAATCATTTGATTCTTGGCCTCCATGGTGGCATAATTGTACCAGGTTTTAATTAGGCCCCATGCTTACACAATTCATCCCTGGACCTTTTAGGCCCATTGGTTTCACAATGGATCATTAGATTGTTAGCCTCCCTTGGGTCACATGGGATCCTTGCTTCTCTTAACCTCTGTGGTGTCACAATGCATTCCATGCCCTTTTAGGCCACTTGATGTCACAATGAATCATTTGATTCTTGGCCTTCATGGTGTCATAATAGATCCTTGCTTCTATAGGTCCCCATGCTGTCACAATTCATCCCTGGCCCTTTCAAGCCCGCTGGTGTCAAATGGGATTCTTAGATTGTTAGCCTTCATTGGGTCATAATTGTTCCTTGCTTCTCTTAACCTCTGTGGTGTCACAATGCATCCCATGACCTTTTAGGCCACTTGGTGTTACAATGAATAATTTGAGTCTTGGCCTCTATGGTGTCATAATATTTCCATGTTTTTATTGTGCCCCATGCTTTCACAATTCATCCCTGGCCCTATTACAAACCCTGGTGTCACAATGGGTCATTAGATTGTTTGCCTCCATTGGGTCACAATGGTTCCTTGCTTCTCTTAACCTCTGTGGTGTCACAATGCATTCCAAGCCCTTTTAGGCCACTTGATGTCACAATGAATCATTTGACTCTTGGCCTTCATGGTGTCAAAATAGATCCTTGCTTCTATAGGTCCCCATGCTGTCACAATTCATCCCTGGCCCTTTCACGCCCCCTGGTGTCAAATGGGATCCTGGGATTATTACTATCCATTGGGTCACAATGGATCCTCGCTTCTCTTAACCCCTGTGCTGTCACAATGCATCCCATGCCCTTTTAGGCCACTTGGTGTTACAATGAATAATTTGATTCTTGGGCTCCATGGTGGCATAATATTTCAATGTTTTTATTGTGCCCCATGCTTTCACAATTCATCCCTGGCCCTATTACAACTCCTGGTGTCACAATGTATCATTAGATTGTTAGCCTCCATCGGGTCATAATGGTTCCTTGCTTCTCTTAACCTCTGTGGTGTCACAATGCATCCCATGCCCTTTTAGGCCACTTGATGTCACAATGAATCATTTGATTCTTGGCCTCCATGGTGGCATAATTGTACCAGGTTTTAATTGGACCCCATGCTTACACAATTCATCCCTGGCCCTTTTAGGCCCATTGGTTTCACAATGGATCATTAGATTGTTAGCCTCCCTTGGGTTACAAGGGATCCTTGCTTCTCTTAACCCCTGTGCTGTCACAATGCATATCATGACATTTTAGGCCACTTGATGTCACAATGAATCATTTGATTCTTGGCCTCCATGATGGCATAATATATCCTTGATTCTATTGGTCCCCGTGCTGTAACAATCCATCCCTGGCAATTTTTATACCCCCTGGTGCCACAAGGGATCATTAGATTGTTAGCCTGCTTTGGGTCACAATGGTTCCATGCTTCTCTTAACCTCTGTGGTGTCACAATGCATTCCAAGCCCTTTTAGGCCACTTGATGTCACAATGAATCATTTGATTCTTGGCCTTCATGGTGTCATAATAGATCCTTGCTTCTATAGGTCCCCATGCTGTCACAGTTCATCCGTGGTCCTTTTGCGCCCCCTGGTGTCAAAAGGGATTCATAGATTGTTAGCCTGCATTGGGTCACAATGGTTCCTTGCTTCTCTTAACCCCTGCGGTGTCACAATGCATCCCATGCCCTTTTAGGCCACTTGATGTCACAATGAATCATTTGATTCTTGGCCTCCATGGTCTCATAATAGTTCCTTGAATCTATTGGGCCCCATGCTGTCACAATTCATTCCTGGCCCTTTTACGCCCCCTGGTGTCAAAAGGGATCCTGGGATTATTAGCCTCCCTTGGGTCACAAGGGATCCTTGCTTCTCTTAACCTCTGTGGTGTCACAATGCATTCCATGCCCTTTTAGGCCACTTGATGTCACAATGAATCATTTGATTCTTGGCCTTCATGGTGTCATAATAGATCCTTGCTTCTATAGGTCCCCATGCTGTCACAGTTCATCCGTGGTCCTTTTGCTCCCCCTGGTGTCAAAAGGGATTCTTAGATTGTTGGCCTCCCTTGGGTCACAATGGTTCCTTGCTTCTCTTAACCTCTGTGGTGTCACAATGCATCCCATGCCCTTTTAGGCCACTTGATGTCACAATGAATCATTTGATTCTTGGCCTCCATGGTGGCATAATTGTACCAGGTTTTAATTGGGGCCCATGCTTACACAATTCATCCCTGGCCCTTTTAGGCCCATTGGTTTCACAATGGATCATTAGATTGTTAGCCTGCATTGGGTCACAATGGTTCCTTGCTTCTCTTAACCTCTGTGGTGCCACAATGCATTCCATGCCCTTTTAGGCCACTTGATGTCACAATGAATCATTTGATTCTTGGCCTCCATGGTGTCATAATGGTTCCTTGTTTCTACTGGTCCCCATGCTGTCACAATTCATCCCTGGCCCTTTCATGCCCCCTGGTGTCAAATGGGATCCTGGGATTATTACTCTTCACTGGGTCACAATGGATCCTCGCTTCTCTTAACACCTGTGCTGTCACAATGCATATCATGACCTTTTAGGCCACTTGATGTCACAATGAATTATTTGATTCTTGGCCTCCATGGTGGCATAATATATCCTTGATTCTATTGGTCCCCGTGCTGTAACAATCCATCCCTGGCAATTTTTATACCCCCTGGTGCCACAAGGGATCATTAGATTGTTAGCCTGCATTGGGTCACAATGGTTCCTTGCTTCTCTTAACCTCTGTGGTGTCACAATGCATCCCATGCCCTTTTAGGCCACTTGATGTCACAATGAATCATTTGATTCTTGGCCTTCATGGTGTCATAATAGATCCTTGCTTCTATAGGTCCCCATGCTGTCACAGTTCATCCGTGGTCCTTTTGCGCCCCCTGGTGTCAAAAGGGATTCATAGATTGTTAGCCTGCATTGGGCCACAATGGATCCTTGCTTCTCTTAACCCCTGTGCTGTCACAATGCATCCCATGACCTTTTAGACCACTTGATGACACAATGAATCATTTGATTCTTGGCCTCCATGATGGCATAATATATCCTTGCTTCTATTGATCCCCGTGCTATAACAATCCATCCCTGGCAATTTTTAAAACCCCTGGTGCCACAAGGGATCATAAGATTGTTAGCCTGCATTGGGTCACAATGGTTCCTTGCTTCTCTTAACCTCTGTGGTGTCACAATGCATCCCATGCCCTTTTAGGCCACTTGATGTCACAATGAATCATTTGATTCTTGGCCTCCATGGTGTCATAATGGTTCCTTGTTTCTATTGGGCCCCATGCTGTCACAATTCATCCCTGGGCCTTTTACGCCCCCCGGTGTCAAATGGGATCCTGGGATTATTACCCTCCATTGGGTCACAATGAATCCTTGCTTCTCTTAACCCCTGTGTTGTCACAATGCATCTCATGACCTTTTAGGCCACTTGATGTCACAATGAATCATTTGATTCTTGGCCTTCATGGTGGCATAATACTTCAATGTTTTTATTGTGCCCCATGCTTTCACAATTCATCCCTGGCCCTATTACAACCCCTGGTGTCACAATGTATCATTAGATTGTTAACCTGCATTGGGTCACAATGGTTCCTTGCTTCTCTTAACCTCTGTGGTGTCACAATGCATCCCATGCCCTTTTAGGCCACTTGATGTCACAATGAATCATTTGATTCTTGGCCTCCATGGTGTCATAATGGTTCCTTGTTTCTATTCGGCCCCATGCTTTCACAATTCATCCCTGGCCCTTTTACGCCGCCTGGTGTCAAATGGGATCCTGGGATTATTACCCTCCATTGGGTCACAATGAATCCTTGCTTCTCTTAACCCCTGTGTTGTCACAATGCATCTCATGACCTTTTAGGCCACTTGATGTCACAATGAATCATTTGATTCTTGGGCTCCATGGTGGCATAATATTTCAATGTTTTTATTGTGCCCCATGCTTTCACAATTCATCCCTGGCCCTATTACAACCCCTGGTGCCACAAGGGATCATTAGATTGTTAGCCTGCATTGGGTCACAATGGTTCCTTGCTTCTCTTAACCTCTGTGGTGTCACAATGCATCCCATGCCCTTTTAGGCCACTTGATGTCACAAGGAATCATTTGATTCTTGGCCTCCATGGTGGGATAATTGTACCAGGTTTTAATTGGACCCCATGCTTACACAATTCATCCCTGGCCCTTTTAGGCCCATTGGTTTCACAATGGATCATTAGATTGTTAGCCTCCCTTGGGTTACAAGGGATCCTTGCTTCTCTTAACCTCTGTGGTGTCACAATGCATTCCATGCCCTTTTAGGCCTCTTGATGTCACAATGAATCATTTGATTCTTGGCCTTCATGGTGTCATAATATATCCTTGCTTCTATAGGTCCCCATGCTGTCACAGTTCATCCGAGGTCCTTTTGCGCCCCCTGGTGTCAAAGGGGATTCTTAGATTGTTGTCCTGCATTGGGTCATAATGGTTCCTTGCTTCTCTTAACCTCTGTGGTGTCACAATGCATCCCATGCCCTTTTAGGCCACTTGATGTCAGAATGAATCATTTGATTCTTGGCCTTCCTGGCGGCATAATAGATCCTTTCTTCTATTGGTCCCCGTGCTGTAACAATCCATCCATGGCCCTTTTGGGCCCCCTGGTGTCACAAGGGACCATTAGATTGTTAGCCTGCATTGGGTCACAATGTTTCCTTGCTTCTCTTAACCTCTGTGGTGTCACAATGCATCCCATGCCCTTTTAGGCCACTTGATGTCACAATGAATCATTTGATTCCTGGCCTCCATGGTGGCATAATTGTACCAGGTTTAATTGGGCCCCATGCTTACACAATTCATCCCTGGCCCTTTTAGGCCCATTGGTTTCACAATGGATCATTAGATTGTTAGCCTCCCTTGGGTCACAATGGTTCCTTCTTTCTCTTAACCCCTGCGGTCTCACAATGCATCCCATGCCCTTTTAGGCCACTTGATGTCACAATGAATCATTTGATTATTGGCCTTCATGGTGTCATAATAGATCCTTGCTTCTATAGGTCCCCATGCTGTCACAGTTCATCTGTGGTCCTTTTACGCCCCCTGGTGTCAAAAGGGATTCTTAGATTGTTGGCCTTCATTGGGTCATAATTGTTCCTTGCTTCTCTTAACCTCTGTGGCGTCACAATGCATCCCATGCCCTTTTAGGCCACTTGATGTCACAATGAAACATTTGATTCGTGCCCTTCATGGCGGCATAGTAGATCCTTGATTCTATTGGTCCCCGTGCTGTAACAATCCATCCCTGGCCTTTTTGGGCCCCCTGGTGTCACAAGGGACCATTAGATTGTTAGCCTGCATTGGGTCACAATGGTTCCTTGCTTCTCTTAACCTCTGTGGTGTCACAATGCATCCCATGCCCTTTTAGGCCACTTGATGTCACAATGAATCATTTGATTCTTGGCCTCCATAGTGGCATAATATTTCAATGTTTTTATTGTGCCCCATGCTTTCACAATTCATCCCTGGCCCGATTACAACCCCTGGTGTCACAGTGGATCATAAGATTGTTAGCCTCCCTTGGGTCACAATGGTTCCTTGTTTCTCTTAACCCCTGCGGTGTCACAATGCATCCCATGCCCTTTTAGGCCACTTGATGTCACAAGGAATCATTTGATTCTTGGCCTTCATGGTGTCATAATGGTTCCTTGCTTCTATAGGTCCCCATGCTGTCACAGTTCATCCGTGGTCCTTTTGCGCCCCATGGTGTCAAAAGGGATTCTTAGATTGTTGGCCTGCATTGGGTCACAATGGTTCCGTGCTTCTCTTAACCTCTGTGGTGTCACAATGCATCCCATGCCCTTTTAGGCCACTTGGTGTTACAATGAATAATTTGAGTCTTGGCCTCTATGGTGTCATAATATTTCCATGTTTTTATTGTGCCCCATGCTTTCACAATTCATCCCTGGCCCTATTACAAACCCTGGTGTCACAATGGGTCATTAGATTGTTTGCCTCCATTGGGTCACAATGGTTCCTTGCTTCTCTTAACCTCTGTGGTGTCACCATGCATTCCTAGCCCTTTTAGGCCACTTGATGTCACAAGGAATCATTTGACTCTTGGCCTTCATGGTGTCATAATAGATCCTTGCTTCTATAGGTCCCCATGCTGTCACAATTCATCCCTGGCCCTTTCACGCCCCCTGGTGTCAAATGGGATCCTGGGATTATTACTATCCATTGGGTCACAATGGATCCTCGCTTCTCTTAACCCCTGTGCTGTCACAATGCATCCCATGCCCTTTTAGGCCACTTGGTGTTACAATGAATTATTTGATTCTTGGGCTCCATGGTGGCATAATATTTCAATGTTTTTATTGTGCCCCATGCTTTCACAATTCATCCCTGGCCCTATTACAACTCCTGGTGTCACAATGTATCATTAGATTGTTAGCCTCCAGTGGGTCATAATGGTTCCTTGCTTCTCTTAACCTCTGTGGTGTCACAATGCATCCCATGCCCTTTTAGGCCACTTGATGTCACAATGAATCATTTGATTCTTGGCCTCCATGGTGGCATAATTGTACCAGGTTTTAATTGGACCCCATGCTTACACAATTCATCCCTGGCCCTTTTAGGGCCATTGGTTTCACAATGGATCATTAGATTGTTAGCCTCCCTTGGGTTACAAGGGATCCTTGCTTCTCTTAACCCCTGTGCTGTCACAATGCATATCATGACCTTTTAGGCCACTTGATGTCACAATGAATCATTTGATTCTTGGCCTCCATGATGGCATAATATATCCTTGATTCTATTGGTCCCCGTGCTGTAACAATCCATCCCTGGCAATTTTTATACCCCCTGGTGCCACAAGGGATCATTAGATTGTTAGCCTGCTTTGGGTCAAAATGGTTCCATGCTTCTCTAAACCTCTGTGGTGTCACAATGCATTCCAAGCCCTTTTAGGCCACTTGATGTCACAATGAATCATTTGATTCTTGGCCTTCATGGTGTCATAATAGATAATTGCTTCTATAGGTCCCCATGCTGTCACAGTTCATCCGTGGTCCTTTTGCGCCCCCTGGTGTCAAAAGGGATTCATAGACTGTTAGCCTGCATTGGGTCACAATGGTTCCTTGCTTCTCTTAACCCCTGCGGTGTCACAATGCATCCCATGCCCTTTTAGGCCACTTGATGTCACAATGAATCATTTGATTCTTGGCCTCCATGGTCTCATAATAGTTCCTTGAATCTATTGGGCCCCATGCTGTCACAATTCATTCCTGGCCCTTTTACGCCCCCTGGTGTCAAAAGGGATCCTGGGATTATTAGCCTCCCTTGGGTCACAAGGGATCCTTGCTTCTCTTAACCTCTGTGGTGTCACAATGCATCCCATGCCCTTTTAGGCCACTTGATGTCACAATGAATCATTTGATTCTTGGCCTTCATGGTGTCATAATAGATCCTTGCTTCTATAGGTCCCCATGCTGTCACAGTTCATCCGTGGTCCTTTTGCGCCCCCTGGTGTCAAAAGGGATTCATAGATTGTTAGCCTGCATTGGGTCAGAATGGTTCCTTGCTTCTTTTAACCCCTGCGGTGTCACAATGCATCCCATGCCCTTTTAGGCCACTTGATGTCACAATGAATCATTTGATTCTTGGCCTTCATGGTGTCATAATAGATCCTTGCTTCTATAGGTCCCCATGCTGTCACAGTTCATCCGTGGTCCTTTTGCGCCCCATGGTGTCAAAAGGGATTCTTAGATTGTTGGCCTGCATTGGGTCACAATGGTTCCTTGCTTCTCTTAACCTCTGTGGTGTCACAATGCATCCCATGCCCTTTTAGGCCACTTGGTGTTACAATGAATAATTTGAGTCTTGGCCTCTATGGTGTCATAATATTTCCATGTTTTTATTGTGCCCCATGCTTTCACAATTCATCCCTGGCCCTATTACAAACCCTGTTGTCACAATGGGTCATTAGATTGTTTGCCTCCATTGGGTCACAATGGTTCCTTGCTTCTCTTAACCTCTGTGGTGTCACAATGCATTCCAAGCCCTTTTAGGCCACTTGATGTCACAATGAATCATTTGACTCTTGGCCTTCAGGGTGTCATAATACATCCTTGCTTCTATAGGTCCCCATGCTGTCACAATTCATCCCTGGCCCTTTCACGCCCCCTGGTGTCAAATGGGATCCTGGGATTATTACTATCCATTGGGTCACAATGGATCCTCGCTTCTCTTAACCCCTGTGCTGTCACAATGCATCCCATGCCCTTTTAGGCCACTTGGTGTTACAATGAATAATTTGATTCTTGGGCTCCATGGTGGCATAATATTTCAATGTTTTTATTGTGCCCCATGCTTTCACAATTCATCCCTGGCCCTATTACAACTCCTGGTGTCACAATGTATCATTAGATTGTTAGCCTCCATTGGGTCATAATGGTTCCTTGCTTCTCTTAACCTCTGTGGTGTCACAATGCATCCCATGCCCTTTTAGGCCACTTGATGTCACAATGAATCATTTGATTCTTGGCCTCCATGGTGGCATAATTGTACCAGGTTTTAATTGGACCCCATGCTTACACAATTCATCCCTGGCCCTTTTAGGGCCATTGGTTTCACAATGGATCATTAGATTGTTAGCCTCCCTTGGGTTACAAGGGATCCTTGCTTCTCTTAACCCCTGTGCTGTCACAATGCATATCATGACCTTTTAGGCCACTTGATGTCACAATGAATCATTTGATTCTTGGCCTCCATGATGGCATAATATATCCTTGATTCTATTGGTCCCCGTGCTGTAACAATCCATCCCTGGCAATTTTTACACCCCCTGGTGCCACAAGGGATCATTAGATTGTTAGCCTGCTTTGGGTCACAATGGTTCCATGCTTCTCTTAACCTCTGTGGTGTCACAATGCATCCCATGCCCTTTTAGGCCACTTGATGTCACAATGAATCATTTGATTCTTGGCCTCCATGGTCTCATAATAGTTCCTTGAATCTATTGGGCCCCATGCTGTCACAATTCATTCCTGGCCCTTTTACGCCCCCTGGTGTCAAAAGGGATCCTGGGATTATTAGCCTCCCTTGGGTCACAAGGGATCCTTGCTTCTCTTAACCTCTGTGGTGTCACAATGCATCCCATGCCCTTTTAGACCACTTGATGTCACAATGAATCATTTGATTCTTGGCCTTCATGGTGTCATAATAGATCCTTGCTTCTATAGGTCCCCATGCTGTCACAGTTCATCCGTGGTCCTTTTGCGCCCCCTGGTGTCAAAAGGAATTCATATACTGTTAGCCTGCATTGGGTCACAATGGTTCCTTGCTTCTCTTAACACCTGCGGTGTCACAATGCATCCCATGCCCTTTTAGGCCACTTGATGTCACAATGAATCATTTGATTCTTGGCCTCCATGGTCTCATAATAGTTCCTTGTATCTATTGGGCCCCATGCTGTCACAATTCATTCCTGGCCCTTTTACGCCCCCTGGTGTCAAAAGGGATCCTGGGATTATTAGCCTCCATTGGGTCACAATGGATCCTTGCTTCTCTTAACCTCTGTGGTGCCACAATGCATCCCATGCCCTTTTAGGCCACTTGGTGTAACAATGAATCATTTGATTCTTGGCCTCTATGGTGTCATAATGTTTCCATGTTTTTATTGGCCCCCATGCTTTCACAATTCATCCTTGGCCCTTTTGGGCCCCCTGGTGTCACAATGGATCATTAGATTGTTAGCCTCCCTTGGGTCACAATGAATCCTTGCTTCTCTCAACCGCTGTGCTGTCACAATGCATCCCATGACCTTTTAGGCCACTTGATGTCACAATGAATCATTTGATTCTTGGGCTCCATGGTGGCATAATATTTCAATGTTTTTATTGTGCCCCATGCTTTCACAATTCATCCCTGGCCCTATTACAACTCCTGGTGTCACAATGTATCATTAGATTGTTAGCCTGCATTGGGTCACAATGGTTCCTTGCTTCTCTTAACCTCTGTGGTGTCACAATGCATTCCATGCCCTTTTAGGCCACTTGATGTCACAATGAATCATTTGATTCTTGGCCTCCAAGGTGGCATAATTGTACCAGGATTTAATTGGACCCCATGCTTACACAATTCATCCCTGCCCCTTTTAGGCCCATTGGTTTCACAATGGATGATTAGATTGTTAGCCTCCCTTGGGTTACAAGGGATCCTTGCTTCTCTTAACCCCTGTGCTGTCACAATGCATATCATGACCTTTTAGGCCACTTGATGTCACAATGAATCATTTGATTCTTGGCCTCCATGGTGGCATAATATATCCTTGATTCTATTGGTCCCCGTGCTGTAACAATCCATCCCTGGCAATTTTTAAACACCCTGGTGCCACAAGGGATCATAAGATTGTTAGCGTGCATTGGGTCACAAAGGTTCCTTGCTTCTCTTAACCTCTGTGGTGTCACAATGCATTCCAAGCCCTTTTAGGCCGCTTGATGTCACAATGAATCATTTGATTCTTGGCCTCCATGGTGGCATAATAGATCCTTGCTTCTATTGGTCCCCGTGCTGTAACAATCCATCCCTGGCCCTTTTGGGCCCCCTGGTGTCACAAGGGACCATTAGATTGTTAGCCTGCATTGGGTCACAATGGTTCCTTGCTTCTCTTAACCTCTGTGGTGTCACAATGCATCCCATGCCCTTTTAGGCCACCTGATGTCACAATGAATCATTTGATTCTTGGCCTCCATGGTGGCATAATTGTACCAGGTTTTAATTGGACTCCATGCTTACACAATTCATCCCTGGCCCTTTTAGGCCCATTGGTGTCACAATGGATCATTAGATTGTTAGCCACCCTTGGGTCACGAGGGATCCTTGCTTCTCTTAACCTCTGTGGTGTCACAATGCATTCCATGCCCTTTTAGGCCACTTGATGTCACAATGAATCATTTGATTCTTGGCCTTCATAGTGTCATAATAGATCCTTGATTCTATAGGTCCCCATGCTGTCACAGTTCATCCGTGGTCCTTTTGCTCCCCCTGGTGTCAAAAGGGATTCTTAGATTGTTGGCCTCCCTTGGGTCACAATGGTTCCTTGCTTCTCTTAACCTCTGTGGTGTCACAATGCATCCCATGCCCTTTTAGGCCACTTGATGTCACAATGAATCATTTGATTCTTGGCCTCCATGGTGGCATAATTGTACCAGGTTTTAATTGGGCCCCATGCTTACACAATTCATCCCTGGCCCTTTTAGGCCCATTGGTTTCACAATGGATCATTAGATTGTTAGCCTGCATTGGGTCACAATGGTTCCTTGCTTCTCTTAACCTCTGTGGTGCCACAATGCATTCCATGCCCTTTTAGGCCACTTGATGTCACAATGAATCATTTGATTCTTGGCCTCCATGGTGTCATAATGGTTCCTTGTTTCTACTGGTCCCCATGCTGTCACAATTCATCCCTGGCCCTTTCATGCCCCCTGGTGTCAAATGGGATCCTGGGATTATTACTCTTCACTGGGTCACAATGGATCCTCGCTTCTCTTAACCCCTGTGCTGTCACAATGCATATCATGACCTTTTAGGCCACTTGATGTCACAATGAATTATTTGATTCTTGGCCTCCATGGTGGCATAATATATCCTTGATTCTATTGGTCCCCGTGCTGTAACAATCCATCCCTGGCAATTTTTATACCCCCTGGTGCCACAAGGGATCATTAGATTGTTAGCCTGCATTGGGTCACAATGGTTCCTTGCTTCTCTTAACCTCTGTGGTGTCACAATGCATCCCATGCCCTTTTAGGCCACTTGATGTCACAATGAATCATTTGATTCCTGGCCTCCATGGTGGCATAATTGTACCAGGTTTAATTGGGCCCCATGCTTACACAATTCATCCCTGGCCCTTTTAGGCCCATTGGTTTCACAATGGATCATTAGATTGTTAGCCTCCCTTGGGTCACAATGGTTCCTTCTTTCTCTTAACCCCTGCGGTCTCACAATGCATCCCATGCCCTTTTAGGCCACTTGATGTCACAATGAATCATTTGATTATTGGCCTTCATGGTGTCATAATAGATCCTTGCTTCTATAGGTCCCCATGCTGTCACAGTTCATCTGTGGTCCTTTTACGCCCCCTGGTGTCAAAAGGGATTCTTAGATTGTTGGCCTTCATTGGGTCATAATTGTTCCTTGCTTCTCTTAACCTCTGTGGCGTCACAATGCATCCCATGCCCTTTTAGGCCACTTGATGTCACAATGAAACATTTGATTCGTGCCCTTCATGGCGGCATAGTAGATCCTTGATTCTATTGGTCCCCGTGCTGTAACAATCCATCCCTGGCCTTTTTGGGCCCCCTGGTGTCACAAGGGACCATTAGATTGTTAGCCTGCATTGGGTCACAATGGTTCCTTGCTTCTCTTAACCTCTGTGGTGTCACAATGCATCCCATGCCCTTTTAGGCCACTTGATGTCACAATGAATCATTTGATTCTTGGCCTCCATAGTGGCATAATATTTCAATGTTTTTATTGTGCCCCATGCTTTCACAATTCATCCCTGGCCCGATTACAACCCCTGGTGTCACAGTGGATCATAAGATTGTTAGCCTCCCTTGGGTCACAATGGTTCCTTGTTTCTCTTAACCCCTGCGGTGTCACAATGCATCCCATGCCCTTTTAGGCCACTTGATGTCACAAGGAATCATTTGATTCTTGGCCTTCATGGTGTCATAATGGTTCCTTGCTTCTATAGGTCCCCATGCTGTCACAGTTCATCCGTGGTCCTTTTGCGCCCCATGGTGTCAAAAGGGATTCTTAGATTGTTGGCCTGCATTGGGTCACAATGGTTCCGTGCTTCTCTTAACCTCTGTGGTGTCACAATGCATCCCATGCCCTTTTAGGCCACTTGGTGTTACAATGAATAATTTGAGTCTTGGCCTCTATGGTGTCATAATATTTCCATGTTTTTATTGTGCCCCATGCTTTCACAATTCATCCCTGGCCCTATTACAAACCCTGGTGTCACAATGGGTCATTAGATTGTTTGCCTCCATTGGGTCACAATGGTTCCTTGCTTCTCTTAACCTCTGTGGTGTCACCATGCATTCCTAGCCCTTTTAGGCCACTTGATGTCACAAGGAATCATTTGACTCTTGGCCTTCATGGTGTCATAATAGATCCTTGCTTCTATAGGTCCCCATGCTGTCACAATTCATCCCTGGCCCTTTCACGCCCCCTGGTGTCAAATGGGATCCTGGGATTATTACTATCCATTGGGTCACAATGGATCCTCGCTTCTCTTAACCCCTGTGCTGTCACAATGCATCCCATGCCCTTTTAGGCCACTTGGTGTTACAATGAATTATTTGATTCTTGGGCTCCATGGTGGCATAATATTTCAATGTTTTTATTGTGCCCCATGCTTTCACAATTCATCCCTGGCCCTATTACAACTCCTGGTGTCACAATGTATCATTAGATTGTTAGCCTCCAGTGGGTCATAATGGTTCCTTGCTTCTCTTAACCTCTGTGGTGTCACAATGCATCCCATGCCCTTTTAGGCCACTTGATGTCACAATGAATCATTTGATTCTTGGCCTCCATGGTGGCATAATTGTACCAGGTTTTAATTGGACCCCATGCTTACACAATTCATCCCTGGCCCTTTTAGGGCCATTGGTTTCACAATGGATCATTAGATTGTTAGCCTCCCTTGGGTTACAAGGGATCCTTGCTTCTCTTAACCCCTGTGCTGTCACAATGCATATCATGACCTTTTAGGCCACTTGATGTCACAATGAATCATTTGATTCTTGGCCTCCATGATGGCATAATATATCCTTGATTCTATTGGTCCCCGTGCTGTAACAATCCATCCCTGGCAATTTTTATACCCCCTGGTGCCACAAGGGATCATTAGATTGTTAGCCTGCTTTGGGTCAAAATGGTTCCATGCTTCTCTAAACCTCTGTGGTGTCACAATGCATTCCAAGCCCTTTTAGGCCACTTGATGTCACAATGAATCATTTGATTCTTGGCCTTCATGGTGTCATAATAGATAATTGCTTCTATAGGTCCCCATGCTGTCACAGTTCATCCGTGGTCCTTTTGCGCCCCCTGGTGTCAAAAGGGATTCATAGACTGTTAGCCTGCATTGGGTCACAATGGTTCCTTGCTTCTCTTAACCCCTGCGGTGTCACAATGCATCCCATGCCCTTTTAGGCCACTTGATGTCACAATGAATCATTTGATTCTTGGCCTCCATGGTCTCATAATAGTTCCTTGAATCTATTGGGCCCCATGCTGTCACAATTCATTCCTGGCCCTTTTACGCCCCCTGGTGTCAAAAGGGATCCTGGGATTATTAGCCTCCCTTGGGTCACAAGGGATCCTTGCTTCTCTTAACCTCTGTGGTGTCACAATGCATCCCATGCCCTTTTAGGCCACTTGATGTCACAATGAATCATTTGATTCTTGGCCTTCATGGTGTCATAATAGATCCTTGCTTCTATAGGTCCCCATGCTGTCACAGTTCATCCGTGGTCCTTTTGCGCCCCCTGGTGTCAAAAGGGATTCATAGATTGTTAGCCTGCATTGGGTCAGAATGGTTCCTTGCTTCTTTTAACCCCTGCGGTGTCACAATGCATCCCATGCCCTTTTAGGCCACTTGATGTCACAATGAATCATTTGATTCTTGGCCTTCATGGTGTCATAATAGATCCTTGCTTCTATAGGTCCCCATGCTGTCACAGTTCATCCGTGGTCCTTTTGCGCCCCATGGTGTCAAAAGGGATTCTTAGATTGTTGGCCTGCATTGGGTCACAATGGTTCCTTGCTTCTCTTAACCTCTGTGGTGTCACAATGCATCCCATGCCCTTTTAGGCCACTTGGTGTTACAATGAATAATTTGAGTCTTGGCCTCTATGGTGTCATAATATTTCCATGTTTTTATTGTGCCCCATGCTTTCACAATTCATCCCTGGCCCTATTACAAACCCTGTTGTCACAATGGGTCATTAGATTGTTTGCCTCCATTGGGTCACAATGGTTCCTTGCTTCTCTTAACCTCTGTGGTGTCACAATGCATTCCAAGCCCTTTTAGGCCACTTGATGTCACAATGAATCATTTGACTCTTGGCCTTCAGGGTGTCATAATACATCCTTGCTTCTATAGGTCCCCATGCTGTCACAATTCATCCCTGGCCCTTTCACGCCCCCTGGTGTCAAATGGGATCCTGGGATTATTACTATCCATTGGGTCACAATGGATCCTCGCTTCTCTTAACCCCTGTGCTGTCACAATGCATCCCATGCCCTTTTAGGCCACTTGGTGTTACAATGAATAATTTGATTCTTGGGCTCCATGGTGGCATAATATTTCAATGTTTTTATTGTGCCCCATGCTTTCACAATTCATCCCTGGCCCTATTACAACTCCTGGTGTCACAATGTATCATTAGATTGTTAGCCTCCATTGGGTCATAATGGTTCCTTGCTTCTCTTAACCTCTGTGGTGTCACAATGCATCCCATGCCCTTTTAGGCCACTTGATGTCACAATGAATCATTTGATTCTTGGCCTCCATGGTGGCATAATTGTACCAGGTTTTAATTGGACCCCATGCTTACACAATTCATCCCTGGCCCTTTTAGGGCCATTGGTTTCACAATGGATCATTAGATTGTTAGCCTCCCTTGGGTTACAAGGGATCCTTGCTTCTCTTAACCCCTGTGCTGTCACAATGCATATCATGACCTTTTAGGCCACTTGATGTCACAATGAATCATTTGATTCTTGGCCTCCATGATGGCATAATATATCCTTGATTCTATTGGTCCCCGTGCTGTAACAATCCATCCCTGGCAATTTTTACACCCCCTGGTGCCACAAGGGATCATTAGATTGTTAGCCTGCTTTGGGTCACAATGGTTCCATGCTTCTCTTAACCTCTGTGGTGTCACAATGCATCCCATGCCCTTTTAGGCCACTTGATGTCACAATGAATCATTTGATTCTTGGCCTCCATGGTCTCATAATAGTTCCTTGAATCTATTGGGCCCCATGCTGTCACAATTCATTCCTGGCCCTTTTACGCCCCCTGGTGTCAAAAGGGATCCTGGGATTATTAGCCTCCCTTGGGTCACAAGGGATCCTTGCTTCTCTTAACCTCTGTGGTGTCACAATGCATCCCATGCCCTTTTAGACCACTTGATGTCACAATGAATCATTTGATTCTTGGCCTTCATGGTGTCATAATAGATCCTTGCTTCTATAGGTCCCCATGCTGTCACAGTTCATCCGTGGTCCTTTTGCGCCCCCTGGTGTCAAAAGGAATTCATATACTGTTAGCCTGCATTGGGTCACAATGGTTCCTTGCTTCTCTTAACACCTGCGGTGTCACAATGCATCCCATGCCCTTTTAGGCCACTTGATGTCACAATGAATCATTTGATTCTTGGCCTCCATGGTCTCATAATAGTTCCTTGTATCTATTGGGCCCCATGCTGTCACAATTCATTCCTGGCCCTTTTACGCCCCCTGGTGTCAAAAGGGATCCTGGGATTATTAGCCTCCATTGGGTCACAATGGATCCTTGCTTCTCTTAACCTCTGTGGTGCCACAATGCATCCCATGCCCTTTTAGGCCACTTGGTGTAACAATGAATCATTTGATTCTTGGCCTCTATGGTGTCATAATGTTTCCATGTTTTTATTGGCCCCCATGCTTTCACAATTCATCCTTGGCCCTTTTGGGCCCCCTGGTGTCACAATGGATCATTAGATTGTTAGCCTCCCTTGGGTCACAATGAATCCTTGCTTCTCTTAACCGCTGTGCTGTCACAATGCATCCCATGACCTTTTAGGCCACTTGATGTCACAATGAATCATTTGATTCTTGGGCTCCATGGTGGCATAATATTTCAATGTTTTTATTGTGCCCCATGCTTTCACAATTCATCCCTGGCCCTATTACAACTCCTGGTGTCACAATGTATCATTAGATTGTTAGCCTGCATTGGGTCACAATGGTTCCTTGCTTCTCTTAACCTCTGTGGTGTCACAATGCATTCCATGCCCTTTTAGGCCACTTGATGTCACAATGAATCATTTGATTCTTGGCCTCCAAGGTGGCATAATTGTACCAGGATTTAATTGGACCCCATGCTTACACAATTCATCCCTGCCCCTTTTAGGCCCATTGGTTTCACAATGGATGATTAGATTGTTAGCCTCCCTTGGGTTACAAGGGATCCTTGCTTCTCTTAACCCCTGTGCTGTCACAATGCATATCATGACCTTTTAGGCCACTTGATGTCACAATGAATCATTTGATTCTTGGCCTCCATGGTGGCATAATATATCCTTGATTCTATTGGTCCCCGTGCTGTAACAATCCATCCCTGGCAATTTTTAAACACCCTGGTGCCACAAGGGATCATAAGATTGTTAGCGTGCATTGGGTCACAAAGGTTCCTTGCTTCTCTTAACCTCTGTGGTGTCACAATGCATTCCAAGCCCTTTTAGGCCGCTTGATGTCACAATGAATCATTTGATTCTTGGCCTCCATGGTGGCATAATAGATCCTTGCTTCTATTGGTCCCCGTGCTGTAACAATCCATCCCTGGCCCTTTTGGGCCCCCTGGTGTCACAAGGGACCATTAGATTGTTAGCCTGCATTGGGTCACAATGGTTCCTTGCTTCTCTTAACCTCTGTGGTGTCACAATGCATCCCATGCCCTTTTAGGCCACCTGATGTCACAATGAATCATTTGATTCTTGGCCTCCATGGTGGCATAATTGTACCAGGTTTTAATTGGACTCCATGCTTACACAATTCATCCCTGGCCCTTTTAGGCCCATTGGTGTCACAATGGATCATTAGATTGTTAGCCTCCCTTGGGTCACGAGGGATCCTTGCTTCTCTTAACCTCTGTGGTGTCACAATGCATTCCATGCCCTTTTAGGCCACTTGATGTCACAATGAATCATTTGATTCTTGGCCTTCATAGTGTCATAATAGATCCTTGATTCTATAGGTCCCCATGCTGTCACAGTTCATCCGTGGTCCTTTTGCTCCCCCTGGTGTCAAAAGGGATTCTTAGATTGTTGGCCTCCCTTGGGTCACAATGGTTCCTTGCTTCTCTTAACCTCTGTGGTGTCACAATGCATCCCATGCCCTTTTAGGCCACTTGATGTCACAATGAATCATTTGATTCTTGGCCTCCATGGTGGCATAATTGTACCAGGTTTTAATTGGGCCCCATGCTTACACAATTCATCCCTGGCCCTTTTAGGCCCATTGGTTTCACAATGGATCATTAGATTGTTAGCCTGCATTGGGTCACAATGGTTCCTTGCTTCTCTTAACCTCTGTGGTGCCACAATGCATTCCATGCCCTTTTAGGCCACTTGATGTCACAATGAATCATTTGATTCTTGGCCTCCATGGTGTCATAATGGTTCCTTGTTTCTACTGGTCCCCATGCTGTCACAATTCATCCCTGGCCCTTTCATGCCCCCTGGTGTCAAATGGGATCCTGGGATTATTACTCTTCACTGGGTCACAATGGATCCTCGCTTCTCTTAACCCCTGTGCTGTCACAATGCATATCATGACCTTTTAGGCCACTTGATGTCACAATGAATTATTTGATTCTTGGCCTCCATGGTGGCATAATATATCCTTGATTCTATTGGTCCCCGTGCTGTAACAATCCATCCCTGGCAATTTTTATACCCCCTGGTGCCACAAGGGATCATTAGATTGTTAGCCTGCATTGGGTCACAATGGTTCCTTGCTTCTCTTAACCTCTGTGGTGTCACAATGCATCCCATGCCCTTTTAGGCCACTTGATGTCACAATGAATCATTTGATTCTTGGCCTTCATGGTGTCATAATAGATCCTTTCATCTATAGGTCCCCATGCTGTCACAGTTCATCCGTGGTCCTTTTGCGCCCCCTGGTGTCAAAAGGGATTCATAGATTGTTAGCCTGCATTGGGCCACAATGGATCCTTGCTTCTCTTAACCCCTGTGCTGTCACAATGCATCCCATGCCCTTTTAGGCCACTTGATGTCACAATGAATCATTTGATTCTTGGCCTCCATGGTGTCATAATGGTTCCTTGTTTCTATTGGGCCCCATGCTGTCACAATTCATCCCTGGCCCTTTTACGCCGCCTGGTGTCAAATGGGATCCTGGGATTATTACCCTCCATTGGGTCACAATGAATCCTTGCTTCTCTTAACCCCTGTGTTGTCACAATGCATCTCATGACCTTTTAGGCCACTTGATGTCACAATGAATCATTTGATTCTTGGGCTCCATGGTGGCATAATATTCCAATGTTTTTATTGTGCCCCATGCTTTCACAATTCATCCCTGGCCCTATTACAACCCCTGGTGTCACAATGTATCATTAGATTGTTAGCCTGCATTGGGTCACAATGGTTCCTTGCTTCTCTTAACCTCTGTGGTGTCACAATGCATCCCATGCCCTTTTAGGCCACTTGATGTCACAATGAATCATTTGATTCTTGGCCTCCATGGTGTCATAATGGTTCCTTGTTTCTATTGGGCCCCATGCTTTCACAATTCATCCCTGGCCCTTTTACGCCCCCTGGTGTCAAATGGGATCCTGGGATTATTACCCTCCATTGGGTCACAATGAATCCTTGCTTCTCTTAACCCCTGTGTTGTCACAATACATCTCATGACCTTTTAGGCCACTTGATGTCACAATGAATCATTTGATTCTTGGGCTCCATGGTGGCATAATATTTCAATGTTTTTATTGTGCCCCATGCTTTCACAATTCATCCCTGGCCCTATTACAACCCCTGGTGCCACAAGGGATCATTAGATTGTTAGCCTGCATTGGGTCACAATGGTTCATTGCTTCTCTTAACCTCTGTGGTGTCACAATGCATCCCATGCCCTTTTAGGCCACTTGATGTCACAATGAATCATTTGATTCTTGGCCTCCATGGTGGCATAATTGTACCAGGTTTTAATTGGACCCCATGCTTACACAATTCATCCCTGGCCCTTTTAGGCCCATTGGTTTCACAATGGATCATTAGATTGTTAGCCTCCCTTGGGTTACAAGGGATCCTTGCTTCTCTTAACCTCTGTGGTGTCACAATGCATTCCATGCCCTTTTAGGCCTCTTGATGTCACAATGAATCATTTGATTCTTGGCCTTCATGGTGTCATAATATATCCTTGCTTCTATAGGTCCCCATGCTGTCACAGTTCATCCGAGGTCCTTTTGCGCCCCCTGGTGTCAAAAGGGATTCTTAGATTGTTGTCCTGCATTGGGTCATAATGGTTCCCTGCTTCTCTTAACCTCTGTGGTGTCACAATGCATCCCATGCCCTTTTAGGCCACTTGATGTCACAATGAATCATTTGATTCTTGGCCTTCCTGGCGGCATAATAGATCCTTTCTTCTATTGGTCCCCGTGCTGTAACAATCCATCCATGGCCCTTTTGGGCCCCCTGGTGTCACAAGGGACCATTAGATTGTTAGCCTGCATTGGGTCACAATGGTTCCTTGCTTCTCTTAACCTCTGTGGTGTCACAATGCATCCCATGCCCTTTTAGGCCACTTGGTGTTACAATGAATCATTTGATTCTTGGCCTTCATGGTGTCATAATGTTTCCATGTTTTTATTGTACCCCATGCTTTCACAATTCATCCTTGGCCCTTTTGGGCCCCCTGGTGTCACAATGGATCATTAGATTGTTGGCCTCCCTTGGGTCACAATGGTTCCTTGCTTCTCTTAACCCCTGTTCTGTTCACAATGCATCCCATGCCCTTATAGGCCACTTGATGTCACAAGGAATCATTTGATTCTTGGCCTCCATGGTTTCATAATTGTTCCTTGTATCTCTTGGGCCCCAAGCTGTCACAATTCATTCCTGGTCCTTTTACGTCCCCTGGTGTCAAAAGGGATCCTGGGATTATTAGCCTGCATTGGGTCACAATGGTTCCTTGCTTCTCTTAACCTCTGTGGTGTCACAATGCATCCCATGCCCTTTTAGGCCACTTGATGTCACAATGAATCATTTGATTCTTGGCCTCCATGGTCGCTTAATGTACCAGGTTTTAATTGGGCCCCATGCTTACACAATTCATCCCTGGCCCTTTTAGGCCCATTGGTTTCACAATGCATCATTAGATTGTTAGCCTCCCTTGGGTCACAATGGTTTCTTGTTTCTCTTAACCCCTGCGGTCTCACAATGCATCCCATGCCCTTTTAGGCCACTTGATGTCACAAGGAATCATTTGATTCTTGGCCTTCATGGTGTCATAATGGTTCCTTGTTTCTATAGGTCCCCATGCTGTCACAGTTCATCCGTGGTCCTTTTGCGCACCCTGGTGTCAAAAGGGATTCTTAGATTGTTAGCCTGCATTGGGTCACAATGGTTCCTTGCTTCTCTTAACCTCTGTGGTGTCACAATGCATCCCATGCCCTTTTAGGCCACTTGGTGTTACAATGAATAATTTGAGTCTTGGCCTCTATGGTGTCATAATATTTCCATTTTTTTATTGTGCCCCATGCTTTCACAATTCATCCCTGGCCCTATTACTAACCCTGGTGTCACAATGGGTCATTAGATTGTTTGCCTCCATTGGGTCACAATGGTTCCTTGCTTCTCTTAACCTCTGTGGTGTCACAATGCATTCCAAGCCCTTTTAAGCCACTTGATGTCACAATGAATCATTTGATTCTTGGCCTTCATGGTGTCATAATAGATCCTTGCTTCTATAGGTCCCCATGCTGTCACAATTCATCCCTGGCCCTTTCACGCCCCCTGGTGTAAAATGGGATCCTGGGATTATTACTCTCCATTGGGTCACAATGGATCCATGCTTCTCTTAACCCCTGTGCTGTCACAATGCATCCCATGCCCTTTTAGGCCACTTGATGTCACAATGAATCATTTGATTCTTGGCCTTCATGGTGGCATAATAGATCCTTGCTTCTATTGGTCCCCGTGCTGTAACAATCCATCCCTGGCAATTTTTATACGCCCTGGTGTCACAAGGGACCATTAGATTGTTAGCCTGCATTGGGTCACAATGGTTCCTTGCTTCTCTTAACCTCTGTGGTGTCACAATGCATTCCAAGCCCATTTAGGCCACTTGATGTCACAATGAATCATTTGATTCTTGGCCTTCATGGTGTCATAATAGATCCTTGCTCCTATAGGTCCCCATGCTGTCACAGTTCATCCGTGGTCCTTTTGCGCCCCCTGGTGTCAAAAGGGATTCTTAGATGGTTAGCCTGCATTGGGTCGCAATGGATCCTTGCTTCTCTTAACCCCTGTGCTGTCACAATGCATCCCATGCCCTTTTAGGCCACTTGGTGTTACAATGACTCATTTGATTCTTGGCCTTCATGGTGTCATAATGTTTCCATGTTTTTATTGTGCCCCATGCTTTCACAATTCATCCTTGGCCCTTTTGGGCCCCCTGGTGTCTCAATGGATCATTAGATTGTTAGCCTCCCTTGGGTCACAATGGTTCCATGCTTCTCTTAACCCCTGTGCTGTCACAATGAATCCCATGCACTTTTAGGCCACTTGATGTCACAAGGAATCATTTGATTCTTGGCCTCCATGGTGTCATAATAGTTCCTTGTATCTATTGGGCCCCAAGCTGTCACAATTCATTCCTGGCCCTTTTACGTCCCCTGGTGTCAAAAGGGATCCTGGGATTATTAGCCTCCATTGGGACACAATGGATCCTTGCTTCTCTTAACCCCTGTGCTGTCACAATGCATCCCATGCCCTTTTAGGCCACTTGGTGTTACAATGAATCATTTGATTCTTGGCCTCTATGGTGTCATAATGTTTCCATGTTTTTATTGTGCCCCATGCTTTCACAATTCATCCTTGGCCCTTTTACAACACCTTGTGTGACAAGGGATCATTAGATTGTTAGCCTCCCTTGGGTCACAATGGTTCCTTGCTTCTCTTAACCTCTGTGGTGTCACAATGCATCCCATGCCCTTTTAGGCCACTTGATGTCACAATGAATCATTTGATTCTTGGCCTCCATGGTGTCATAATGGTTCCTTGTTTCTATTGGGCCCCATGCTGTCATAATTCATCCCTGGCCCTTTTACGCCCCCTGGTGTCAAATGGGTTCCTGGGTTTATTACTCTCCTTTGGGCCACAAAGGATCCTTGCTTCTCTTAACCCCTGTGCTGTCACAATGCATCCCATGCCCTTTTAGGCCACTTGATGTCACAATGAATTATTTGATTCTTGGCCTCCATGGTGGCATAATATATCCTTGATTCTATTGGTCCCCGTGCTGTAACAATCCATCCCTGGCAATTTTTAAACCCCCTGGTGCCACAAGGGATCATAAGATTTTTAGCCTGCATTGGGTCACAATGGTTCCTTGCTTCTCTTAACCTCTGTGGTGTCACAATGCATTCCAAGCCCTTTTAGGCCACTTGATGTCACAATGAATCATTTGATTCTTGGCCTTCATGGTGGCATAATAGATCCTTGCTTCTATTGGTCCCCGTGCTGTAACAATCCATCCCTGGCCCTTTTGGGCCCCCTGGTGTCACATGGGACCATTAGATTGTTAGCCTGCATTGGGTCACAATGGTTCCTTGCTTCTCTTAACCTCTGTGGTGTCACAATGCATCCCATGCCCTTTTAGGCCACCTGATGTCACAATGAAACATTTGATTCTTGGCCTCCATGGTGGCATAATTGTACCAGGTTTTAATTGGACTCCATGCTTACACAATTCATCCCTGGCCCTTTTAGGCCCATTGGTGTCACAATGGATCATTAGATTGTTAGCCTCCCTTGGGTCACGAGGGATCCTTGCTTCTCTTAACCTCTGTGGTGTCACAATGCATTCCATGCCCTTTTAGGCCACTTGATGTCACAATGAATCATTTGATTCTTGGCCTTCATGGTGTCATAATAGATCCTTGCTTCTATAGGTCCCCATGCTGTCACAGTTCATCCGTGGTCCTTTTGCTCCCCCTGGTGTCAAAAGGGATTCTTAGATTGTTGGCCTCCCTTGGGTCACAATGGTTCCTTGCTTCTCTTAACCTCTGTGGTGTCACAATGCATCCCATGCCCTTTTAGGCCACTTGATGTCACAATGAATTATTTGATTCTTGGCCTTCATGGTGGCATAATAGATCCTTGCTTCTATTGGACCCCGTGCTGTAACAATCCATCCCTGGCCCTTTTGGGCCCCCTGGTGTCACAAGGGACCATTAGATTGTTAGCCTGCATTGGGTCACAATGTTTCCTTGCTTCTCTTAACCTCTGTGGTGTCACAATGCATCCCATGACCTTTTAGGCCACTTGATGTCACAATGAATCATTTGATCCTTGGCCTCCAATGTGGCATAATTGTACCAGGTTTTAATTGGACTCCATGCTTTCACAATACATCCCTGGCCCTTTTACGCCCCCTGGTGTCAAATGGATCATTAGATTGTTAGCCTCCCTTGGGTCACAAGGGATCCTTGCTTCTCTTAACCTCTGTGGTGCCACAATGCATCCCATGCCCTTTTAGGCCACTTGATGTCACAATGAATCATTTGATTCTTGGCCTTCATGGTGTCATAATGGTTCCTTGTTTCTACTGGGCCCCATGCTGTCACAATTCATCCCTAGCCCTTTCACGCCCCCTGGTGTCAAATGGGATCCTGGGATTACTACTCTTCACTGGGTCACAATGGATCCTCGCTTCTCTTAACCCCTGTGCTGTCACAATGCATATCATGGCCTTTTAGGCCACTTGATGTCACAATGAATTATTTGATTCTTGGCCTCCATGGTGGCATAATATATCCTTGATTCTATTGGTCCCCATGCTGTAACAATCCATCCCTGGCAATTTTTATACCCCCTGGTGCCACAAGGGATCATTAGATTGTTAGCCTGCATTGGGTCACAATGGTTCCTTGCTTCTCTTAACCTCTGTGGTGTCACAATGCATTCCAAGCCCATTTAGGCCACTTGATGTCACAATGAATCATTTGATTCTTGGCCTTCATGGTGTCATAATAGATCCTTGCTTCTATAGGTCCCCATGCTGTCACAGTTCATCCGTGGTCCTTTTGCTCCCCCTGGTGTCAAAAGGGATTCATAGATTGTTAGCCTGCATTGGGTCACAATGGTTCCTTGCTTCTTTTAACCTCTGTGTTGTCACAATGCATTCCAAGCCCTTTTAGGCCACTTGATGTCACAATGAATCATTTGATTCTTGGCCTTCATGGTGTCATAATAGATCCTTGCTTCTATAGGTCCCCATGCTGTCACAGTTCATCCGTGGTCCTTTTGCGCCCCCTGGTGTCAAAAGGGATTCTTAGATTGTTAGCCTGCATTGGGTCACAATGTTTCCTTGCTTCTCTTAACCTCTGTGGTGTCACAATGCATCCCATGACCTTTTAGGCCACTTGATGTCACAATGAATCATTTGATTCTTGGCCTCTATGGTGTCATAATGTTTCCATGTTTTTATTGTGCCCCATGATTTCACAATTCATCCTTTGCCCTTTTAAAACACCTTGTGTGACAAGGGATCATTAGATTGTTAGCCTCCCTTGGGTCACAATGGTTCCTTGCTTCTCTTAACCTCTGTGGTGTCACAATGCATCCCATGCCCTTTTAGGCCACTTGATGTCACAATGAATGATTTGATTCTTGGCCTCCATGGTGTCATAATGGTTCCTTGTTTCTATTGGGCCCCATGCTGTCACAATTCATCCCTGAGTCTATTACGCCGCCTGGTGTCAAATGGGATCCTGGGATTATTACCCTACATTGGGTCACAATGAATCCTTGCTTCTCTTAACCCCTGTGCTGTCACAATGCATCCCATGCCCTTTTAGGCCACTTGATGTCACAATGAATTATTTGATTCTTGGCCTCCATGGTGGCATAATATATCCTTGCTTCTATTGGTCCCCGTGCTGTAACAATCCATCCCTGGCAATTTTTAAACCCCCTGGTGCCACAAGGGATCATAAGATTGTTAGCCTGCATTGGGTCACAATGGTTCCTTGCTTCTCTTAACCTCTGTGGTGTCACAATGCATTCCAAGCCCTTTTAGGCCACTTGATGTCACAATGAATCATTTGATTCTTGGCCTTCATGGTGGCATAATAGATCCTTGCTTCTATTGGTCCCCGTGCTGTAACAATCCATCCCTGGCCCTTTTGGGCCCCCTGGTGTCACAAGGGACCATTAGATTGTAAGCCTGCATTGGGTCACACTGGTTCCTTGCTTCTCTTAACCTCTGTGGTGTCACAATGCATCCCATGCCCTTTTAGGCCACCTGATGTCACAATGAAACATTTGATTCTTGGCCTCCATGGTGGCATAATTGTACCAGGTTTTAATTGGACTCCATGCTCACACAATTCATCCCTGGCCCTTTTAGGCCCATTGGTGTCACAATGGATCATTAGATTGTTAGCCTCCCTTGGGTCACAAGGGATCCTTGCTTCTCTTAACCTCTGTGGTGTCACAATGCATTCCATGCCCTTTTAGGCCACTTGATGTCACAATGAATAATTTGATTCTTGGCCTTCATGGTGTCATAATAAATCCTTGCTTCTATAGGTCCCCATGCTGTCACAGTTCATCCGTGGTCCTTTTGCTCCCCCTGGTGTCAAAAGGGATTCTTAGATTGTTGGGCTCCCTTGGGTCACAATGGTTCCTTGCTTCTCTTAACCTCTGTGGTGTCACAATGCATCCCATGCCCTTTTAGGCCACTTGATGTCACAATGAATTATTTGATTCTTGGCCTTCATGGTGGCATAATAGATGCTTGATTCTATTGGTCCCCGTGCTGTAACAATCCATCCCTGGCCCTTTTGGGCCCCCTGGTGTCACAAGGGACCATTAGATTGTTAGCCTGCATTGGGTCACAATGGTTCCTTGCTTCTCTTAACCTCTGTGGTGTCACAATGCATCCCATGCCCTTTTAGGCCACTTGATGTCACAATGAATCATTTGATTCTTGGCCTCCATGGTGGCATAATTGTAGCAGGTTTTAATTGGGCCCCATGCTTGCACAATTCATCCCTGGCCCTTTTAGGCCCATTGGTTTCACAATGGATCATTAGATTGTGAGCCTCCCTTGGGTCACAAGTGATCCTTGCTTCTCTTAACCTCTGTGGTGTCACAATGCATTCCATGCCCTTTTAGGCCACTTGATGTCACAATGAATCATTTGATTCTTGGCCTTCATGGTGTCATAATGGTTCCTTGTTTCTACTGGGCCCCATGCTGTCACAATTCATCCCTGGCCCTTTCACGCCCCCTGGTGTCAAATGGGATCCTGGGAATATTACTCTTCACTGGGTCACAATGGATCCTCGCTTCTCTTAACCCCTGTGCTGTCACAATGCATATCATGACCTTTTAGGCCACTTGATGTCACAATGAATTATTTGATTCTTGGCCTCCATGGTGGCATAATATATCCTTGATTCTATTGGTCCCCGTGCTGTAACAATCCATCCCTGGCAATTTTTATACCCCGTGGTGTCACAATGGATCATTAGATTGTTAGCCTCCCTTGGGTCACGAGGGATCGTTGCTTCTCTTAACCTCTGTGGTGTCACAATGCATTCCATGCCCTTTTAGGCCACTTGATGTCACAATGATTCATTTGATTCTTGGCCTTCATAGTGTCATAATAGATCCTTGATTCTATAGGTCCCCATGCTGTCACAGTTCATCCGTGGTCCTTTTGCTCCCCCTGGTGTCAAAAGGGATTCTTAGATTGTTGGCCTCCCTTGGGTCACAATGGTTCCTTGCTTCTCTTAACCTCTGTGGTGTCACAATGCATCCCATGCCCTTTTAGGCCACTTGATGTCACAATGAATCATTTGATTCTTGGCCTCCATGGTGGCATAATTGTACCAGGTTTTAATTGGGCCCCATGCTTACACAATTCATCCCTGGCCCTTTTAGGCCCATTGGTTTCACAATGGATCATTAGATTGTTAGCCTGCATTGGGTCACAATGGTTCCTTGCTTCTCTTAACCTCTGTGGTGCCACAATGCATTCCATGCCCTTTTAGGCCACTTGATGTCACAATGAATCATTTGATTCTTGGCCTCCATGGTGTCATAATGGTTCCTTGTTTCTACTGGTCCCCATGCTGTCACAATTCATCCCTGGCCCTTTCATGCCCCCTGGTGTCAAATGGGATCCTGGGAATATTACTCTTCACTGGGTCACAATGGATCCTCGCTTCTCTTAACACCTGTGCTGTCACAATGCATATCATGACCTTTTAGGCCACTTGATGTCACAATGAATTATTTGATTCTTGGCCTCCATGGTGGCATAATATATCCTTGATTCTATTGGTCCCCGTGCTGTAACAATCCATCCCTGGCAATTTTTATACCCCCTGGTGCCACAAGGGATCATTAGATTGTTAGCCTGCATTGGGTCACAATGGTTCCTTGCTTCTCTTAACCTCTGTGGTGTCACAATGCATCCCATGCCCTTTTAGGCCACTTGATGTCACAATGAATCATTTGATTCTTGGCCTTCATGGTGTCATAATAGATCCTTGCATCTATAGGTCCCCATGCTGTCACAGTTCATCCGTGGTCCTTTTGCGCCCCCTGGTGTCAAAAGGGATTCATAGATTGTTAGCCTGCATTGGGCCACAATGGATCCTTGCTTCTCTTAACCTCTGTGCTGTCACAATGCATCCCATGCCCTTTTAGGCCACTTGATGTCACAATGAATCATTTGATTCTTGGCCTCCATGGTGTCATAATGGTTCCTTGTTTCTATTGGGCCCCATGCTGTCACAATTCATCCCTGGCCCTTTTACGCCGCCTGGTGTCAAATGGGATCCTGGGATTATTACCCTCCATTGGGTCACAATGAATCCTTGCTTCTCTTAACCCCTGTGTTGTCACAATGCATCTCATGACCTTTTAGGCCACTTGATGACACAATGAATCATTTGATTCTTGGGCTCCATGGTGGCATAATATTCCAATGTTTTTATTGTGCCCCATGCTTTCACAATTCATCCCTGGCCCTATTACAACCCCTGGTGTCACAATGTATCATTAGATTGTTAGCCTGCATTGGGTCACAATGGTTCCTTGCTTCTCTTAACCTGTGTGGTGTCACAATGCATCCCATGCCCTTTTAGGCCACTTGATGTCACAATGAATCATTTGATTCTTGGCCTCCATGGTGTCATAATGGTTCCTTGTTTCTATTGGGCCCCATGCTTTCACAATTCATCCCTGGCCCTTTTACGCCCCCTGGTGTCAAATGGGATCCTGGGATTATTACCCTCCATTGGGTCACAATGAATCCTTGCTTCTCTTAACCCCTGTGTTGTCACAATGCATCTCATGACCTTTTTGGCCACTTGATGTCACAATGAATCATTTGATTCTTGGGCTCCATGGTGGCATAATATTTCAATGTTTTTATTGTGCCCCATGCTTTCACAATTCATCCCTGGCCCTATTACAACCCCTGGTGCCACAAGGGATCATTAGATTGTTAGCCTGCATTGGGTCACAATGGTTCATTGCTTCTCTTAACCTCTGTGGTGTCACAGTGCATCCCATGCCCTTTTAGGCCACTTGATGTCACAATGAATCATTTGATTCTTGGCCTCCATGGTGGCATAATTGTACCAGGTTTTAATTGGACCCCATGCTTACACAATTCATCCCTGGCCCTTTTAGGCCCATTGGTTTCACAATGGATCATTAGATTGTTAGCCTCCCTTGGGTTACAAGGGATCCTTGCTTCTCTTAACCTCTGTGGTGTCACAATGCATTCCATGCCCTTTTAGGCCTCTTGATGTCACAATGAATCATTTGATTCTTGGCCTTCATGGTGTCATAATATATCCTTGCTTCTATAGGTCCCCATGCTGTCACAGTTCATCCGAGGTCCTTTTGCGCCCCCTGGTGTCAAAAGGGATTCTTAGATTGTTGTCTTGCATTGGGTCATAATGGTTCCTTGCTTCTCTTAACCTCTGTGGTGTCACAATGCATCCCATGCCCTTTTAGGCCACTTGATGTCACAATGAATCATTTGATTCTTGGCCTTCCTGGCGGCATAATAGATCCTTTCTTCTATTGGTCCCCGTGCTGTAACAATCCATCCATGGCCCTTTTGGGCCCCCTGGTGTCACAAGGGACCATTAGATTGTTAGCCTGCATTGGGTCACAATGGTTCCTTGCTTCTCTTAACCTCTGTGGTGTCACAATGCATCCCATGCCCTTTTAGGCCACTTGATGTCACAATGAATCATTTGATTCTTGGCCTCCATGGTGGCATAATTGTACCAGGTTTAATTGGGCCCCATGCTTACACAATTCATCCCTGGCACTTTTAGGCCCATTGGTTTCACAATGGATCATTAGATTGTTAGCCTCCCTTGGGTCACAATGGTTCCTTCTTTCTCTTAACCCCTGCGGTCTCACAATGCATCCCATGCCCTTTTAGGCCACTTGATGTCACAAGGAATCATTTGATTCTTGGCCTTCATGGTGTCATAATGGTTCCTTGTTTCTACTGGGCCCCATGCTGTCACAATTCATCCCTAGCCCTTTCACGCCCCCTGGTGTCAAATGGGATCCTGGGATTACTACACTTCACTGGGTCACAATGGATCCTCGCTTCTCTTAACCCCTGTGCTGTCACAATGCATATCATGACCTTTTAGGCCACTTGATGTCACAATGAATTATTTGATTCTTGGCCTCCATGCTGGCATAATATATCCTTGATTCTATTGGTCCCCCTGCTGTAACAATCCATCCCTGGCAATTTTTATACCCCCTGGTGCCACAAGGGATCATTAGATTGTTAGCCTGCATTGGGTCACAATGGTTCCTTGCTTCTCTTAACCTCTGTGGTGTCACAATGCATTCCAAGCCCTTTTAGGCCACTTGATGTCACAATGAATCATTTGATTCTTGGCCTCCATGGTCTCATAATAGTTCCTTGTATCTATTGAGCCCCATGCTGTCACAATTCATTCCTGGCCCTTTTACGCCCCCTGGTGTCAAAAGGGGTCCTGGGATTATTAGCCTCCATTGGGTCACAATGGATCCTTGCTTCTCTTAACCCCTGTGCTGTCACAATGCATCCCATGCCCTTTTAGGCCACTTGGTGTTACAATGAATCATTTGATTCTTGGCCTTCATGGTGTCATAATGTTTCCATGTTTTTATTGTGCCCCATGCTTTCACAATTCATCCTTGGCCCTTTTGGGCCCCCTGGTGTCTCAATGGATCATTAGATTGTTGGCCTCCCTTGGGTCACAATGGTTCCTTGCTTCTCTTAACCCCTGTTCTGTCACAATGCATCCCATGCCCTTTTAGGCCACTTGATGTCACAAGGAATCATTTGATTCTTGGCCTCCATGGTGTCATAATTGTTCCTTGTATCTCTTGGGCCCCAAGCTGTCACAATTCATTCCTGGCCCTTTTACGTCCCCTGGTGTCAAAAGGGATCCTGGGATTATTAGCCTGCATTGGGTCACAATGGTTCCTTGCTTCTCTTAACCTCTGTGGTGTCACAATGCATCCCATGCCCTTTTAGGCCACTTGATGTCACAATGAATCATTTGATTCTTGGCCTCCATGGTCGCATAATTGTACCAGGTTTTAATTGGGCCCCATGCTTACACAATTCATCCCTGGCCCTTTTAGGCCCATTGGTTTCACAATGCATCATTAGATTGTTAGCCTCCATTGGGTCACAATGGTTTCTTGTTTCTCTTAACCCCTGCGGTCTCACAATGCATCCCATGCCCTTTTAGGCCACTTGATGTCACAAGGAATCATTTGATTCTTGGCCTTCATGGTGTCATAATGGTTCCTTGTTTCTATAGGTCCCCATGCTGTCACAGTTCATCCGTGCTCCTTTTGCGCCCCCTGGTGTCAAAAGGGATTCTTAGATTGTTAGCCTGCATTGGGTCACAATGGTTCCTTGCTTCTCTTAACCTCTGTGGTGTCACAATGCATCCCATGCCCTTTTAGGCCACTTGGTGTTACAATGAATAATTTGAGTCTTGGCCTCTATGGTGTCATAATATTTCCATTTTTTTATTGTGCCCCATGCTTTCACAATTCATCCCTGGCCCTATTACTAACCCTGGTGTCACAATGGGTCATTAGATTGTTTGCCTCCATTGGGTCACAATGGTTCCTTGCTTCTCTTAACCTCTGTGGTGTCACAATGCATTCCAAGCCCTTTTAGGCCACTTGATGTCACAATGAATCATTTGATTCTTGGCCTTCATGGTGTCATAATAGATCCTTGCTTCTATAGGTCCCCATGCTGTCACAATTCATCCCTGGCCCTTTCACGCCCCCTGGTGTCAAATGGGATCCTGGGATTATTACTCTCCATTGGGTCACAATGGATCCATGCTTCTCTTAACCCCTGTGCTGTCACAATGCATCCCATGCCCTTTTAGGCCACTTGATGTCACAATGAATCATTTGATTCTTGGCCTTCATGGTGGCATAATAGATCCTTGCTTCTATTGGTCCCCGTGCTGTAACAATCCATCCCTGGCAATTTTTATACGCCCTGGTGTCACAAGGGACCATTAGATTGTTAGCCTGCATTGGGTCACAATGGTTCCTTGCTTCTCTTAACCTCTGTGGTGTCACAATGCATTCCAAGCCCATTTAGGCCACTTGATGTCACAATGAATCATTTGATTCTTGGCCTTCATGGTGTCATAATAGATCCTTGCTCCTATAGGTCCCCATGCTGTCACAGTTCATCCGTGGTCCTTTTGCGCCCCCTGGTGTCAAAAGGGATTCTTAGATGGTTAGCCTGCATTGGGTCGCAATGGATCCTTGCTTCTCTTAACCCCTGTGCTGTCACAATGCATCCCATGCCCTTTTAGGCCACTTGGTGTTACAATGAATCATTTGATTCTTGGCCTTCATGGTGTCATAATGTTTCCATGTTTTTATTGTGCCCCATGCTTTCACAATTCATCCTTGGCCCTTTTGGGCCCCCTGGTGTCTCAATGGATCATTAGATTGTTAGCCTCCCTTGGGTCACAATGGTTCCATGCTTCTCTTAACCCCTGTGCTGTCACAATGAATCCCATGCACTTTTAGGCCACTTGATGTCACAAGGAATCATTTGATTCTTGGCCTCCATGGTGTCATAATAGTTCCTTGTATCTATTGGGCCCCAAGCTGTCACAATTCATTCCTGGCCCTTTTACGTCCCCTGGTGTCAAAAGGGATCCTGGGATTATTAGCCTCCATTGGGACACAATGGATCCTTGCTTCTCTTAACCCCTGTGCTGTCACAATGCATCCCATGCCCTTTTAGGCCACTTGGTGTTACAATGAATCATTTGATTCTTGGCCTCTATGGTGTCATAATGTTTCCATGTTTTTATTGTGCCCCATGCTTTCACAATTCATCCTTGGCCCTTTTACAACACCTTGTGTGACAAGGGATCATTAGATTGTTAGCCTCCCTTGGGTCACAATGGTTCCTTGCTTCTCTTAACCTCTGTGGTGTCACAATGCATCCCATGCCCTTTTAGGCCACTTGATGTCACAATGAATCATTTGATTCTTGGCCTCCATGGTGTCATAATGGTTCCTTGTTTCTATTGGGCCCCATGCTGTCATAATTCATCCCTGGCCCTTTAACGCCCCCTGGTGTCAAATGGGTTCCTGGGTTTATTACTCTCCATTGGGCCACAAAGGATCCTTGCTTCTCTTAACCCCTGTGCTGTCACAATGCATCCCATGCCCTTTTAGGCCACTTGATGTCACAATGAATCATTTGATTCTTGGCCTCCATGGTGGCATAATATATCCTTGATTCTATTGGTCCCCGTGCTGTAACAATCCATCCCTGGAAATTTTTAAACCCCCTGGTGCCACAAGGGATCATAAGATTTTTAGCCTGCATTGGGTCACAATGGTTCCTTGCTTCTCTTAACCTCTGTGGTGTCACAATGCATTCCAAGCCCTTTTAGGCCACTTGATGTCACAATGAATCATTTGATTCTTGGCCTTCATGGTGACATAATAGATCCTTGATTCTATTGGTCCCCGTGCTGTAACAATCCATCCCTGGCAATTTTTATACCCCCTGGTGCCACAAGGGATCATTAGATTGTTAGCCTGCATTGGGTCACAATGTTTCCTTGTTTCTCTTAACCCCTGCGGTCTCACAATGCATCCCATGCCCTTTTAGGCCACTTGATGTCACAAGGAATCATTTGATTCTTGGCCTTCATGGTGTCATAATGGTTCCTTGTTTCTATAGGTCCCCATGCTGTCACAGTTCATCCGTGGTCCTTTTGCGCGCCCTGGTGTCAAAAGGGATTCTTAGATTGTTAGCCTGCATTGGGTCACAATGGTTCCTTGCTTCTCTTAACCTCTGTGGTGTCACAATGCATCCCATGCCCTTTTAGGCCACTTGGTGTTACAATGAATCATTTGAGTCTTGGCCTCTATGGTGTCATAATATTTCCAAGTTTTTATTGTGCCCCATGCTTTCACAATTCATCCCTGGCCCTATTACTAACCCTGGTGTCACAATGGGTCATTAGATTGTTTGCCTCCATTGGGTCACAATGGTTCCTTGCTTCTCTTAACCTCTGTGGTGTCACAATGCATTCCAAGCCCTTTTAGGCCACTTGATGTCACAATGAATCATTTGATTCTTGGCCTTCATGGTGTCATAATAGATCCTTGCTTCTATAGGTCCCCATGCTGTCACAATTCATCCCTGGCCCTTTCACGCCCCCTGGTGTCAAATGGGATCCTGGGATTATTACTCTCCATTGGGTCACAATGGATCCATGCTTCTCTTAACCCCTGTGCTGTCACAATGCATTCCAAGCCCTTTTAGGCCGCTTGATGTCACAATGAATCATTTGATTCTTGGCCTCCATGGTGGCATAATAGATCCTTGCTTCTATTGGTCCCCGTGCTGTAACAATCCATCCCTGGCCCTTTTGGGCCCCCTGGTGTCACAAGGGACCATTAGATTGTTAGCCTGCATTGGGTCACAATGGTTCCTTGCTTCTCTTAACCTCTGTGGTGTCACAATGCATCCCATGCCCTTTTAGGCCACCTGATGTCACAATGAATCATTTGATTCTTGGCCTCCATGGTGGCATAATTGTACCAGGTTTTAATTGGACTCCATGCTTACACAATTCATCCCTGGCCCTTTTAGGCCCATTGGTGTCACAATGGATCATTAGATTGTTAGCCTCCCTTGGGTCACGAGGGATCCTTGCTTCTCTTAACCTCTGTGGTGTCACAATGCATTCCATGCCCTTTTAGGCCACTTGATGTCACAATGAATCATTTGATTCTTGGCCTTCATAGTGTCATAATAGATCCTTGATTCTATAGGTCCCCATGCTGTCACAGTTCATCCGTGGTCCTTTTGCTCCCCCTGGTGTCAAAAGGGATTCTTAGATTGTTGGCCTCCCTTGGGTCACAATGGTTCCTTGCTTCTCTTAACCTCTGTGGTGTCACAATGCATCCCATGCCCTTTTAGGCCACTTGATGTCACAATGAATCATTTGATTCTTGGCCTCCATGGTGGCATAATTGTACCAGGTTTTAATTGGGCCCCATGCTTACACAATTCATCCCTGGCCCTTTTAGGCCCATTGGTTTCACAATGGATCATTAGATTGTTAGCCTGCATTGGGTCACAATGGTTCCTTGCTTCTCTTAACCTCTGTGGTGCCACAATGCATTCCATGCCCTTTTAGGCCACTTGATGTCACAATGAATCATTTGATTCTTGGCCTCCATGGTGTCATAATGGTTCCTTGTTTCTACTGGTCCCCATGTTGTCACAATTCATCCCTGGCCCTTTCATGCCCCCTGGTGTCAAATGGGATCCTGGGATTATTACTCTTCACTGGGTCACAATGGATCCTCGCTTCTCTTAACACCTGTGCTGTCACAATGCATATCATGACCTTTTAGGCCACTTGATGTCACAATGAATTATTTGATTCTTGGCCTCCATGGTGGCATAATATATCCTTGATTCTATTGGTCCCCGTGCTGTAACAATCCATCCCTGGCAATTTTTATACCCCCTGGTGCCACAAGGGATCATTAGATTGTTAGCCTGCATTGGGTCACAATGGTTCCTTGCTTCTCTTAACCTCTGTGGTGTCACAATGCATCCCATGCCCTTTTAGGCCACTTGATGTCACAATGAATCATTTGATTCTTGGCCTTCATGGTGTCATAATAGATCCTTGCATCTATAGGTCCCCATGCTGTCACAGTTCATCCGTGGTCCTTTTGCGCCCCCTGGTGTCAAAAGGGATTCATAGATTGTTAGCCTGCATTGGGCCACAATGGATCCTTGCTTCTCTTAACCCCTGTGCTGTCACAATGCATCCCATGCCCTTTTAGGCCACTTGATGTCACAATGAATCATTTGATTCTTGGCCTCCATGGTGTCATAATGGTTCCTTGTTTCTATTGGGCCCCATGCTGTCACAATTCATCCCTGGCCCTTTTACGCCGCCTGGTGTCAAATGGGATCCTGGGATTATTACCCTCCATTGGGTCACAATGAATCCTTGCTTCTCTTAACCCCTGTGTTGTCACAATGCATCTCATGACCTTTTAGGCCACTTGATGTCACAATGAATCATTTGATTCTTGGGCTCCATGGTGGCATAATATTTCAATGTTTTTATTGTGCCCCATGCTTTCACAATTCATCCCTGGCCCTATTACAACCCCTGGTGCCACAAGGGATCATTAGATTGTTAGCCTGCATTGGGTCACAATGGTTCATTGCTTCTCTTAACCTCTGTGGTGTCACAATGCATCCCATGCCCTTTTAGGCCACTTGATGTCACAATGAATCATTTGATTCTTGGCCTCCATGGTGGCATAATTGTACCAGGTTTTAATTGGACCCCATGCTTACACAATTCATCCCTGGCCCTTTTAGGCCCATTGGTTTCACAATGGATCATTAGATTGTTAGCCTCCCTTGGGTTACAAGGGATCCTTGCTTCTCTTAACCTCTGTGGTGTCACAATGCATTCCATGCCCTTTTAGGCCTCTTGATGTCACAATGAATCATTTGATTCTTGGCCTTCATGGTGTCATAATATATCCTTGCTTCTATAGGTCCCCATGCTGTCACAGTTCATCCGAGGTCCTTTTGCGCCCCCTGGTGTCAAAAGGGATTCTTAGATTGTTGTCCTGCATTGGGTCATAATGGTTCCCTGCTTCTTTTAACCTCTGTGGTGTCACAATGCATCCCATGCCCTTTTAGGCCACTTGATGTCACAATGAATCATTTGATTCTTGGCCTTCCTGGCGGCATAATAGATCCTTTCTTCTATTGGTCCCCGTGCTGTAACAATCCATCCATGGCCCTTTTGGGCCCCCTGGTGTCACAAGGGACCATTAGATTGTTAGCCTGCATTGGGTCACAATGGTTCCTTGCTTCTCTTAACCTCTGTGGTGTCACAATGCATCCCATGCGCTTTTAGGCCACTTGATGTCACAATGAATCATTTGATTCTTGGCCTCCATGGTGGCATAATTGTACCAGGTTTAATTGGGCCCCATGCTTACACAATTCATCCCTGGCCCTTTTAGGCCCATTGGTTTCACAATGGATCATTAGATTGTTAGCCTCCCTTGGGTCACAATGGTTCCTTCTTTCTCTTAACCCCTGCGGTCTCACAATGCATCCCATGCCCTTTTAGGCCACTTGATGTCACAAGGAATCATTTGATTCTTGGCCTTCATGGTGTCATAATGGTCCCTTGCTTCTATAAGTCCCAATGCTGTCACAGTTCATCCGTGGTCCTTTTGCGCCCCCTGGTGTCAAAAGGGATTCTTAGATTGTTAGCCTGCATTGGGTCACAATGGATCCTTGCTTCTCTTAACCCCTGTGCTGTCACAATGCATCCCATGCCCTTTTAGGCCACTTGGTGTTACAATGAATCATTTGATTCTTGGCCTTCATGGTGTCATAATGTTTCCATGTTTTTATTGTACCCCATGCT